>NC_089744.1:27115000-27280000 GCF_040412425.1 Macrobrachium rosenbergii | reverse complement strand
GATATATATATATTTACAGTATGTATATATATGTATATATATATATATATATATATATATATATATATATATATATATTAAAATGTGAGTGAAAAAGAAAGTTTCTCGGAGTTTGAGATTATACCTGGCTTGGAGAATGAGAAAGAGTTACTGTGCTGGGTGATTTGAATGTAATCATAAAATTTAGGTAAAGAGATGGTAAAGTCAGTGGGTATGGAGTGCCTGGAATGAATGAAAATGGAGTGAGTAATGTGAAAATGAATTCTAAGGGAATCAGAAAAGATTCATAATCTACTTTTGAAAGAAAATACTGCTGAAAATATTTGTTACAGTAAGTGGCTGGAGGCGTAGTCTAGGATTTCAGGATGTATCAACAAATGTTATGTAGACAGTAGAGCTTGATAAGAAAAACTTGAGAGAAACTTATGAGAGGACGGTTGGATAAAAATCTGTTGAAATATACAAAGTTTATGAAAATTCTGCAAAATTCGAAATATGGGTCACTGAGTCAGCAAGGAGTGTTTGCAGGTATAACACTTATAAAAAGGAAATAAAAACAGAAATGTAATGATAAAATGCTTGGCTTTGTGTAGGGAGATAGGCCATTGTTTTTTTATGTAGGTGAATGGTAGAAGATATCATGCACAGGCATGCAAGGGGAAAATGGGAGTCAAAACGAGAGTGAAAGTGGAAAATGTGACGCAAGAGAAAACCAAGTTGTTTTTTATGGAAGTGAATGCAAGAGAAAGATTCATAAACACGTGCATCTTAAAATGAAAGTTGCAAATAGAGAGATGCAGTATAAAGAAAAGAGGTCTTGTGTCAGTGAAAGGATTACTTTGAAGGGTTGCTGAGTGAGGACGATAGAAGATTAGAGGATCGCAATGTTAGATTAATAGAAGTGGTTTGTTTAAATTTGGAAATGCTTGTGGCGATAACTTTTACAAACGTAAGGTAAGCAACTAGGGGCTTGAAGAATGGAAAAACACCAGGAGTTATCTGGATTATAAGTGAAGTGTTGCAGAATGGTGGCAATTGCATGATGAGTGGCTGACCAAGGGTAGAAGGTATATCTATAAGAGGGAAAGGTACCAAAGGAATTGGTGTTAGGAATAAATGTATAAAAACGAGGAAGAGTGCAAGAATTATAGAATTATCATGAATTATACTGGAGAAGATGTCTGGTAAGACATTGATTGAGAAATTCAGCAAACTGAATAAAGAAACATTGATAGGGGTTGAATATTGAATATTTACGAAACGGAAAAGGCGAAGGAATCTAATGCTTATTATAAAACGTTTGTGTGAGAACATTTCCCAAAGTTTCTACTTTTTGATAAGCAAAGCAACATCGATATGATCTTTATTTCATTATGTTTTCATTCTTTGATAATTTATTGTATTATTTCACCAATATTTCAGTAGTTTTTTACATTCGCCAGTTTATGAGCATTATATGATTTGTATATCTGACTGTGCTGTATATGCCTACAGTATTTGCATTTTCGACAAGCAACCTTTTAAATTTATTTTTTTTACCGCTGAAAAAGATACGTGTGCAAGCAATAGATACAAAACCTTTTAAGCGTTATTACAGCAATTTAAGCAAATCATTGCTTTTGGAGATCAAGCGAACTGTTGCTGTAACTTCTGCTGAAATACTGATGTTACCGTATTAACTATGGACAGTTAGTCAGAACTCTTTTACACTGAACACATTTTTCCCCGCGTTGGCTTGGCAACTGGCTTTATTCCACACCGGTTACAATGCGCCACCAGATGAATGCCGAACCAGTAGATTTTCTTTCATGTCCGGATGGTTTTGGATTGTATTAAAACTTTTTTTTGAAATGCAAAGGTCTATGTTATTGAAACCCAATGCTGTAATTCAAAATACGTGGAAATAAGGAGAATGGAGAGAGAGAGAGAGAGAGAGAGAGAGAGAGAGAGAGAGAGAGAGAGAGAGAGAGAGAGAGAGAGAGAGAGAGAATTTCCCATTCGCTTACTCACTCGCTTATTTATCATCTGATTGAGAACGCGATATGTCATTTCCCTCTGTACAACCTTTATTCATATTTCAGTTTGCACGTGTGTACACCTTTTTAGATCTAAAAAACAGAGAAAATATGGCGATTGTATGAAGAGGGGGTCTCTTCTCTTTTAAATTTAAATTCATTACTAAAGGCTGTAAGGGAGTTATTATTATTATTATTATTATTATTATTATTATTATTATTATTATTATTATTATTATTCAGTGCTGTTGTGAGAACACCCAGTATGAGAAGATGTTGCACAGAAATGCTTGATTTAATGTGGTAATTAATGAGCTAGGTTTCCTCAAGTGGTAACGAGTTACTCATATCTGTTTGAGGAGTCAAAACGGTACTCTAAGTCCCGTCTCGTTAAATATTTTGTCGTAAATTCCATGTCAGAGGTTCGTTGGTATCTTTAACATTTTCGTATCGCGAGCTCATTTTTGATAGTCGTTTAATTATTATCTTTTTAACGTTAGCGTTAGGTGTTCCGCAGGTTTAGGTACTGGATATCTCAGATTCAAAGGCCATCAGCCTTGGCTCCATCTGAGAAATCCCCCTTCTTCAAAGCAACCGCATTGCTACTGCCATCCCACAAAAGAGAGCTCGCCAAGGCTATTTTGGCTCCATTCCCTTTGTGGTCATATTTCCCCTCCTGGCTTCATCTCTCGATAATGAAACAAATAATCCTCTAATGATTCCTGGCTGTGGGGGTTTAAGTGAGGAGGAGATTGGATTAAGAGATTAATTGGCGATGATTTAAGAGAACGAGGATGGGGAGGTGCCCGGGTGGGGAGCGGGGGTGGCAGCCCCCTGCGTTCCCGAAATTTATGGCGCGAGGCGATTGTGTGAGCAATCAGAGTCATCGGCAAGCGCCCGCACCGCCAGCTCGCCTTACAGCCATTGTTCGGGCTTGCTTCTTCCTCCTCCTCCTCCTCTTCTTCTTCTTCTGATAGCGACCCTTGGACGCGCACCCGTCTCACCTTTTTTTTTTTTTTTTTTTTTTCGTGTTCATTTAATAGAGGCCTGGGGACTTAACCAGGTTCGTGGCTGTGACGAAAGAAGAGAGATAGAGAGACTGCTCCTGTGAAATGCCTCTTGTTTGATTGGCCGATACAGTCCATACTCAGTCACTAGACTTGTAATTCAACCAGTCGACAATTGTGCTACTCGAACTAATGTTCGAACCTTAACCTAAAGTGGAGGGGAGGAAAGGGAGGGTGATTTGAAACGTCCCTTCGTCTCCATTTCTCTCTTTTTCTTTTAGGCCCCGACTAGGGGGGTGGCACACCAGCCCCCTACCCCGCAGTCCTCCTCCCTCGCCCCCCAACACATCATCAGTCCTCATTTGACCACCCACACAATCGTTTTACAATGGCCGAATCTTTCCACGGAGGCGGAAGTGAAATGAAAGAGTGCATTACCGAGAAATAACAGAAAAATGGAGACGCTAAAGGGTCATCATGTGGGCTGGCGACGAAAGCGAGTTGGGCATTTTTCACGACCAAAAGAGCGAGAATTGGGATTATGAATGGCATTCCGATGAGAGATAAGGCCGCCCGGAGCCACCAGAAATGATGGTGAACATAACTCCACTGGTTTCCGAGGGCGACTGCCATTTGAGAAACGTCTATAGTCTGTCTTTTTAGAAAAGTTTTTTTTTTTTTTTTTTCAAATAGGGGTTTACATCCTTGCATTGAGAGTTTTTTTTTTTTAACGAACATCACTTTGCGTTGTAATACGATGAGTGATCAGACCTTGAAATAAACTGATTGTTTTGCAAGATAATTTTCCCGGAACTTAAGGGTTTTTTAAAGTAATATATATTATAAAGAGTTTGTAAGTAGAGACAGCAACTTAGATATTACTAATGACCATTCCATTTAAGTATTATAATACCTGAAATATATCTTTCTATCTATCTATCTATCTATATATATACATATATATATATGTAGATAGATAGATATATGTATATACATACATATATACATATAAATATGTATATATATAAATTTTTATAGTTAAACAGACTACAACCAAAATCTTCATAATCAGAAACTAATGAAAAACAAGCATATTTGAGTAAAATTTAATGAAAAAAATTTTTTTGATAAGCCTGCATTGCGTTAAATGCGAACATAGGCAAATAATTTCAGGAAGAGAATATTACATGCACTCGAAAATAAATGTTTTTAGCTTCAGCAGCAGACAATTCCATGAAAAATTAATTATCCTCGACAGTGAATGATATCTTATTCAAGATAGAAAATGGGAAAATCTTTTAAAAATATATATGCGTGAGAATTTCAGGGGAAAAAATATTATCCGATGAAAGCAGATCTGATTCGTTTAAAACTGAACATGATTTTTAGAGAAAAGAATTTGATATCATGGAGTACTTTCGGCCTCCAAACTACTCACTTGGGTACTTTCATGTCATCCTAGTATCAGAATTTCGAGTGTCACCTGATACCGCTAGTGCACCTTCGGGAAATCATTAGCTAGGTGACACCGAACACTAGATATGGCACTACGGTCATTGAAACTGCTGATGGGCTCTTTAGAGAGAGAGAGAGAGAGAGAGAGAGAGAAAGCAAATTGGTTACTATCTTGATGATTCCATGTGTCGTGAAAATGGCAATGATTTTACATAGCAGATTGAGCCCTGAAACTGTGATAATTTACTTTTCCTGCTGTCCCTGTCATTATCCTTGTTAGTAACGGATTATTTTCAAAAGAAAATATTAAAAATAAAGTCGTCAGGGGTTTACCTCACCAAGAAGGCAAGTAGATAAAACACCATAGTCATTTACAATATTATAATTGCATTAAAAATCAATGAACAGAAGTTGCATTTCTGCCATGAACCCCCCAAGATATTCCAGAGAGATGTATATATACGTCTGACAGTTCTGACGAACGCAAACGGAGGCAATATTCCGAATTCAATCGCATTGCAAAAGCCTCTTTGCAATCCTCATGTTGACTGTGTCAATGTGCAAACAAATTTCCGCTGTTTTGGTGTTGACATCTCGGGAATTGGGCATTATTTCTCTTTCCCTTTCCCTGTTCCGTCATCCGGTGGCCCGCAACCTTATAATGCCCTGTAATTTCGTGAAGTTAGATAATAAAAAACTTCCCTTTTCGATAATGCAAGGCCGAGAGAGAGAGGGAGAGAGAGAGAGATCATTGCAGTAATGTACTCATAATTACAATTGATAACGTGCAAATGGATGTATAATGATAACTACTGACGATAACTTTGGACATAATAACACTTAATTTACCTGCTGACGGTAAAAGCCCAAGAATAACTGCCTATCGACGGCAATTCTGGCCCGGCGGTCCTCCTGGGATGTGCGAGACAAAAATAAAGTCGAGAGAGAGAGAGAGTGAGTTTGGAAATTAATTCATCAGTTGACGCGAGATACTAATTTCGCCATTTCTTGCTAATGATGGTATCTGGGCGTGGGTTGTCAGGCCGAGATATTAAGTGGCGAATTCAACTTCCCGTTCGTCTGATTTCCGTTCTTTGATGCCGAGGGAAAATATTATCAAATTGCTCTTTAGGTATTTTTTTTTTTTAAGAAATAAAACTGAGGAGCAAATCGGTGTGGTCTTTGACTCGCTTTGAAACAGATGCAAATTTCGAGCTGCATACAGTGTAGTTCTTCACTATCACCATCATAACTGATGGTGTACGAATAGTCTTGAATGTTGTCGTTGATATTTTCATGGTACCCATTAATGATGATGACATAACTTTCATTATTATTTATTGCTCTCATCACCGTTGTCGCCAGTGTTCTTATTACTGAAAATTTATAAAGCATGTTGAAGTTCGTAGCTTCCTTTGAGTTTCCTCCATACTGACGAAAAGAAACCTTGGGAAATAATGGAATAAAGCAAAGGTGTTTAGAACTGCTGAAATGGCAATTAGGGCTGCCCCACAACTCTGTTTCACTCCTTTTCCTCCTCCCCCCTCACCCCCACCTTGCTGTTACAATGGAGAATCCCTTTATCTCAGCTTGGCAACTGGCTCTGCTCATCCCATCCGTAAAATAAAATGGAAATTAAGTAAATTCATTGTAATTCTCTACCCGCAAATGGCGTCCACAGCAACTTCGCCTCACGAAACACAGACAAAAGTATCAAGAGAAAGAAAACTGGGATTCTTCTCTTCCAAATGTCATTCAAAAGTCATTTCACCCCGAGAGAAACTGTCTAGAATAAAAGTCTAAAACAAACAGTCAGTCGGGTAGGATAGACTTTGATAGTGACAGACCGAGTTTCTCTCTCTCTCTCTCTCTCTCTCTCTCTCTCTCTCTCTCTCTCTCTCTCACACACACACACACACACACACACACACACAAAGAAACACACTAGCTTCCTCTAAGGAAATGGCGTGCGGTGGTCGCGAAGGTGTTCTGTGTGTCTTCGTTGGAAGGTCAGAGACAAAGTTTCATTGACGAAGGGTGAAGTGTTCTTCACCACTCTCACCCCCCCCCGCCCCCACCCAACTTCTTGTGTCGTTCCTACCCCTATTCCTTCCCCTACCCCTGCCCCTTCCCCTTCCCCTTTAGCAACGAGGGCCACTTTAGGTTACAAGAGGTCACATGAGTTATTGCTTCCCTTGCGTCATTCTGAGATAAGGTCAATAGAGAGAGAGAGACAGAGACAGAGACGGAGAGACTGGGGACTGTGTAATTTTAAAGGAATGGTCGATAGTACTTCTGTGCTCAGGTTTCACTCTTGCAAATTAGCTTTGTATATATATATATATATATATATATATATATATATATATATATATATATATATATATATATATATATATATATATATATATATATATATATATATATATATATATATATATATATATATATATATATATATTTATATATATATATATATAGAGAGAGAGAGAGAGAGAGAAAAGAGAGAGAGAGAGAGTCATTTTTTCATTTACAAAATGATCCTGTTTGCTAATGAAGTCAATACGGAAAATTTGACTTGTCGCAATTCTTGAAGATATTCAAATCGAGGATTCCTCTCACTTAGAATATTAGAAAATTGGCTTAGAATAGAAGAGGAAATCTCCTGGCTGTGGTCAGAAGGAAAATACAGCCAGCATCCAACAGCCTACCTCTCTTGGGTACTACAGTGAGTGACACATATCCATTCCTGGCCTCGTTTTATGTAGGACATAGTAATGAGGTGTGATTATGAGGTGCTTATTTAATTATTCAACATGCTTTTTAAATGGTCTGCGGCTTGAAAATGTGAGCATAAAAGTGACATGGCAAATTAATTGATCATTAGTGTAGGTAGCTGTCATAAGTGTAGATAATTATCTAGAATGAGATGTCATTCCATTTACTCTTTAAAGTTCATTCCACTAATTCAGTTACTCCTCAGGACTGAAAGTTCCCCCCCAGTGCTTCCCTCGGTCCCTTTTTGATCCTTTCAAAATCTTCCCTCACGTTCGCCTCCTTACCCCTCTTATCATTTCTAACAAGGGAGAGCGAAGTGCTATACAGAGATCGGTTTCCCACTGAACTACGTGTTATTTTTTTTTTTTCTTGTTAGTTTCAGTATTGTGTAATAAGAATCCACAATTATATAGCAAACTATATTATTATTTAAAATGTAAATCTTCAAGTCTTGACAACAGTTCCGTGAAACCTTCGATTTTAGCCAAAATGATAACAGTTCCTTCTTTTTTCTTTTCTCCCCCTCAGGAGCTCCCCACGTCCTCCGCTACACCGTCAACAGGAACGTCCAAGTAGCCAAGGGAGAGGACGCCGTGATCCAGGTGGTGTTCTGCTCAGACCCCCAGCCCTCTCGCACCACCTGGGAGTGGGGCTCACTCCGTCTGGAGGCGGGCAACGGCCAGGGCAGATACGTCGCCGAGAACCTAGCACAGGTACCTTGCATCTCGTGAGACTAGCATGGCGGGTATTCTTCTTTGGGTTATAAAGAGAGATGGGGAATATTGTCCTGGTAGCGTTGGTACTTCCTGGAAGTAAATAGGCCTCGTTTCTGGCATGATACTGGAAAAGGGCTTGAGTGTCGCAAGGGCGCGACCACTGACTCCGTAAAAGATGTAGATTCGTCCCTGGTTCTATCTGATGGAAGGTGTCTTTGAAGCCAAACTTGAAATTCTCTCTCTCTCTCTCTCTCTCTCTCTCTCTCTCTCTCTCTCTCTCTCTCTCTCTCTCTTAAATGACCTTTGGCCATAAGCTTTCTAATTAAAGATTTCTGAAAGGGTTGCTAATCCACTGGAAACAGGAATATCTCAGTTTTTTTCTTCAATCAGAGTCAGTTCTCCCTTTACTGAAAGCCTACATTGACTTGCATGTGGTATGGGGAGTTTATCATTAATTCGTACAAGAGGGCAAATTGCATTTGACCTGCCAAGCGTACTTTGAAGGGTGAGTATTCAGTTTTAATATTGGCGAGGGACAGATGGAATATCAAAAAATGCATTTTAATAATTATATTATTTGTATTGGTATATCTGAAATCGCATTATGATGTTAACTTTTCAGATGAGGTTGAAAAAATAATTAGTGTATTTTTCAAGTGTCTTACATTTTGCGGATATTCATTTTTCTCTCTCTCTCTCTCTCTCTCTCTCTCTCTCTCTCTCTCTCTCTCTCTCTCTCTCTCTGCTCGCGACTCAGATGACACTTTGTAATCTACTACACACGCACTTGCGTGCATGCGCAAACACACACACACACACATATATATATATATGTGTGTGTATATTTATATATATATATATATAAATTATATATATATATGTATATGTATGTATATATATAGTGCTGGTTCTGCTTCGTTACGCATACGCTTATTTATTGATAAGCAGAATAGCCATCTAGTTGATGACGCATCCACGTCGAGGATTTCCGCGCCACGCATGGACAAACTGAACTTTCTGATTTTGGAGACCGGGAAAGGGCATTTCCCTCCTGAAATCAGTACTCGCCAGCAGCTCCAGTATTCCCCCCCTGTCAATCCCTGCAGCAGCGCTGCACCGCACCTGACGATTAGCATTCGCCCTCCGGTGTAGAACCCGTTCTGATCCCGTATGCATCGAGGGACTCGATCCGGAATCCCCTTTTCTTCTCGCCCGTGACGGATCTAATCTCTCTCTCTCTCTCTCTCTCTCTCTCTCTCTCTCTCTCTCTCTCTCTCTCTCTCTCTCGCATTAACATGAGGAAACGCGAGCCGTTTCCATTATAGAAAAGGGGACGGACGAACGGACGGGCGCTGCCACTTATCAATCGACAATTAAATGCATTGTTAATCGGCGCACCTTGCAAGTACAGCAGCGAGAGGTTGCAATATTTGATATCTCCCTCCCCTCTCTCCTCGCCCCTTGCCCTTTGAAAGGAAGTTATTGACGCTTTCATTGCTCTCGAGTGGTGTCTATGGGGCTGGCGATTGGGGAAGGGGAGGGTGAATTAGGATAAGGAGGAGTGCGAGAAGTAAGGGGGAATAGGGACCCCTTTTCCTGCTGACTAATATGTATATGTATATATATATATATATATATATATATATATATATATATATATATATATATATATATATATATATATATATATATAATATATATATATATATATGTATTATACACACACACACACACACACACACAATATATATATATATATATATATATATATATATATATATATATATATATATATATATATATATATATATATATATATATACTGTATATATATATATATTATATATATATATATATATCTTAAACCATATAGCGTGCTAAGTGTCTCACTTTAGGCAACACTATGATGAAAATTATTCATCTATCTCTCTTTCACTCTCTGCACAGGCGATATAAAATTCTCGTTTCACCGTGAAATATCGATATAAATCCATATTCTTTACCAGGGCGATGCCTGTTTTCAGAAAGGCCCGCTGTTATTAATGCTCGGCCATAAATAAAAGTGAGTAACTTGGCCATCTCAAAGGTTAACCCGCTTGGATTTATTGTATAATATGTCAATATAATTCCTTCCAACGTAAATATTTTCGCGTAAAGTATTTTGGAACGAGTAATGGCTCTGACTCCACTCCCCCACCCACTAATCCCAGCCTCCTTCAATCCACCCCACTCCTCCGCCCTTCCCCCCCCCCCAACAACAGGGCGCATCGTCGTTTGTAATCAGATATTTTCATGAAGATTTATAGTCTCTTCCTGACATAGTTTTAGAGGATTACTTAATTTTTTTGCTCTGAAGTAAATGGAGTTTTCTGTACGTGATGAGGCTTCTGATTAGATCAGGCGTGTGAGGGGAAGGAAACTGCAGCAGGTAAGTGTTACCACAATACTTGGTTTGAAGTGCTCTCAGAAACACGAGACATCAGGAAAACTTTCCTTTTTCACGTAAATGCAAACGATTTCCCTGCTTCCGGGGAAATTTCATTGCTTTTTGGGAAATTTCCCTGCTTCTGGAGAGAATTACCCTCTGAAAAAATTTTCCTGCAGGAAAAATTTCCCTGCTTCTGAGGAAATTTTTCCCTTAAGGGGGGGTAGTGACGTCAGTGTACCTCACGTGGTGCACTGTAGGCATTACTTTGGGGTCTTTGAAGCGTCCTTGCGGCCTATATCTGCATCCTCTTTCATTCCATTTACTCATACCTTCGTCCATATTCTCTTCCATCTGACTTTTCACCTCTCAAACAATTGTTTCATTGTGCAACTGCAAGATTTTCCTCCATTTAAACTTTTCAAACCCTCTTACTGTCAGTTTCCCTTTCAGCGCTGAATGACCTCATAGGTGCCAGCGCTTGGCCTCTGGCCTAAATTCCATTTCTATTCTATTCTGTTCTGAGGAAATTTCAGGGAAACTTCAGAGGAAACTTCCCTGCCTCTGGTAGTGAATATTGCCCAAATATGGCGAATTCCCTTAGAAGCTAAGCGTAAATCGCCCCCTCGCGGGGAGTAAATATGCACTCGTTGTGGGAAAGGTCTCTGGGGCAAGAGGAAATGGGTGGAGTACAATTATTACGCTCAAGTGACTCATCCCCGTTGGAAAGTTCCACATTCATCAGGATGTCATTTTGGTTGTGCTTTAAATGTTTTTAAATAGTTTCCATGTCCAGCCGACACTAATTATTAAACATTTTTCAGGCAAGGAAAGGAGAGAGAAATCTGCTCGTGTTTTAATTTTTTCCAGGTTTTTTATTTTGATTTAGAACGTTTGATGTTTGAATCGCAGTAATCTAATCTAGGTCACGTTGACATGGCAGAAATTTTTCCCAAATTTTTATGTATTTTAGTTATTTTCCTCCCTCGATGTAAATGACTGAACTAGTCTTTATTATAAGTTCTTAAACCGAGCAAGCGCTAATGAAACTCAGTTAAAACAAAGCAGTATGATGTTGGGTATATATTCGCCCCTGCTCTATATAACTTATAAAGCATTTGCTGCAAACTTTTGTCTTAATTTTATTGCAGGAGAAACGACCGTTTAACTGCAGTTGTTGAAGTCATTTGTATATACTTCCGCTGCAACGTTTAGATTTCAAGTGAAATAGTTGCTCTATACTTCGTCCCAGTGCCTCTCTCTCTCTCTCTCTCTCTCTCTCTCTCTCTCTCTCTCTCTCTCTCTCTCTCTCTGTTGCGAAACATGTACAAGGGCTTAAAGTATCTCTATCCTTTATAGCACTTCCACCGTCCTCTTACGCCTTCCCATTTAGTCATGTTCGTCCTTCCCCTTACAGGAGGGTAGGAACCGTCCCCCTGATGACCCCTTCCCCGCACACACACACACACACACACACACACACAGGACCTCCTCTGCCGCAGGTGAACCTACATAAATGATGAGGTCAGGCGACTTGCACACGCAGGCCAACATACATTCGCGCGCGCTCAAAGCCATCATTAGTAAAGAGTCTCCGCTGTATTTTGAGGCAGAAACTGGATGCTTATGTGCCAGCAAGGAGCTTCTTTACAGCCTAGAAAGTGGCGCAGGACTCTTCCCAAAGCCCGAAGAGAGTTAGGAAATTAGGTACTGTTTGGGAAATAGGTTAGGGCTACCTACAGTCACTCTCCTCGTGAAAATGAAGGAATTCAGCTACCTACCTTACAGTCCCGCTCATCGTGAAAAATGAAGGAATTCAGCCAGTTTTTGGATTTTTACCCTGGATTTTTTTCAATTTGTCTGTTGGTGTCCACATCTGCTTCTTTTTCTGTGGCATCCAAGACAATCTTAGTATCCAGAATAGCATCTTTGGGCCAAATACTTTGGTTTTTTTCACTATTTGCTTTATAACGCCAGAGTTACTTTACCGAGACAAGAACTTTTTCAAAAAAAAAAAAAAAACTAAACTCATCCCAAGTCTCCGCTTTGCCAAAACTGAACCATTCCAGTGACCCTGAGGAGAGCGACAAGAGGTCATTTTCATTCGAATTCCCTCCCTGTATTTCACTCCCACGTACAACTACTGAGTATTCCGTCGCTTGGGTGTGTCGTATCTTGCATTCACCCTCAGTAGGCTTCGAACTCAGTACCGCCTCCATGCTGAATCATGGATGGTCTCCTGTGTAGGAAATTTCCACAACTTGACTTGCTTCTAAAATTATATGTGTACGTATATATATATATATATATATATATATATATATATATATATATATATATATATATATATATATATATATATATATATATATATATATATATATATGTAGACCCCTGATGGCTCAGTCGGTTACAGCAGCAGCTTCGGACTTCGTAGAGGTCTGTGGCGCGAGTTCAAACCCGCAGCCGACTGATCAGAGAGGCGAACACTTTGCTATCCGTGTAGACATCCCGGGATTATATATGTAATCAACGGATAGGTTTGCTTAAAAGCAAATGGATGTTACAGACTAAATACACACACAAAACAAAGCCACTACAACACCTTCTAAAAACATCTCACACGTCTCGAACTCTCGCCATACCCGCGCAATAACTTCTCGCTGCTGGGAAGAAAGGGCGTTGGGTCGGGTATGATACATGAACCATACGTACCGGGGTCTAAGCGATGTCAGGCAGGGCAGCCGATCGAGACCACAGGTCTACCCCAAAGCCAAATCAAAAAGTCCTTCAAAAGAAGGCATCGTGCTTACCCCATACAAAAATGGGAATAAAAACACGTTAAAAGAAGAAGAAGAAGATATATATATATGAATATGTATTTATATATTTATATATAAATGTATATACATATCAATATATATATATATAAATATATATCTATACACGTACTGTATATACACATATATATGTATATATATGCAAATACATTTACATATGAATATATATAAATACATACAAACATATGTTCATATATATATATATATATATATATATATATATATATATATATATATATATATATATATATATATATATATACATATAATTTTAGAAACAAGTCAAGTTGTGGAAATTTCCTGCAGAGAGAGACCATCCATGATTCAGCATGAAGGCGGTACTGAGCTCGAAGCCTACTGTGGGTGAATGCAAGATACGACACACCCAAGCGACGGAATACTCAGTAGTATATATGTATATATATATATATATATATATATATATATATATATATATATATATATATATATATATATATACATACACATTTATATATATATGTATTTGTAAATATAAGCCTTTTTTTCAAAATGTTAAGTGGTTAAGACACAGAAACTCACTAACGAGGGTACTTGCTACGACTTTTTTGTCTTAAGTAGTGAATGATGTATGTGATAGTCAGTCGACTGTTATGGGTCGGTGTTAGAGCCGAAATGATCATCTCGCCCAAAAAGTAATATGTATACAGTATATATAGACAGTATAGAATATATATACATATACATATATTATATATATATATATATATATATATATAGATAGATAGCTATTATACATAAATACGCAATGATATGTGTATGTTTATATTTACCTATTTCACCATGGAGATGAAAAAGCATGAGTTGTCATTGTGGACAGATAGCAGGAATTATCTTTTATGGTTACGCATTTCTGCTTTTATCATTTTTCATGGCGAGGGTCCACTAAAATCATTTATTTCCAGTTCATGCAATGTCATGATCTGCACTCTCTCTCTCTCTCTCTCTCTCTCTCTCTCTCTCTCTCTCTCTCTCTCTCTCTCTCGCTGCCCGTCCCCTGTTAAAAAAAACTAAATTGAATTTATTGGGTGAATTTATCAGCGAAATTACATTTATTCCATCATCTGTGTTTAGTTTGCATCATTTAGAAAAACGAATTTGGAGCGTTAATTGCCTTGACGATGTTTACTCTTCGTAGAGCTGATGACGAAAGTGGAAGAAAGTCTGCGGACTTATGACATGCAATTTCGCTTCTGTTACTGTTATAATTTAGAATTCCATTTCACGACTGGTCTTTAATTTGTTTAATACTTCGTGGGACCTTCTAAAGAAATTAGAAGTTCAACACTGACTTTTCTCAAGTTTAAATGTTTGCGAAAGCCGTGTCAGCGAGTCTGTTCTGAGACAGCATATGGAAGATGTGGCTTCTGTTTTTATTTGTTACAGTTTTGGATGTGAACACTGATCATTACGCTTACTCTCTCTCTCTCTCTCTCTCTCTCTCTCTCTCTCTCTCTCTCTCTCTCTCTCTCTCTTCTCTCTCTCTCTCCTTTATTATTCTTTACCGATGATGTTTAACGCTTTAAATGACGAACCAATAACATAGGACAATATCGATAGTTCTTGTGTTTACTTCATAATTTTTTTTTATATGTGGCTATTTTAGAATCCGCATGGACTCGCTTCGTTATCATAGAGCATTACAAGCAAATGCTTATACGTTTTGAAGGATTCTCTTGCTTCCCCTTGAGAGGCGATGTCCATCGACACGTTTGAATAAATTTCCCTCGGAAAAATATTAAAATTTGGTGCTTTTTTTTTTTTACTATTGTTTGTCCCTTTTTGTACGCTAAATAATGAGAAAATTAAAGAAAATTGAACCTAGTTTCAGAAGAAAACGATAATATGGACAAAGGAAAGTTAGAAAGTTATGAAGGAAATCCAATGCAAGACTGTCAAAGGATATCATTTCGTAGGATTTTCAAAACATACCTCAAAGAAAAGCTTTCGAAGGATTATCCTCACTTCTTACAGCTGTTGAAGAATACCTCCAAGAATGACTGTTTTCAAGGACGTCACAGTGGATAAAGTCAACCTTAGAGAAAAAGGCGTAAATAGACTCGAGATATTTTTGTCCATTTGAGAGCCCTGTTTAAGACTCTTGCAATGTAAGCCTTTTACAGGACGTTGCACGAAAATGAAATGAGTATTGCAATAGCCCAGAGTGATACTGCGACGTAAGACCTCAGATGGTATATGCTTGACTTGTAGACGGAATTGTAAAGTAGGATTTGTAAAGGATGTCGCAAGTGTGATAGGACATTCGGTGGAAAGTACAGTAAAGGGCTCTTGTCAAGAACTGTAGTGTCAGTGTGAAATTATACTGCTTTTCAAAACTTATGTAGGCTTTGCATCTAAACACCACGGGACAATACTGTATAATGTGTGATTTTAAAAAATGTGCAGCTTAAGACTAATGAAACAGATCCAGTTGCCCCAGTCGGAACTCCGCTCTTCACTCAAAGACGTGCTGTCGCAATGAATGCGATTTTTGAGTGACCACCCAGACCACTTCTGGCGGTGCAGCTGAGGGTTAATGTGCTATAAAAATTCCCCGATTGCGGACTGTTCCCCCCTTTCTCCTTGCCTGCAAGAGAGGTCCCCGAGTGTGTGTGTGTGTGTGTATTTTGGCCTCATCTGAGTTGTGGGACTTCCTCAGTAATTGGGGACCGGGTTGCAGCAAAGGCTTCTGGGTAATTGGAGTTAACCTCCGGCCCTTGTGTCAACAGTTTTAATGTACAGCGCTAATTGGTTGTTTTATTAGATCCAGTTTCTCTCTCTCTCTCTCTCTCTCTCTCTCTCTCTCTCTCTCTCTCTCTCTCTCTCTCTCCAAGGTCTATTTTCACTACCTGTCCCTCTCCCTCTGGAGAGGATTTGCTTAGTAGGACGGTGATTTAGCCATCACTCAAGTTTCCCTCCCTAATCTGGCAAACACAACACTTTTTTTTTTCGTCGACTTAAGCCTCAGTATTTTTCCAATTTTCACATAGAATGTTGTTGCTTACCAGGTTAATTTCAGTGTAATTAACTCGTTCACGAAATAACTTATAATTGTATTGCTTCAGGTATTTAGTCTAACATTTATTATTTCACCTATTTTCTGTATTGCCAAGTTGTAGCAACAGTTTTTTGAAGAACTTGAATATCAAGATTAGAATCACAGTGAGGTAAATGGAGAGTACTTAACACGTGATAGCTCAACACTGCTAATTATATTATATATATATATATATATATATATATATATATATATATATATATATATATATATATATATATATATATATATATATATATATATATATATATGTATGTATGTATGTATGTATGTATATATATATATATATATATATATATATATATATATATATATATATATATATATATATATATATATATATATATACACTTTCACGATATGTGACTGTGACCTGTCTCTCAGCAGGACTCTAGGGAAGACTGCTACGCAGCTCGTCTACGCGTCCAGGGAGCAGACGCAGCCGACGCCCGCGACTACCACCTCAATGTGGAGAACGATAAGGGCGCGGATCAGTACACCGTCAGCCTCTTAGTAAACGGTGGGTTTATATGCTTAGGTAGGAGGCCATGCTTGATGAAAGCACTGTGGCTTCGCAAGCATAAGAGAAGCCCATGAAACCATCACCTTTTACTAAATCACTCGTTGCTGTCTTTCTTCTGATATGATGTCACACTTGAAGAAGATTGTACTGTATATACATTGTTCAGATCTCTCATATATTTCTTTTTAAAAACTCATAACGTACGTTATTTTATATATTTTTTTTATTTTACCGAGATGTTTTGTTCAACATGGTATTTCAGTGGCAATCCTCGTTACTTAATTATTATTTTTTTCTCTCGAATTCTGTTTTTGTGTTGTCTCACTTGTATGTACGCTTTGTATCCTGTGTAATTTGGGGAGGTAACAGACGCCAATGAGTTTTATTCTGTTTTTATTATTTTTTTTTTACATAGACCAGAAAGCACACCAAACTGCTACGAATTATTATTTTTTTCTTCACTGATTGCAAGAACGAAAAGAACTTTTTGGCACCTGTTCAGAGGACCAGCATGCTTGAATTTGTGTGTATTAGTCCATTCCACATTTTCCTTTTTTTTTATTTCATCGCTCAAGTTCTGAAGAGTCAGATAAAAACGTCTCTCGCCTGCAGATTGGTCTTGCATAGCTATGTATGATTTAAGTAAGAACGTTTGAGTCTTTTCTTTTTATTTACTAGCATGGCATGGTTGTTAATATTAAATCAATATATTATATCACTTTTGGAGCCTCATGAGTTAGTCTCAGGATTTGTCCAATTATTCTCATAAATAAGACTTGAAGCTCAGTTTGATTTGTCTCTGCAAAAGAAAACTTGTTGCTAAATACTAAACTTACTTGTCTTGCATCATTACTTGTAATGTATTAAAGTACTTGGGTTCCATTACTCATGCTCTGTTTTCGATTTGGCAACTGATAGCCTATATATAATGCAACGTAATTATCACTTGGCAGCTGTTAAACTATGTATAATTCAACGCAAGATTACTTTATTAACTTTACACTTAACCAGCCTGACGGGACCTTTTTCTAAAAAGTACGAAAATAAGAAATATGTATAATATACAGTCTTGTGAGTTGTTCAGGATAGGAAAATATAGCTTTACACTTTGGGTGCATATCTGCTTGTTGTATGTATACCGTAGCATATACAGTAAATGAATATATATGTATATATACGTATATTATATAATTATATGTACGAGTATATATATGTATATTATATATTCGTATATATATTATATGTATGGAGGTATGTGTGCAAGTACATATACTACATATACACGTAGCATATGACAGCATATTCATAAGCATATACTCACTAGACGTGTATAAGCCTGTATACATACCAACACAGATATGCCCACCCACGCTTATCTGCACGCGTTAGAAGCACCGTTCGATCGGGCGGGCTGTCGAAAGTGATATAATATTTTGCGATGGACTAATATGCGAATGGTCTTTGGTGACTCGACCTGGTGCCTTCTTCCCCCCCTCCCCAACCAGGACTTGTAGACAAGCCCCCACTACAGCGTGTCCCTCCTTCAGCAGAACCGGTGTCCATGTCCACCGTGATCGGAATTGTCATCGCTTGCCTCGTCGTGCTGGTCCTGGTCACGCTTCTGGTCTTGTACGCCTTCAAGACTGAGAAGTGGTGCTTCTCTCGTAAGTACCAGAGTCTCTCTCTCTCTCTCTCTCTCTCTCTCTCTCTCTCTCTCTCTCTCTCTCTCTCTCGGCCGACACCCTAGTCAGTCTCCATTTTCTAGTGTTGTTTCTCGAATAGATTGCGCTTTCCTCTCTCTCTCTCTCTTCTTCTTCTTCTTCTTCTTCTTCTTCTTCTTCTTCTTCTTCTTCGTTGTCTGAAAGCTCTCATTTTATACGTCTTTGCTGTTGTTGCTGCATTGGAATTAATTTTTAAAAACTCTTTGTTGTCAATGTTGACCATAACTCTGTTATAGTGCTAATCTAATAACCTGATATACGTGACTCTGCAGTTCATCTAAACTATTTTTATTTTTGAATATTTGATATATATTTTTTGGAGCAACCTTTTACATATTTTGGTGCTATGTCTATTTTGCATAGATTTCCTGAGCATGATATCCCTCTACAAAAAGCAGTAATTGGATAATACTTAAATAGAAAAGTAGTGTTAAATACTTTAGTCCTACGCTTTTATTTCATGTAAACAATCCTGTAACCTAACCTTATGTCCCACCTTATGCAGGCTACCTTTCAGATTCTATGTGTGTGTATATGTATATATATATATATATATATATATATATATATATATATATATATATATATATATATATATATATATATATAAATATATATATATATATATATATATATATATATATATATATATTTGTATATATATATGCATATATTCTTTATGTGTATGTATGTATGTATCTATGTAATGTATGTATGTACAGTATATATGTTTGCAGATATGTATGTCTTAGTACATTTACATTAACCATGAATACTTGTTCCCCTTATAACAACCTTCTTCTCTCTGCAATTAACAATATCCTGCCTTGTCCGCACGCGTATGCAGGGGTTAAATCTCCTTGGTGGAAGTGGAGAAGGGCAAGAAAAATCAGTAACTCAGGTGAAATTAACGATACCATGACCATTATGGGTCAAATCCTTTATCTCATTTTTACTACTGTGACCATCACCACTACTACTACTACTATTACTACTAGTACTATTACTGCTCCTGTTACTACAACTACTACTACTACTACTACTGTTATTTGTGCAGGATATTGATTCGTTCCTTATTTATATTTTCTTAATGTACGGTCTTTCCATCACCACTGCCGCCTTGAGTGAGACATCCTCTGCACCGTGTTGGTCTCTCTCTCTCTCTCTCTCTCTCTCTCTCTCTCTCTCTCTCTCTCTCTCTCTCTCTCTCTTTCCTCCTCCTCCTCCTCCTCCTCCTACTTTACACGCTCAAGCAAATGCAGTACAACGTGTCATTTAAAACTCTGATTAACGGCATAAACATTGCGTAATTTCCGAACTGATCTGTTTACAGACACTCACCTAATGCTGATCGCCGTTATTCAATAAAAAAAAAAATCCCTGTGGTATAATCTTTAGTGGACCCTTTAAGCAATGTCAACTTGAAACGAAAGATGTCTTTATCAAATAAATGCAGAAGGAATCTAATGTTTTCAGTGACACAAAATACTGATTTTGACTTAAAACACCTGCCACCACACCTTTTTCTGGATGACACACCCTCACCGAATGTTACCCAACATTCTCGCGCATGCTTTTTGTCAACAGCATTATAGATTAATATGTGACAGCCTGTGTGAAATATTACGTCATGAATGCTTTTAACCTATTCTCATTTCAGTATTCGTCTGAATTATCTGAGAGAAAGAGAAAATTCTCGTGTTGAAGACATTTAAATTTTTCAATGTTTATCTCAACTTGATCATAAAAATGTTTGTGTTTTAGTGTTAATCTTATCTCTTTTGAGTCCTCTTTATGAATCTGGTTAAAAGCATTTATGACTGTAGCATCTTTACCAAAAAATTTTGAGCATGAACACCGCAGTTACAAAAACAATAAAAAATAAAAATAAACTGTACAAGTGATCATGAAGAAATCCAAGTTAAAGCATGGGCTTGATTGAACTTATCAGTGACATGACACACCTTTTGTGGTAACGAACATAGTAATTGCGTGACCCTGAAACACCCAAGGATTCACAAGTCAGTTGAGGACACCACAAGATCTGGAAGTTCCTTAAAGGAGTGCTGTGCATGGCGCAACAATCATTTGCCTGTGAAACCAGAAGCTTTTATAAAGACACCGCATCAGTTACACCGTGATTCTTTTGACTGCTGATCTCTCGTGATCATCTTTAGCCACACTGGAACACTGCATTGAAACACCGCAGGATGAGAACGCCGACAGCTGCTAGACTTGTGTGCATCGTGTCTCTCCCTCTCAGTGCCTTCAGTGTAGTTGGTGAATATCTTCGACTTCCATAAACCTCGCGTTTGCATTTTAAATTGGTTCTCTGACGCCCGATTGTGCAGCTAATGTGCCACGTTAGGATCCCTATGAATATAAATTCGTTGTAAGTGCCCCGGTTATCAGGAATAAGTAACAACAAAGTAGATTAAGTTTTCTTACTTTAGTATTAGACTTTTGTTTTATTTTAAATCGACTGTTGAGATGATATTTCAAGCATAATGAATACAAATAATATCAAGTGGGCACCAATGACTTATTATGCAATTCAAGGTTTAGGGAACTTAGAATATAATCACAGAGCTATGTTGATGTTATTCACCAGACAGTTCTGTCAGGAACAAGAAGTCTCACTGTGAACTACTAATTATAGCTAGGAAAAATCCCAAAAGGTCCTTGGAAGATTTGAAAAGGAATGTGTGCGTGTGTGTATTTGCGTGCTCTTTTTTTGCACTTGTGTGGCTTCAACAGATGTGAATTCAGATAAACCAAAAAGGGGAGAAATTATCACCCTTGGGTACTCCAGTATTCTCGGGATGCCAAACGGGAGAGAGTGATGTTTCTCATGACTGAACAGGTAGCGAGCACCAATGTGTTCAGAGAAAACCTTTAACAGTGTGCATTGTCTTAACTAACTGAAGTGCACTGAATCCATAGCCTGGAGTTCTTGACTTAGATTGTTTAAGTTGTGTGTTTATTGGAGGTCCTAGTCCCAGAATTAAAACGAATTAACATTAATCATAGATTAGATGGTCAATGCATTCTTTTTTTTTTCATTAACATTACATGTCAGTTTTTCTGGTAAATATCACTCGAACGCTAATCACAGGTAAGACAGATTTTGCAGGTTCTTTGCCAGATAAAGTTTGCATATATTTGAATTCCCTCGAGTATTTCCGCTTAGATGTACGGAATACTTTTTAAAAGTCATCACAGCTGGTAAATTTACATCTAAATCTCCCCGTTTATAGATGTGTCAGTATCAAGTAAATTTCAGTGAAGTTAATTTCAGTGAAATATTAACAAAAAAAAAAGTCAGTTGTTCTGGGATTTGACCTAACGCAATTTGTTTCTTCTCTTCAACTAGGTCTCTCGCTGTCTGCCTATCCAGCCTTTTACTCTTGATTGCTCAAGGTCCTTAGATTAAAACGAAAGAAAGGTGTAAAACTGCTTAGCAAAACGATTCCTTCTTGGAGATGCGTACAGCACTGTGTATATCGTGAAATACATTGTATAGGAGGATATGTATAGTCAGTATCCTGAAGTACATAACATATGGAATGCTGGTTGCACTGGTTTTCTACCTGAGCCGTTGTAAGCTGAAGCGGAGTGGGACTTGCCACCACATTATGAATACCGGATATGGTTCTCAGATTTAAAATAAGGGTGAGAAAGGATATACTTAACTGGGATTAAATTGGATCAGTACGAGAGAGGGCATTGGATGCTCTTTTGTCTCTTTTATTTTTTTTATCATGTTGGTTAAATTTGTCACTTTGATACCACAGTACTTCGTCATTATGATAAGTCAGTTCATTTTTATTATACATCTCAAATACTCATCAGATGCACTGTGGAACGTGCAATGCAACAGGTCTCATTCAGGCTTAAATTTAAGTTCAGAAGCAAAATAAACCAGATGGAGTTCGGATGGAATTGGTTTAAAATAATCAGACATAATAGCATTTGGAAGGAACCACCAGCAAAACTGACAAAACAATAATCACTTCGTTCGTTTATGACCTCACAAAGTCATCTGTCATATTTTTTCTCTCCTCTTTCGTGAACATCAATTTCCTTTCGTTTGCCCACCTGCTTGTTCAAAATGTTCTTCTCTTATGAGGTCCAATTTTATTTTCAGTCCCAAAAATGTAGAGCTTCCTTCTGTCACTCACGTGCACATTTGCGGTTCAACTTTGGGTTGGCAGCTGACTCCCATGATTAGAAAGTTTTTATGATTTTCATCTAGATTGGTAATATGTTGTGAGCAGGTTTACCTTAAATGTAGTGGAATTTATTTTGTTTTAGATATATAATCATATCCTGTTTGGATAGCACCTTCGTCGATAGGATTAGCTTGTATATTATATGAGTGTATAGATACACACACATATGTATTTATGCATATATATATATATATATATATATATATATATATATATATATATATATATATATATATATATATATATATATATATATATATGAAATTTTATCACACCGTGATTTAAATACAATCATGAAGCTACAAATTATATATATATATATATATATATATATATATATATATATATATATATATATATATTATACAGTATATATTTATATACAGGGTGTAATACGAGTTTATGCAAATATTTTGGGAAATGAAAAAGTAATTTTGAGCAGAAAATGTTCTATAAACATATGCATTTTAAGGCTTCTTTTGTCGCTGAGAGGAATTTTAAAATAACCGATATCATTAGCGCTTCTTTCATGCGATGGAGGTTGGTAACGGGAGGTCGGAGTAGCCTGGGATGTGGGACATATAGAAGGAGGATGGAGCGATTGGGCCGATGTGAGTAAAGTACCTCCCAATCAAATGTATTATTTAGAGTTTGAAGAAAAAACATTTGGACACCGAAAAAAAAGAAAAAGAAAAGTAACCTAATTAAATCTCCCATCCATCAAAGGTAGGCTTATTCATTAGACACCTATCAAAGATTTGAAATATATTTTTAAAAATCTCTCCCTCTCCATCTGAAGTATTCATCAGACGACAGTCATAGGTGTAGACCTAGTCATGATTCCTGGTTCAACTGTTCCGTGACGAGGTGGCAGGAGAGAGAGCGCTAGAATTAACGATCACAAATGAATGTTGCTCAGGAACATTTACACTACTTACTTGAGACATAAAGCCATACGGTACCGCTGTTAGCTAATCGTTGAAATTAGATTACTTGCAAGAAAAAGAATCATAATTAAAAGACTGTCAATCCACTTGCCTGATTCACTTCATCCCCGCCCCGGCTACATCCCAGACTACTCCGACCTCCATCGCATGAAAAGCAGTGCTAACGCCAACGGTTATTTTAAAATTCCCCTCGCCGGCAATGTTTATAGAACATTTTCTGCTAAAAATTATTTTTTTCTTTCATTCCCAAATATTTGCATAAGCTCGTTTTGCACCTGCATATATATATATATATATATATATATATATATATATATATATATATATATATATATATATATATATATATATATATATATATATACATACATTAGCGCGAAAGGTGGACCATGGAAACGTATTCATCTCTACATAATTCTTTATTTCCAACGTTTCGTAATAAAAAGCTTTATTACATCATCAGGGAATCTGTTAAATAATGAATAAAATTACTTTAAAGACCGCTAACCAACCTTATACCAAGAAGGCAGAAGACAGAATGCATAAGAAAAGTTAACTCAGGTACAGCTGAGTGGAGGAGGTCTGGGTATTTAACTGGGGAACTAGTTGTTTAATAAATAATGATTCCAAGATAGGCAGTTCGCATACATTAGTTGTTTGGCCTATGATACAGAAATCGTTTCTATCAATATATGTTTTACAAATTTTCGAATGGTTTCTTATGCTTGAATGCTCGGGATTGGAGAACCATTCGAAAATTTGTAAAACATATATTGATAGAAACGATTTCTGTATCATAGGCCAAACAACTAATGTATGCGAACTGCCTATCTTGGAATCATTATTTATTAAACAACTAGTTCCCAGTTAAATACCCAGACCTCCTCCACTCAGCTGTACCTGAGTTAACTTTCTTATGCATTCTGTCTTCTGCCTTCTTGGTATAAGGTTGGTTAGCGGTCTTTAAAGTAATTTTATTCATTATTTAACAGATTCCTGATGATGTAATAAAGCTTTTATTACGAAAACGTTGGAAATAAAGAATTATGTGAGAGATGAATACGTTTCATGGTCCACCTTCGCGCTAATGTATACCACTGGCCGTCGCCTACTTCTGTTCTTTGATATATATATATATATATATATATATATATATATATATATATATATATATATATATATATATATATATATATATATATATATATATATATATATACCGTCAGACACAGAACTACTCAGGAATACGTCACGAGAACGGGACGTTCAGACATAAATGCAAAATTTATTAATAAAGGAGAGGAACTAAGAATTGTCAAAATAATTATTGTAAAAGCAACATTTTACGATGCTTACCATTCTACATAAAGACATTTATGTAATTAAGGAAGCCTTTAGACTGAGACATTTTGAAATGGCTAAATTCAGCCATAGTAAATAATTAAAATATTTCCAAGTGCAATGATTACCGAACGATAGAAGAAGAATATACGATAGAGTTAGTGATAGTGAGTACATAACTTTCACAAGATGACTAGCTATTCCTGAACTGATGTATGAAATTTACAAACTTTCGATTTTATACAGTTTTTAAATATATAGAGACAAATATACCAAAGAATAATAAAGATGGAATGAGATGGAATATAAAATTTAGGCCAAAGGTCAAGCACTGGGGCCTATGAGGTCATTCAACGCTTTTGAAAGGGAGATTGAGAGTAGAAAAGTTTTAAAAGTGTAACAGGAGAAAAACCTCAAAGCAGTGGCACTATGAAGCAGAGAGAGTAGAAAGTAAGATGGAAGAAAGACAATATGAAAGTATCAGCGATAAATTTACGCTGCTTTTCAGTTATAATGAAGAAAATCAGCGTATTGAATTAGGCCTCTATCTGACATCCCAAAAGTGACGTCTAAGCTTGCGAGATTGCAGTGGAAACAAAAGCCTGTCACCAGTTTCAGAATAAAAGCTTTACCCAACAGAAACTTGGGAACTATAACTGTATTTTCTGGTCCAAAGAGAGAGGAAATTCGATTTATCTTGCTCCTCCTCTCCAGACCAAAAGCTTTTAAAAGGCAAGACTCATATTCCTTCGTGTCTGCCCTTTGGGGCGGGGGGGGAGCGATGCTCGTGTGTGTGTGTGTGTGTGCATATGTATTGAAACATGTACAGGATGTAAATGTTTACAAATGTCTGCTGTTATAAATTGGGCAGGAATTCTGTGGTGAATGTTACGATGCAATTTCACTTATGGATATATATATATATATATATATATATATATATATATATATATATATATATATATATGTATGTATATATACATACATACATATATGTATATATATATATACATACATGTATGTATATACATATACATACATATATGTATATTCTTATACACATATATGCATATATATATTATATATTGTGCGTGTATATATATTATATATGTATATATATAAAATGTGTGTATGTATGCATGTTTGTGCGCTCTCCACAGAGGTACTGTAAATATAGATGGAAAGGAATCAGTGCAAGTGAGACATGTTCCTCATGACTTTTTTTTTTTTTTTTTTTAAGTTTTACTGAGAAAAAATATATTGTCAAAGGCAGTAGTATCAATATATGTGTTTTATGACTCAAGGAGACACACATTCTGTACGGCACAAACACTGCAATCAGAATTTGTCCCTTGTAAAATCTTTAATAAAATGGGCATTGAGTAATCGCTTTGAAGTATCTGTAATCCAGTGTACACAGTTGATAGAATCCTGGCTTAAACCAAGGGTGTTTCTATTGTTTCTTTACCCTTGTTTTCATGATCAGTCACAAAGCCTTTGAGACTTTTCTTCGCTGTTCTCTGGATTAGGTAAGATATAACTACCCTGTTAGATTCCATGCTTTTTTTCCTGTTGACAAAATGGGCACTTACTGTCCAAAGAAACACCCGTCCAGTAACCTTTAATAATACTTTGCTGTTACCTTGTCTAATAAATTAACTGAATTGCACTTTCTCAAGAAATATGAGCATGCATGCCTCTTCAGATAAAAAATGAAATTGAAGGCATAATTCTCTGTGCGTTTTATCCGCTTACTTCTCTCTAGTAAACATAATTACATTGTATCTAATTACCTTTATTTTTGAGCTACAATTTACAACAACAAATCTGATTTGCGTTCAGTTTGCTCCAACTTACTCGTCATTTTAACTGGAGTAAACATCACGTTATTTAGGCTATAGTTTCCAGCCCAGTTACAGTGATGAAATGATGCAGCAATATTCTTTAAAGCTGTTCCTTAAAAGGCTAGTAGTCTCAAGAGCGATGAATACTTAAGAAGACTGCAGAGAATACGTATCGTCATTCAACAGTTTTTTTCTCCTAATTCTTGTTACGATGTGCTTTGCAGGCTTAGAGTCAAATGACAATCTGAAGGAATTCAGTACTGTTGCATTCGATCAAAAAATTAAATGAAAAAAAAAAATTGGTGAATGATATTCTCCTTAATATAGGTACAGGTCATTTGGGGAATAGTATCACTAAATGAAATAATCTTTGCATTTTCATATTTCTTGAGTATTGTGTTATAGGAACAGCTTGTATGAGAAATAATTACCCTTCACGCCCATTCAATGAGCCTTGATTGGCAGTTCAACATCAGAACCCTTCAGAATTGACAGCTTGGTTTAAGTAACAATTAGTTAACCTTTGGATTGCAGGGGAGTTAATAACAGGAGCCTGAATGTCTTTGCTTTGATTGTTTCACTGTTTTTGTTAGCCCAGATGCTCCAAAGATTCCTCACACAGCTGGGTCATTCTGTATCGCTTTTTGAACCATTTTCTTTTTCTTGTGAACACCTTGGCTTTCAGATATGCGTCAGGTCAAAGTTCAAGCTCTGAGGTCTCGCTGAACATCATCGTTTTTGCTGTTCAGCCGGGAATTAAAGCATCAGTCAGCCGTTGTGAATAGTAAAAGCACTCTGTAGTTATGTAAGGCCTATAATCTAAGACAAATTATTGATCATGCATTGAGGCACTTGCATCTTGAGTTACCAGTTTCCTTCAGCCTTGAATGCATGCCTCGTATGTAAGGAGATTTGGTGTGTTCTGCAACGTTAATAATTGATGATTCATGCATCATTCCAACAGAGGAAAATGGAGTGGTTGATATGTGTCGAAGGAAGGGAAATCAAATTACTCCCGAAACGAGCCAGTGGTGTTCGCCTGAAAAGTACGAAGTGCCACCACCAGTGACTGTTACGAAACAAATCCCTTGAAACAAGCTACATAGATACATCTGCATAACTGACAAATGTCTGTGCATTTCTTGCATGCGGAAATGAAACGAAGTGTGGTGCAGGAATGTCCTCCCTCTACCATGTGTCTTAAAAATAGTGCATCGCATGCGTAATATCGAGAACATTAGACTCTAATGCCCAGTCATGTCGTAGCCCCTTTCACCAGTCTCCTAAACACCTAGACCTATCCCACCCTAAACCTACCGTACATACTGTATAAATGCACACTCCAGTATCCAGTGATCCCCCAGTGTCAGTCTGTGATAGATAGATCCCCCTAGAAACGAGAGACCATGTGCCAAAACTACAGACTATCCTCCTTGTCCCAGGAACCAAAGTGGGATCCCTGCCGTCCCCATGCAAAGTCTCTCCGCTTCGAGCATATGATGTGGACCACTCGAGGTTCTATTGATATAGACTCTCAAAGGGCAGAAGCCACTTGTCGCCGGTGGTTCTGTGCCAGGAAGTCTAATATCACCCTCTTTGATGAGTGTCATGTTCAGTGGACTGGGATGCAGATATGTGCACACACATTTCTGAGGCTGAAGAGACCCTTTGTATCGAGTGCTATATTGCTTGCTCAGATAACAAGGATTAAAATAACAATCTAGTCAGGCACTGTTAAGTAGTGTACAGCACAGACTGTGATCATCAGATAGGAACAATAAAAAAAAAAAGGCCTTATAATGGTGAGGACTGGAAGAAGCAAGTAGTGCTAGAGGGAGGGCTGAACAAACCAAGTGGACATCTGCCTTCTCCTGGACAGAATGAGAAAGAAGGCCTTGCCGTCAGTGATAAGCTTAAAATTTACTTATTTATTGTTGTAAAGATATAGGTATGTGTGCAGATTATCTTCACAGATACTCAGTGCATAATATTGTCATTTTGATATAAACCTATTTTTAAGGTTACTGTAATATCATGCGTATGGTGTTATGTCATAGATTCTCTGATACTGAAAATGGTGAGCACTTTGTCTGAAGACTGTATCCAGATGCAAAGCATCACAGTTGCTTTATTAGGTAGTAAGTTTTGTAAATACATTTTTGCCACATTTTCATGTTGCTTGTGTGAGTTATTGAATAGTAGTTATCATCTCTCAGCCAGTAACTTATAAATGAATACGTCTCCTTTTGGAAGCTTTGAGAGTGACGCATCTTCAAGAAAATGTATCTGGAAAGCAGTTCGAAAATCTTTCTCTCTTCGTGTGTCCAGGAAAATTTAAATAAAGTTGTCGTGAAAAGGATTCGAGATCAACATCAATGTTGCGGGTATTTTGGCAGGTCCGTGTTGTTTGGTGGTCTTCAGCTTTTTACATCCTCCTCTGTGATTTAAATGATTTATTGATACCTAGCCGGCATTCAAAACAGTAATATTAACTGATGTCTCCATTCACTCATCCTGGCAGCTGGTTCTGGTATTTGGGAATTTAGGCATTGCAGTCACTACCTTCGTTCTCAGTAAGATTGCTGTTTGAAGTATATCACTGATAACAGATTAATTGGTTTCCTTATTAGTGTTTAATATTCCTTTTAACATAATTATGCTTATTCATGTATGCCACGTGATAAATTCTTTTAAACAGCCAGTAGTTGCATCTTTAGCCATTTTTTGTAATAAGATGAACTTCCAGATTGTTTTCATTCATTGTTATCAAGAGACGCAAAGCACAACAGAGCGAAATTAAAGAGATAAAAAAAATACTTTTGGTTTAGTCAGTACTTAGACAGGTGACCTAGAATAAAAACCAGACCCCTTTGGTAGAAATTCCATGTGACCCACCGAGCGTGTCTAAGGGGCAATGCCCTCTGCTTACGTTTGCAAAGACCTTGGTTCGCTCTTGAAAAAAATAAGTATTCTACATTCAGCTATAATTACTTTTCCCTGAAAATTTATATATTGAATTCTCAGCTTAACAGAATCATTATTATTGCTGGAATCCTCTAAGTATTAAAGATGCACGTGACTTTTGTTTCTGGGGCATTTCAACTAGAACGATAAGAATTTGTTCCTGTAAACAAATCGAGTGATTGCACGCCTCGTTTGTACTTTCTTGTCAAGAGAATGATGTAAAAAAAAACAGACCACACGCTAGGTAATTCGAGAGAGTTTCTTCAAAACTAATAAAAAGGTAAATTCTTTAGTTGGAATCAGCATCACATATTTCTATCGTCTCTATAGTTCTAAATTTGTTGTTTGTCTTTCTTACTAAAAGAGACCTAAAGTCTCATGTCTAAATCTGCCACGACACCTGACTGATGTAGATCTGGAAAGAAAAGTATATTCTGATTCTTTCTAATAAAAGACTACTTTTCACGTTAAATTGTTTCTTTCTGATAGAAGACTACTTTTCACTTTAAACTGTTTCTTTCTGATAGAGGACTACTTCTCACGTTAAATTGTTTCTTTCTGATAGAAGACTACTTTTCACGTTAAATTGTTTCTTTCTGATAGAGGACTACTTCTCACGTTAAATTGTTTCTTTCTGATAGAAGACTACTTTTCACGTTAAATTGTTTCTTTCTGATAGAGGACTGCTTCTCACGTTAAATTGTTTCTTTCTGATAGAAGACTACTTTTCACGTTAAATTGTTTCTTTCTGATAGAGGATTACTTCTCACGTTAAATTGTTTCTTTCTGATAGAAGACTACTTTTCACATTAAATTGTTTCTTTCTGATAGAGGACTACTTCTCATGTTAAATTGTTTCTTTCTGATAGAGGACTACTTCTCACGTTAAATTGTTTCTTTCTGATAGAAGACTACATTTCACTTTAAACTGTTTCTTTCTGATAGAGGACTACTTCTCACGTTAAATTGTTTCTTTCTGATAGAAGACTATTTTTCACGTTAAATTGTTTCTTTCTGATAAAAGACTACTTTTCACATTAAACTGTTTCTTTCTGATAGAAGACTACTTTTCACGTTAAATTGTTTCTTTCTGATAGAAGACTACTTTTCACAGTTAAATTGTTTCTTTCTGATAGAAGACTACTTTTCACGTTAAATTGTTTCTTTCTGATAGAAGACTATTTTTCACGTTAAATTGCTTCTTTCTAATAGAAGACCACTTTTCACAGTTAAATTGTTTCTTTCTGATAGAAGACTACTTTTCACGTTAAATTGTTTCTTTCTGATAGAAAACTACTTTTCACAGTTAAATTGTTTCTTTCTGACAGAAGACTACTTTTAATGTTAAATTGTTTCTTTCTGATAGAAGACTACTTTTCACAGTTAAATTGTTTCTTTCTGATAGAAGACTACTTTTCGCAGTTAAATTGTTTCTTTCTGATAGAAGACTACTTTTCACGTTAAATTGTTTCTTTCTGATAGAAGACTACTTTTCACATTAAATTGTTTCTTTCTGATAGAAGACTACTTTTCATAGTTAAATTGTTTCTTTCTGATAGAAGACTACTTTTCACAGTTAAATTGTTTCTTTCTGATAGAAGACTACTTCTCATGTTAAATTGTTTCTTTCTGATAGAAGACTACTTTTCACGTTAAATTGTTTCTTTCTAATAGAAGACTACTTTTCACGTTAAACTGTTTCTTTCTGATAGAAGACTACTTTTCACAGTTAAATTGTTTCTTTCTGATAGAGGACTACTTTTCACGTTAAATTGTTTCTTTCTAATAGAAGACTACTTTTCACAGTTGAATTGTTTCTTTCTGATAGAAGACTACTTTTCACAGTTAAATTGTTTCTTTCTGATAGAAGACTACTTTTCACATTAAATTGTTTCTTTCTGACAGAGGACTACTTTTCACGTTAAATTGTTTCTTTCTGATACAAGACTACTTTTCACAGTTAAATTGTTTCTTTCTGATAGAAGACTACTTTTCGCAGTTAAATTGTTTCTTTCTGATAGAAGACTACTTTTCACATTAAATTGTTTCTTTCTGATAGAAGACTGCTTTTCACGTTAAATTGTTTCTTTCTGATAGAAGACTACTTTTCACAGTTAAATTGTTTCTTTCTGATAGAGGACTACTTTTCCACGTTAAATTGTTTCTTTCTGATAGTAGACTACTTTTCAAAGTTAAATGGTATCTCAGTTTTGTAAATATTTTACCCGTTTTAGCTGATCAAGTCTTGACATCAGTTGGCTGCGTGTTTCATTAATTTTCGCTATCCGTGCATTTCACCATTCACATTTCTCGTGTTTCTTCGGTCGTCCTGACTTCTGAAATAATCAGTTCCTTAATAGTAAAGTGAGATCATGAACTGTTACCCAGCGCAGCTCTATTTTGGTGAGCTTTATGTTATATTTACTAATCTTTTACGATTTCTATTTTATCAGTGCGCACAGTAGTAAGTGAATGAATGGTAGATACGGTAAAATATTGTAAAGTTACTGTAGGTAGAATCTCTTACAATTTCTGAAATGTTGAGTTTTACACGAAGTCACAAATGTACATCACTAAAAAGTTAAGAGACTGGTTAATCAAACATTATTCTGGGAGAGAAGTATTGTTGAATTAAAATTATAACAGTTGTCAGTGGTTACATAAGTAGTGAGTGGGTCTGCCCATTGCTTTTCTCTTTCATTACATTCAGTTAGAAGCCAATGGACTTCCGTGGCTTAGCTAGTCAAGGGACCCATTCTATCTCACCTACGTTTCACTTGAAAGAAATTATTTCATTGCAGTTGGACGCCTCCAAATGTCCCTAAACATATTGAAAATTTAATTCGTTATGTAATGAACAAGAGAGAGAAACTCGCTACAAGAACAACCTTTCATAAATTAAAGTCAATAACAGTGAATGACTTCTTCCCATTGTACATAAACAATAGGTGTTGTTTGTTGTAAGGTTAAGCATTACTCAGCTGATATGCTGCAGAGTGAAAGTATTAAAACTTTTTGTACTTCGAGTGGAAGTATTGAAATTTTTCTGTATTAAAACTTTAGATATTGTGAATATAAGTATTGAAAAATCATGTGCTGTAAGTGAAAGCATTAAAACCTTATGTACTTTTAGGTGAAACTTGTCAAAACTATGTACTTGAACTGAAAGTATTAAGAGTATTTTCTATGGGTGAAAGTATTAAGTCTGCGGTGCGACAACATATAATTAAGAGTATGATCACGTATTACCGCCCATTTGTAGCCATATGCAAAATAATACGTCATTTATGTTTATTTTTACTTTGTGTGAAATTCTCTGCCAGATAAACAACTCAGTCAACCCCTGTCATGCCAGTGTTTTAGAAGAACCACAAATAATGTTTAGCTAGAGCAGTGAACAAGCTAGATGTTGGATGCATCAAAATGTAGTAAAATGGAAGTTCAAAAGTGTGACTGTGCTTTACCTGTGTAACAAAGGCTTTGACTGTGCTTGCTAGCAGTGATAGTGAAAATACACAAATGAAGCTTACAAAGTATCACAGAGAAAATATTCAAATGTAACTGCATCATTCATATAGGATGTGTATGATAGCAAAAGACTTTCTACTCTGAATGTTGTCTGTACAGTTTTATATATAAGTTATTCATTGTGAATATTGCTGACATGTATGTCTCAGTTCTTTGTCAATTAGCGCACCTGAATATTGTAACCGACACGGATTTCCTTTGTTCCATCAGTGTAATCTTTAAAGTATGCATAATTTTATAAGGTTTAACATTCAATAAAAGGACTAGCTGTTTGATCCCAAAAAGGTTGAGGTCATTGTAAAATCTCTTTTTTGTAATAAATATGAAAAGAAGACAATTTGACATTTCATATGCTTTTTTTGCATGAGTATGTTTCTTTGTAGTAGAATACTATAAATTCAAAACATTGCTTCTGACTGATTAGCATACTTGTAACGTATCTCTGTACTGTATCTTGCTTTTTATGTATCGGTGGGGGTCTACAGGGGGTCACTTTGGTAGTTGCGGTTCCTGTTTGCAGTATTTGGGTTCTCTGTGCTCAGTACTGTGTCTCTTTTAAAAGCCTCTGCAAAGTATTTTGTTCTAATCATCCGCGTCTGCATGCTGGGACGCTTCAGTCACCATGTGAGTCTTTCTTCTGTAGTTGGGGAAAGTCACTGTTATCATGTTATCCTGTCATCGTCAAAATTTAAAATGAATTGTCAGCACAGTTCTTTGCATTTGAGTATCGTTTCGTCCCTGGCAGCTTCCACGCCATCTTAACCCCCCTTAGAACGCGACGTAATTTTATCTGCATAAATTCAGACGAGGCTCTTTGTTGCGTGGAAGAATCTCCCAACCAGATGTTAACAGTACTTTCCTTGTATTGTGTCAAATATATTTTGCTATGCGGGTATCTGACTGTTTGATCTCTTATCCTGGCGATGTTAATACATAGCAAACAACTCACAAATGAGTCTCACGAAGATATTCCACTGAAGGAATATATGAGTTATAACGACCAGGGACAAGCATGAGAAGACTGACAGATACCCCTATTAGTAACGCTAGTGAATTAAAGTCTTTCAGTCATTCATATAGTGTGCGTTGATAAAAAGCTATATTAAAGTACTTGTTGCTTATCATGTTGAAGCTTTTATGGTGGATGTGTATATTATAAAGCTTTCTGTAAACAATGCTCAAAGTTGTACCCCATTAAGACTTATACAGATAAGGACAGTTACCATTATGGCTGACTAAATTTTGTTTTTTCTCTCATGCTTTACTACTCACAGAGAGGGGAGACTTCAAGCCCACAGACTTGGAAAGGTGAGTAAAAATAAGGTTCTTCTGTAGGAAAGTTTTGCAATTAAACCTTTGGTGACCTTTGGGTAATGCGTCATATGTTGCAAGCTTCACAGAGAATCAGATATTTCACGAAAGTATTTTGAAGTAAATAATTGCACAGAATGCTGTAAAGCAAGTTACACTTTTATATGCTGTATATAAAGGATTTCACTCTTCTGCAGGAGCTGAATTGTTCTTGTTAGACAATTTGTGCATCTCCTAAGATGCTTTTTTGTCATCTGGAATTGGTTCTTAACGTAAGATGGTCTAATGTACTCTCTGAATTTTACATTTACTCATGATTCAATTCTTGGTCAAATGAATACTTCTAATTTCTATCAGAACCCAATAAATTATGGTTTATTCTACTCTTAAGGTTTTCCTATAGAATCTTTTGACAGGCCAAAGTTAAAATGTCTGAACTATACCTGTGCCTTGTGAGATAGTCTTGGAAGCTGATATAAAATGGTCAATATTTTCCCAATTGAATTTCGATCTGTTAAGGAATCACATCCTCGCAATATTTTAACAGGTCCTTATCTTCTCTCTACAGTGACAAGAGTGACCTTGAGAGCCAAAAAGGAAATAATGGTAGGCATCAGTACTCGAGCTCGGGGTCGGGCGTGGGTCGGAGTGGAGGCAAAACACTAGTCGAGGGTTCCCTGGCCTCCATTCCGCCCGACGCCTTTTATACCTCTGCATCCAAGCACACGAGTGTGTCCACTCTGTCCTCTAAACCTGACCATGAGTATGAAAACCTTAAGGTGAGGCTAGAGTAAGCCATGAATTCCATCTCCTACGCACTGGGCAACAATAGATGCCTCTAGCTCCGCGCCAGACCTGTCACGTTGGGACGGGGGAATCTTACAGTCGTGCCTACTCGATTCTCGATTTAGAGCCGTGTGGAAAATAATCACTGAACCGCTTTAGGATGAAGTAAAAACGGCTAGAGTGGCACTGTAAAATGGCCTCTTTCCTACGTGGTGGTTTGGGGCGGCTGTGGCACTGCTGTCCTTTGCAGTTGTCACTACTGAGTGGCTTGAATACCCGAGGCATAATCCTCTCATTCTGCGGCCCGGGGCGCACGGCCAGCTACACACTCGTCACTGAGGTCACGCTGACGAAACATCAGGGTGATATTTTTGTATATACATATCCCATGCACTGCACAGTAGTATTTTCCTTCATTTCTCGTTTCTTTCTTGTTTCATATGATTTATTTCCCGACTCATTGAGAATTTTGAAGATCAAGAATTTTTACAGGTCGTCAGATGAAAAGTCAATATACTGCAATGTCGCAGAAACTTGTTAATTTGCTGTACACAGTAAAATGTAACGTAAATCCCAACTTGAATCAGTTTTGGACGAAAGCTCTACCGTTCCTACACAAGTTTGAAAATGTTTTGAAAATGTGATCCCTTATTTCATGAGTATTTTTTTTCCTTCCTATTTCTAACTCTGAAAACTCTTTTAAAACAGCCATTCCACTAGCTAATGTAAAATATAGCGTAGACTTAGTTTAAAAAATCTTAGCACCAAATTACTAACCAATTATTGCACTTCTAAGTTTTAGAAATAATTATTACAATATATTATGACCAGTGGCCTCTTAAGAGACTCAACACATAAACTGGTATTTCATGTTACTATATAAGAGTGAAGTAATTCTGAGGAGAATTGCATAGTTTGTATATAAAGAGACAGTACCGAACTTGAAGCTAGGTACATTCCGCTCGACATACATCGTAGTATGACACGAGAAATAGAAACAGGAAGGGAAGAACAAACAAACAAGCAATAAATAGAAAATAAACAAATAAATAAATATGGACACGTACATGAAGCCTGAAGTCTCTGAAATTATACCTATTTTTTAATGTAAAATTATGCATTACAAACATTTTGCATGAAGGCAAATATGTAAACTGATTTTTCTTTCTTTAATTCTGTTGCTAAATGCCTTTTGTTTTAATTTTTTTTTTATTGTACATGGAATATTTTATCAATAAGTTTATTGTATTTCGCTTTGTTACTAAGGAACATGGGAACAATGACTGGATTGTGACAAATCAACCCTGGAATTAAATTTGTTCTGCCCAAGAACCAAATACACAGATCCACTTCGGACCAGGGAATCATTTTGTTTTTAAACTTTTAAAAATAGTCAGTTTTTAACACAGTACATTGTATTCAGTTTGAATGACATTTTCAGTGCCACTTGAACTTTCTTGAAGTGGCAAAACTGTGAAATCCCCATCAGGACCGAATATGTGAAGAAAAATCATTGCATTATGGCAGTACTCTAGTCGGACGGAACTCCTCATTGTCAGATTTTGGGACAGTAGTTATGAAGAATAAGTGCATAAATTAAAACTAATAATATGTAGATTAAATAGTATTCTCCTATGCTGCTTGATCATGACATAGAATGAAAATAATAACTGCAAACATACAATGCTATATTTGAAAGGTAGACCCACGGTTCACGATCTCTCATTTTCTGAACTCCACTTGCAGATAATGCCAACACCAACGGCAACACCAAGCTCATGCCAGGCAACGAGAAGGAACAGCAGCAGCAGCAGCAGCAACAGCAGTCAAACAACGAGAAGAGATGAGCAAATCCACGAGAAGTCTGACACGAAGGGGGAAGCTGCGACCACTAACTTAGAAGAACAGACGGATATGGACGGTCTCAATCTCAGACAGGGTGAGATGCAGACTTTCAAAAAGCAAGACGACCATCACCATCCCCACCACCACCAGCAAGACGAAGCGAAAGACACCTCCAAGACGATGAAAACAGCACCAATACTAACAACATCGACTCCGCCGTATGTGCCCGTCTACCAACAACATGAGAAATCGAAGTCTGCGAAAACCAGTGGGGCAGATCCGAGACCGGGTGGTGGCATCTTATACGCAGAACTACAGCTTCCGAGGTCGTCCAATAACGGTTCGATGAGACGTGGGGGTAACAGGCATGCGCAGCAAAAGACTCAGTATGCGGAAATTACATTTCAAGGCCGTCCTTTGCAAACTGCTGAAATATAGATTTCTGGACCAGATAAATGACTGTAATGTGGTATTACCCAGAACGTGACCTAAACTGTTTTTATTTTCATTATTATTAATGGTGAAATAGAAACGCTAAGGATGTACAGTAGAAGTGATACACAGTATCCCAGTTTTTTCTTGAAAATTCAATAGAAATGTTCAGTCCTGGTCTTAGGGCGTCAGAAAAAAAAAGCTGACGACCATGAGGTGTTTAACCAAAATTATTGTATTACCATAATTAAAAATCACATATACAAAATCCTTACTGGACTTTAGGAAGTTATACCACAAGAAAAATATAGTATAAGCCTATTTTGTCAAGTATTCTAGACAGTGTAGCAAAATTCGACTTAGTTGAAAGTTGAAGGATTTTAGGATAAACGTGAGTGAAAGAAATATGATGAAAAAAATAGACAAAAGAAAGAAAACCTGGTGACGAGATCTATATGTGTTCAGCATATTGGTGGTCAAGAATGAGCGTCAAAGTACGTCAGAGACTTAGGAATACCATTAATAACAATCCAAATGATTTCAAATTTTTTTCAATATGAAATCAATTTTAGAATTAGTTTTATGACTCCATAAATATGTCTTAATGTGAATTACCAATAAGAGTAAGTGATATATTTGTCTATAGTTTGCAATGGCATCCAGATGACCTGCCAGTAATAAGTATGCAGTGTGAGGCTTTTGTATTGAATATGTTTAAATATAGGTTCGAAGCTTGCTATGTCTACACCACCGGATTTTCCAATTCGTTTATATTCATTTGTCCATCACTGTGTCCTATGCAATGAGTCATTCGTTTATTGCTGAAGTCAAAAACAAAAACAAAAAAAAACAAAAACAAAAGAGTGCAGATGCTGACGACGTGTGTTTGATGAGTTCGTGTTTCAAGTCAGATTGTAGCGTAGCGAAGAAGTCCAGCCTTCCCCCCCCCCCCAACCCTCCATCTCTTTCCCCCCATCCAATCTCCCTCCACCCCACTCCAATAAATGCTTACCTTTTTTTTTTTTTTTTGCTCTCTGCACTCTTTTTATTTTTCGTTACTTTTCCGGGATTTGTTTTTCGAGTGAGTGAAGCTTTAGCCTCTTGTCTCTTGTACCTACAGCTCCAAAGACTGATTAATGTTAAGTGGATTCCTTTTTTTGTAAATAGATGGTGTCGATGATGAAATCATGAAAACTATGCTTCAATGTTCCTTTCTGCTTATTAACATTTCTGGCGAAAAACCCACAGAACGTGTTTTCATGAATAATAGTTACTACGTGAAAAGTAGTCGCTATGAGTTTAGCATATTGTATTTCTGTCAAGTTTAGGAATCTGTGTTTACTGTGGGGGTCATAACTGATAGTGTCACAGAGAAATTGGACATTTCCCTTCAGCAACTTGCCACTATTCTCATCGTAGGGTACTTTCGGTCATCTTGTCCCCTCATGGTTTTTCTGTAATGCATCAGATTTTCAGGATTTTTAATCATATACGATTTTCTTTTAGTCATTAACGCACTGGAAATGGAAATATGAAGTTATGAATGAAATTTGTGCAAAAGACGCCAAATTAATAAAGACTGGTTGATGTGGACCTTAACAAAGAAATGTAATACTCGTGAAGTTTTATCAGTAATTTGTGGATAGAACTTACAAACACGAATATGAGTGTGTCTGTAAAACTATCTTTGATTTAAATGTATTTCAGGGGTTTTGATTGTCCAAAACTTATCTGTAGAATCAAACCAGCAGAGATCTTTTGAACAAGTTTGATTTCTTAATTGTCTTTAATTGAAATTAGAAGCTGACTTTCAGGAAAAGTATAAAGAACAATAACAAGATCGTTTTCAGTAGAAAGTTGTATGTCACAGTATCTGAAGCATATTTGCACAATTTTTGTTTGTAACGATAAGAAAATTACTTATGGTATTATCTTGGTTAGTTGTTCTTGTGATTCAAACAAAATTTATTTTAATTTGTTTTATTACTCTGCTTTGGTGATTGTAAGGTATAAATCTCATTGATAGATGCATTTTCAAGCACATCTAAGCAAAACGTTGCTTGTTCGAAACTGAACTGTACGCTTTCACGGAGAATCTAGCCAGCCAGCCACAGGACCAATTCAGTTTACTAGCAAATAAAGGCTGAGTTAGAGCGAAGAGTGGTTGAAGAGTACTGAGTTGAACCCGCTGAAAGCTACGTAAAAAGACAGTAGTAGATAGCACGAAAGTTATGTTTTGAATCCACAAAATAACAGTATGCTTTTCTCATCCATTATAAAGACTTTGAACTATGGAAACAAGGATATTTTCACCTATGTGTAATGTTGCCTCAAGAAGGAAACAAAAAAAAATTGAATTAACGTAGATTTGAGCGTGACGCCGGCCACTTGGGCGCTGTAATGTGCCTTTAGCATCTCTCCATACACCAGGACTCGTGATGATGTTTTCATGCCAGTAGGTCCCACGTTCTTCAGTTGTGAATCTGTGTAGGCTTTGCTGCTTTGTTTCTCTCTTTTCCTTCCATTGTATGTACAGTACTACAGTACCAGATGCCACCTACAGCGAGGTACAGTGATAGACTAATTCACGGGGCCCAAGTGTCCAAAGTCAAGGCGATGTTGATGCTTTTTTTTTTATTTTTTTGTCCTCTCAAGGGATCATTCTTTGTCATCTTGTGTGACTGGGTCATAATTGAAAGCTTTTGATATTATTCTACTGCCTTTATAAAGAAACTCTTTAACGAGGATTTTGGTTAGTGTTTAGATAAGGTTATTACTTCGAAAATAATATTACTGTAAGGTTTAGTCAAAGACTATATGATTTCAGCTGCTTTCCTTATAAATACAGTAGAATATTGCTGACGCATAGATGAACACAGTGTTCAGTAGCGTAAATATTGAATTTCTTACTCAAGTTGGCAAAGATTAATCAACTGGGTTCAGTCATGCTTAAGTAATATTTGTACTTTTCTTTTGGTGTGATGTCTGAAACATAAAATTGGTGAATTTTTCATTTATCATGTAAGAGGGTATCTTTTTATATAACTTTGTATATATTTGTATATTGATGCTGAAGTAAATGGGTGCAAGTATTTACACAGCATTTCTTTTCCTTATAAAAATAATTCAAGAACACAAACTCTCAGTTCCTATGCCCTTGTCAAATTACGCATTCGTGGTAGGAGTCTCTGAAAGATTACATGAGAAGCTCACGCTAGGCCTATCAAGTAGAAGTCTTTAAAACCGATTCCACTGCTCAGGTGCTTACTTCTGTACGATATACTAGTCTCTTGAGGTGCAGTGTTAGAGTGATGGCAGAGGGGAAAATTCATTTTCCTTGAGATGTAATTTAATGAATATTGCTAGTAGATATAATTTCATATTAGTTAAAAATTTAAGGCGAATTCACTCTCCATTGACCCATGAGGAGGCCTGCGTTCGATATACCGAGAGTGGAAATCTTCCCAACGCCTTTATTCAGCAACTGTTTTATGTATCTACATAATGTCGATTTGTTTGTTTGTTTCGTTTATTACTGCGGAGAGAGAATTTCGAGAAAAACCAGAATGCTTTGAATTCCGTTTTAACCGACTCTTCAGTAGAGTAATTACCAAAACGTTGTTTGTTTGACAAACATTTGGAGTTGCCAATTGCTTTTAACCGAAGGATTAGAGGCTTTGTTGTAATTAGTAGGCCTGTATTTGTAAAGTGTTCTTGGGGAAAGACATTAAACGACACAGATTAAAAAGTTCTTCTAGATTTTCTTCACAGCAAACACACACGAGCGTTCAGACACTTAATGCATCTGTGTTTGGCGAAGTGCAAAAAGAATTGACAATACTGCTGTAGGACGTCATCTGAAGTGTCAGTCAACATGGACGCTGTTATCCTGATGTTTGTGATCCTCTTTGCTCTGTAACGATGTGACCTTAATTTATGGTAAGAGAACTGAGACGTCTGTTATCTAAATACGTACTAGATCAGTCGTTGAAAAGAAATACAAAGCCTGGTCTTGGTAGGCTTGCCTAAACAAGGCCTATTTGGTCAAAAAAGAGCAGTGATTTCTGGCTTAGGATAATCCTTTTAGGTAGGTTTAGTACCTACAAAAACACATGATAGCCTACTCTTTGTGTTGATATTCCAGAGATCTACCTCATTAAAGGTTTTTAGGCCAGGCAGGTTGTCAAGGATAATATGATCAGTTATGGGTTAGGCCTATTACGAGTGGATAGAGGTCACTCATTATTACGAGGCCCAATGATGTCGTAATGATTAATTTGCTTGGAAAACATGGAATATGGTATTTTGGGAATTCGACTAGCCAGAAGCATTCCATTCTCTGCCAACGTTATTTAGGATGCTCTTTTAATCCTAACCTAACCCACCTTAGGCACCATGCCTTACCAAACCTGTCGTAAGCTAAGGAACCGTGGCTCAGACCGCCAATATTCACCATTAGTAACCCATCAAATGACTAATCATGTTTTTCATTTGTCTAGACCAAATTTGCACTCCCAAAATAGTGAGTAGTAGTAGTTTTGGTGAGAAATGAAAAACAGAGGAGGTTTAAGATAGAAAACAAATTTGCATCCCTTAGCCATTACATCAGTTTAAACTATGTAATTGTTAGTAAATGGAATGTGTTTATTCCCTACATCTAGCAGTTTGTTTCTCAATTACATATTTCTGCTTGAGGAACGAGAGTAATTCTACTCTCTGGAATATCAGATTCTAGTTTGCAACACTGATGTTGAATACTATATCTAGTATATAGCCGTGATTTTTGTACGGCATCGGCCTACTAGTCACATACCTAGATGTTCAGAGTAGCAGCTGTAGAACTATTTGTAGTGTCATGTTTGTAATCCAATGAACATGGTGCAACTTTTTACTCGGCATCAAGTGGTGGAAATGACCCCAGATTTATTTTCAAACGAGTATTTGTTTTTTTATATATATGTAGAAAAAATCATTAGACTCATATAACATTGCAAATTAGGGAGTTGATTAACGAAGTTTTTTTTATTTATTATTGGTTGCAGAAACGTGGTTGAACGATTTTGATGCCGTTGAGGTTACTTGAGAGAAGATAGATTGTGGAAGGAGTTGGATGTTGTTCACAGCAGCTGTTCTCATCTTGAAATTATTAAAAGTTTTGAGTACACTGGGGTAAGCTTTAAATACTTAGATAAGAGGATCTTACTTATTGTTGGCGATAGACCTCCATGGTTAAGTGAAAACCTTAGTAGAGAGGAATTTAGCAATTTTGCGAAAATGATCGACTTAGTTGCTACAAAAATATATACGAGTATCTACTGGGACTTAATATATGGATGGACGACCACGAAATTTATAATGCATTTGTCTGTAATGAGGAATTAGAATCATATTAATTGGTTAATAATGTTGGGTAAATTTACAGTTTCGGTCAAATTCACATTTCCGATATAAAATTATATTTTCCCTAGCTTAAATAGTGTACTTTCAACGAATCTGACCTTTATTTCTTCCGCAAATGATTAGATTTTGAGATACATGGCGGCCATGGGTACCGCTCTCAGTTTCGGGTGGTGCAACGCGTCCAGCGGCTTATGCACATTTTAAATGATTGTTGCAAGCTCGTATGTTCTGGCAAGCGGTAATATTGAGCTGCGCTGCTTGCCACAGGGTTACAGGGAACGAAATTTTACCTAACGTCTAGTTACAGTTTCGGTGAAATTCACGGCCAAAACTGCAATGTTACCCTTTTCGTTAACCACTTCACTTACCTTAAATAGATGGTAGTACTAAATTTTCACGAAGAAAGGTATTCACAACGTGTGGAGTTCCATTGTAATGTCCATGGAAACGACCAATAGCCTTAAAGTAAGACAGAGAACACCCACTGCAGACATGCACGAATCCATGGCAGTCAACTGAAGCGCACTTTTGTAGAAAGCCGGCTTATTCCGAAATCGCAGTTAATTGGATATTCTTGAAACAAAGCAACCAATCAGGTTTCAGCATTTGTACCGTACTTATAATTCATAACGAAAAACAAAAGACGATTAGGCATTTTTACCCACAATACATTGACAAAAACAAAAAACCCCCCAGCAAAAAAACTGACATGGCAGCATAAACGCATCCTTGCGATAACAACAAGGCACAATATTCATCGGCAAATATCTCCGTAACTCTTAATTTGCGGAAGATGCGAGTAAGTATTTCGTATGAATCATGACAAAAATATATGATAGCAAGTAAAAAAATATTAGATATCCGAATTTGACCGAAACTGTAATAATACCTAATGTTGATTACACAACTATGACTAGACCCACATAGGTCTTGTTTTAAGTGTCTTAGTAAATAGCATCATATTCATCATTTTAAACAACAAGAAAAGTACCCCCAAGGAAGCACATCAAGTCCAGTCCTATTGTGCTTCTATACAACCGGATTGTGAGATGAGTTATGGGGACATAGGGTAACACTCAAGCAAAGTGCGGATGAAACCCAGTTTTAATTCTCCATAAAAGATATTGGGGATACAAATGAAAAACTAAATTATTCTTACAGTGTTAAGGAGTGGGTGACATTTAAACAATTAAGATTAAATGAACGTAAATCTGAAAATATTTTGGCAGGAAGGGAAAGTAACTTAAGGAGCCTAAGCGATATTCAGCTAAATATGAAATAGTAATCATTCCAGATTGTTGACAAAGTACGTGAATTGGACGGTAATTTGTCTCAGAACACATATCAGTAATTTACAGGTTACAGGTCATCATCTTGGAAATATTGCCTTCATGCAAGAATATCTTGTTTAATACTCTATGAACAGAAAAAACTTGTGATTAATTGTGCCATAGAGGCGACCATTGCAACGCTACCATAGTATGCCTAAGATGTAACTTAGGAAGTTGAAAAATATGTTAAATAGAGCAGCAAGATTAATAGAGTTACGCCTTAGGAACTGTGAGAGGGTGCAAAAGAGAGAGCAGGTAGACATTGACTGCTTGTTTATTAAGTGAGCAGGCTGCTTATAAAGCGGTGTGCTGACGTCAGTACAAAAACATACAAGGACATACAGGTGACCCGAGGTCAATCATTCTCAATGTGAAACAGGACAGGTAAAATACAGATAACGTGACAAATAAAATTAACAGATTAGACACAATACAAAAGGGCACAAATGAGTAAGTAATAAATGCACATTTACATAAATAAAACATGGCTAGGTACTCCGACCTAAGGTCATGGGAAAGGCACCGTAGAAAACGCGAGGTTCACTAGAGAAAACCCGTTGAGCGGGGACTTTACAATACCACCCCCCCCCCCCAAGACGTAGGTGACGTCTGATTAAAGTAGGTATCTGCTGGGGCGCTGGAGAGTGCCGCGGCTCCGCGCTGTCAGCTGGGAGTTGCAGTGCATGCGGGAGTGGTTGGCTGCAGCGCTGCCTGGGTCCGGGGCCTTACGGGGGCGACCACGCAACTGGTATATACTTCCAATTCTTGGCAGTGTAGCGGGCCATGAGGGACGCCTTCAGGGACCTGTGGAAACTTTCCACCAATCTGTTGACCACAGGATTGTAGGCGGTGGTGCTGTGGTGAGTGGTCCCCAGCAGGCGTGCCAGGGCTGTTCACAGCTCGGACAGGAAGGCTGGGCCCCTGTCCGTTGTTATATGGTCCGGGACACCGAACCGGCTGATCCAGCTGGAGAGGAGGGCCTCGGCACACGCACTGGCGGTGGCTTCTTCCATGGGCGTCGCTTCGGGCCACCTGGTGGAGCAGTCAACAACTGTCAGGAGATACCTGGCCCCGCCTGATGGGGGAAGGGGCCCTACCACGTCCGAAGCGCCTTCCAGGCTTTGGGAAGTCGCCCACCACCGACTCGGTGTGGTGCCCTACTTTGCTGGTTTGGCAGTCCATGCCATACCCCTGCTTTGTGAAGGCGTGAACCAGCGGCTGGTGGTCCATCCAAATTGTGAAGGGTGTGCCCTCCAGGAGGAACTTGAAGTGGCGTACCGCCTGGTACACTGCGCAGAGTTCTCTGTCGAAGGTGCCGTAGCGGGACTCGGTGGGGCTGAACTTCTTGCTGAAGAAGGCGATGTTGCTGGCGTCTGTCGTCAGCTGGAGGGGGTCGTTGGGGTCCTGGTGGGCCAAGGCGGTTGCCTTGGCAAGGGCGGCCTTCATCAGGGAGAAGGCCTGCTGCTGGTCAGGACCCCACACTAAGGTCTTCAGGTGGTCCTTGAGGATCTCCGTCAGGGAGGCTATGGTGTGCGACCCTGGGGATGAACCTCCTGTAGTAGTTGACCATCCCGAGGAATTCCTGTATGGCCCTGACGGAGGTAGGGGTGGGGAACCTGGCAATGGCTGCAACCTTCAATGCAAGTGAATGGATGCCTCCCGGGAATATCTCGTGGCCCAGGAAGTCAACTCTTTCGACGCCAAAGGTGCATTTGTCAAACCTGACGACAAGGCCGTTCTCCTGCAGGCGCTGCAGGACCTTCTGGATGTGCCACAGGTGTTCTTTGTGGGATCTGGAAAAAATTAAAATGTCATCTACGCAACAGACACAGAAGTTCAGGTCCCCCAGGATGCTGCCCATCAGTCTCTGGAAGGTCACCCCCGCGTCCCTCAGGTGAAAACGTAGGACCTGAAGGGTGTGATGATGGTGGTTTTGGGGATGTCCTCTGGAGCTACTGGTACCTGAAAGTAGGATTTTAAAAGATCCAATTTAGAAAATATTTTGGCCCCGTGGAAAGAGGCCGTGAGGTCTTGCATGTCTGGGAGAGGGTAGTGATCTGGTTCTGTGGTGAGGTTGAGCCACCTGTAGTCACCTCAAGGTCTCCAGGAGCCGTCCAGTTTCTGCACCATGTGGAGGGGGAAGGCCCACGGGCTGGAGGCCTTCCTGCATATGCCCATGCGTCCATCTCGGCGAGAGCATCCTTGGCCTTCTGAAGGCGCCGAGGGGGAAGCCTCCGGAACTTTGTGTGCGTCGGGGGCCCTTTGTTTTGATGTGGTGGTAAACTCCGTGTTTGGCCGGGGCCCTGGGCACCTGACGCAGTTCGGGCTTGAATACCTCGGGGAACTCCTTCAGAAGTGAAGTGTACTGATGTGGGGCTATGGAACAGACTGTGGGGGTGCTGGGGCCCGTCGCCAGGGGAAGGGACTGGCAGGATTCGGTGTCTAGTAGGCGCTTGCGGCCAACATCGACTACCAGACCGAAGTGGGCCAGGAAGTCCGCACCCAGGGGTGGGGTCCTCATGTCCGCAACGATGAAACTCCACCTGTACCTCCGGCCAAGGATGGAGACCGACGAGAGCTTGGTGCCGTAGGAAAGGATGGGGGACCCATTGGCGGCCGTCAGGGAGGCACCCGGGTCCGACGGGCATTTGCGGTCCTCTCTGGATGGCGGGAACACTGAGCGTACAGCCCCAGTGTCGATCAGCATCATCCTGCCGAAGATGGTGTCACAGACGTAAAAACCTACTGGTGTGAGGCTCCTGGGTGCTTCTGCTGCCATGACAGGCCGCCGCCGCCCCCATTTTTTGGATGGGCGAAAGAGCAGGGGGGCTCACAGTTCCTGGTGTCCTTGCCGTACCTCTGGTGGTAGCAGTAAGGCCCCGGCAATTGCTTCTTCTGGTGATGGGTTGGCCGCCTCCTGATGACGACGTTTATCTCCCCTTCTGCAGTTTCCTCCGGCTGGAGGTAGTTGATGGGGTGTGCGGGTGTGGATGCCCGCTTCGCTGCCCTTGTGGAGTCAGTCAGCTGCTGTGCTGTTTTAATCAGGTCCTCGAGGGGCAGGGTGTAAGGCTCCAGGATCTGGGTCCAAACCTCCGGGAGGAGCTGAAGGAGGAAGATCTCCCTCGACAGGCTTATCTCCGTGTGCCTGCCGCTGCCGTCCGCCCCAGGTAGGACGAGAAGGCCCTGGATGACGTTCCACGTCTCCAGGAGGTTCTGGTCATGCCGGGGGTTGTTTGCGAGGTCGAGGGCACGGGCGGCTCTCTCGGAGATCGGCAGGGAGCAGGTCTCAACGAGAGAGGCCTTCAGCTTTTGGTAGGTGGCAGGACTTGCAGCAGACACCCACGGGGTGATCTTCATGTAAACCTCCTCCGGGAGGGCATTGATTACAATGTCTGCCTGCAGCACTTCGTCGGTCAATCTTGCCAACCTGAACTGCCCCTTGACCCTATAGAGCCATGATGACGGGTTGTTGTGTGTGAACGGCGGCAGCTTTATGGCAAGGGTGGACCTTGGTTGGTCTGTCAGGAAGGGCAGCGTGTGAGGAGCGGGTACCAGCGTGGAGGAGCGAGCGAGCATTGGTGTGGGGGAGGGTGCGAGGGAGATATCAGACTCCGCGAAGTTCGCGGTTATTTGTATGTGGGAGGGAATGTCTGCGTCCATGCTCGCTTCTGCACTCTCACTCGGAGTGTGAGTTACACTTGCGTCAATACACACTTGGGAGAGTGCCATGTGGTTCCGCTAATGACGCCGGTGATCTGCCAATGAGGGTCGGTACGCCCAAACGCTTTGTTAAAGCGCCGTAGTTGGTCCGTTAGGGGCATGGGATAGTTCATCGGGGCCAAGACTAAGTCGCCGTTTGGGTCCGTTAATGGCTCTGGGAACCACTCCGGGGTCACCACTGTGAGAAGGTGCAAAAGAGAGAGCAGGTAGACATTGACTGCTAGTTTATTAAGGAAGCAGGCCGCTTATAAAGCGGCGTGCGGACGTCAGTACAAAGACATACAAGGACATACAGGTGACCTGAGGTTAATTGTTCTAAATGTGAAACAGGATAGGTAAAATACAGATAACGTGACAAATAAAATTAACAGATTAGACACAGTAATGCTCTGACACATGTACAATACAAAAGGGCACAAATGAGTAAGTAATAAATGCACATTTACATAAATAAAATATGGCTAGATTACTCCAACCTAAGGTCACGGGAAAAGGCACCGTAGAAAACGCGAGGTTCACTAGAGAAAACCCGTTGAGCGGGGACTTTACAGAACGATTACCAATGTATTTTCAGAGTTACATTGGCTCCCTGTCAAAGCCAGAGCAATGTTTAAAATATGTGTAATGATTCATCAAGCTATCAAGACTGGGTTTCCAAAATATTTGAAAGATTTGCTGTGCGTAATAGGGCAATGGATGGAGTCAGCACAAGATTAGCTGCAGATGGTCTCAAGTTATTTGAGTCAAGGTACAGTTCGAATGTTGGTTTTAGAGCTGTTAACACTAGAAGGACCGAGCGGTCATTTTGACCGCAATTTCACTTTCAAATGTATGTAATTTCCATAATTGTTCCCAGACAAACATGATTCTCCTTGAATTTTGCTAATTGACCGTGATGTACACTCAGCTAAAAGAAAACTGCCCATCTGTTTGGGGAGTTATGTTGTTTCTTCACTTTCACTTCAGTAAAACTGGCAGAAAAATTACAAGCTAAAAACTCGAGTCTTGCAGGCACGGTAAATCCTGATCGAAGGGTGATTTCCACGTGTATAAAAAGTTCCTGTGACAACCTGTACAGCACACAAGTATTGAAAAGTAGTACATGCACTTTGACAGAGCATCAATGTAAGCCAAACAAAACTATACTCAGTTAGTAACGTTCACAGAACTGTAGACATTGGAAACAATGCAAAGAAAATTCCTGAAACTGTCAATTACTGTAATCCTTCAAAGTACAGAGTAGACACAATGGCTCGGTTGTACAGCACTAAAGCAGCTTCTCGAAGATAGCCAATCCTAGTATCTTATATATAAAAGTTAATGTTTGCATGTTTGTATGTGCATTTGTAACTTTGTACACTGTAGAGATCTGAGCCCCTTGACCGGTCTAGGCAAATTTTGGCCCATGGCCATCATTTGACCCAACTTAGATAATAGGATATGTTTCAAACCCTTACCCCCTTTCCCTTCCCCCGTCCCCCTTCCCTTTGTAACTTATGTGGTAAACACTTGCCCGATCGAGACAAAGTTTGGCACGTGTCCAGCATTCCATCCAACTTAGATAATAGGGTAGGTTTCGAAGCCGTACCCACTTCCCCTTCCCCAATCCCCCTTCCCACTTCCCTTTGTAACTTACATGGTATGTATGTTTCAAACCCTTACCCCCTCCCCATCCCATTCCCCATCCCCCCTTCCCCCTTCCCTTTTTAACTTATGTGGTAACTACTTGACTTATCTGGACATAATTTGGCACATGGCCATCATATGACCCAACTGATATAAAAGGGTAGGTTTCAAACCCTTCCCCCCTTCCCATCCCCTTCTCCCATCTTCCTTCCCCTTCCCTTTGTAATTAATGTGGTCACCGCTTGCCCAATCTAGACAATATTTGGCATATGGCCAACATTTGACTCAATTTAGATAATAGGGTAAGTTTCAAACCCATACCCCCCTTTCCCTTCCTCATCCATCTTCCCCCTTCCCCTTTGTGACATGAGGTAAATGTTTGACCAATCTATACAAAATTTGACACATGGGTATCATTTGACCCAACTTAGATAATAGGCTAGGTTTCAAACCCACCCCCCTTCCCCTCCCCTCATCCCCTTCCCCCTTCCCTTTGTAACGTACATGGTAACTGCTTGACCAATCTAGACAAAATTGACACGTGGCCATCATTTGACCCAACTTATATAATAGGGTAGGTTTCAAACCCGTACCGCTTCCCCTTCCCACTCCCCCATCCCCTTCCCCCTTCCCTTTGTAACTTATGTGGTAAATGCTTGACTGATCTAGACAAACTTTGGCACATGGCCATTGTTTGACCCAACTTATATAATAGGGTAGGTCTCAAACCCTTACCCCTTCCCCTTCCCCTTCCTCTTCCCCTTCCCCATCCCCTTCCCCATTCCCTTTGTAACTTTTGTGGTGTACGGTTGACCGATCTAGACATATGGCAAGTGGCCCTCATTTGACCCAACTTAGATAATAGGCTAGGTTTCAAACTCTTACCTGCCCCCTTCCCCTCCCCTCATACACCTTCCCCCTTCCCTTTGTAACTTAAATGGTAACTACTTGACCGATCTAGACAAACTTGACACGTGGCCATCATTTGACCCAACTTAGATAATAGGGTAAGTTTCAAATCCATACCCCTTCCCCTTCCCATTCCCCCATTCCCTTCCCCCTTCCCTTTGTAACTTATGTGGTAAATGCTTGACCGATCTAGACAAAATTTGGCACATGGCCATCGTTTGACCCAACTTATATAATAGGGTAGGTCTCAAACCCTTAATCCCTCCCCTTCCCCTTCCCCTTCCCCTTCCTCTGTCCTCCTGCTGCCATCCCCCTTCCCACTTCCCTTTTTTAACTTATGCGTAACCACTCGGCAGATCTGGGTATAATTTGGCATGTGGCCATCATTTGACCCAACCGATATCATAGGATAGATTTCAAACCCTTACCCCCTTCCCATCCCCTTCCCCTTCTTCCTTCCCCTTCCCTTTGTAATTTATGTGGTAACCACTTGACCAACTAGATAAAATTAGGCACGTAGCCATCATTTGGCGCAACTTAGATAATATGATAGGTTTCAAACCTGTACCTCGTTCCCCTTCCCCATCCTTTATCCCCCTTCCCCTTCCTTTATCCCCCTTCCCCTTGCCTTTGTAACGTATATGGTAACCGCTTGACCGATCTAGACAAAGTTTGACACATGGTCGTCAGTTGACTCAGCTTAGATAATAGGGTAGGTTTCAAACCATTACCCCCTCCCCTTCTCCCTCCCTTTCCCCTTCCCCATCCCCCTTCCCCTTCCCTTTTTAACTTATGGGGTAACCACGTGACCAATCTAGACATAATTTGGCTTGTGGCCATCATTTGACCCAACTTTGATAATAGGGTAGTTTTCAAACCCATACCCCCTTTGCCCTCCCCTCCCCCCATCGCCCTTCCCCTTGCATTTGTAACTTATGTGGCAAACACTTAACCGATCTAGACAGAATTTGGCAAGTGACCATCATATGACCCAACTTAGTTAATAGGGTAGGTTTCAAACCCATACCCTCTTTCCCTCCCCCTTCCTCCATCCCCTTCCCTCTTCCTTTTGTAACTAATGTGGTAACCACTTGACTGAGCTAGTCGAAATTTGGCACTTGGCCATCATTCGACCCAACTTAGGTAATCGGGTAGGTTTCTCTTTGTAACTCTTGATCGATCTTGACAAAATTTGTCACATGGCCGTCATTTGACCTGACTTATGTAATAAGGTAGGTTTCAAACCCGTAGCCCCTTTCCCTTCCCCTTCCCCATCCCCTGCCCCCTTCCCTTTGTAACTTACAGTATATTGTAACCACTTGGTTACAATATAAGTACCCCCTTCCCCTTCTTCCCCCATCCCCCTTCCCTTTGTAACATATGTGGTAAATAAACTCTACAGGTTTATCACACCTCACTTCATGTACTTGATACCACAGAAATGTATTATTGGAAATGCTTTCCTTTCCTGTGATTAATAATTCTGTATCAAGGTTTCTGTTTAGGTTTAGTGGGGTGTGTGTTTAGGTTTAGCTGGGATGTGTTTAGGTATAGAAGGGTGTGCGTTTAGGTTTAGTAGGGGTGTGCTTAGGTTTAGTAGGGGTGTTTCAGTTAAGTGGGAGGGTGTGTTTAGGTTTAGTGGGGATAAATAGGACAGTCACCACAGTAATACCTGGATAAAAGGGACATTCATCACATTATTACCAGGGTGATAGTCACCACAGTAATGTGTGGATAAAATAGACAATCTCCACAGTAATAGCTGGATAAAATGACAGTAATACCTGGGTAAATGGGACAGTCAGCACAGTAATACCTGGATAAATGGACAGCCATCACAGTAACATCTGAATAAATGGGACAGTCACCACAATAATATTTGGATAAAATTGACAGTTACCACAGTAATACCTGGATAAAAAGGACAATCAGCACAGTAATACATTGATAAAAGGGACAGACAGAACAGTAATGCCTGGATAAATGGGACAGTCACCACAGTAATACCTGGCAACAGTCACCACAGTAATGTATGGATAAAACAGACAGTCATCACAGTAATGCCTGGATAAAAGGGACAGTCAGCACAGTAATACCTGGATAAGAGGGACAGGCAGTACAGTAATACTTGGATAAATGGGACAGTCACCACAGTAATACCTGGATAAGATTGACAGTCACCACAGTAATGTCTAGATAGAGGGGCAGTAAGCATAGTAATACCTGGGTTAAAGGGACAGTCAGCATAGTAATACATGGATAGATGGGACAGTCTCCACAGTGGTACCTGGATAAATGGGATGGTCAGCACGGTAATACTTGGATAAATGGGACAGTCTCCACAGTAGTAGCTGGATAAATGGGACAGTCACTACAGTAATACCTGAATAAAAAAAGTTTTACATTAAAAACAAAGGATTGAAAAAGGGACTGTCAGTACAGCAACACCTGAATAAGTGGGGCAGTTAGTAGAGTCATACCTGGATAAAAGGGACAGTCACCACAGTAATACTTGGATAAATGGGACAGTCACCACAGTAATATCTGGATAAATGGGACAGTCAGCAAAGTCGTGTTTAGTTAAAAAGGGACAGTTTTTTATCTTTTATTGTATAAATATAAAAAGGGACAGTTAGTACAGCAATATCTGGATAAAAGGGACACTCACCACAGTAATACCCGGATAAATGGTACAGTCAGCACAGTAATATTTGGATAAAAGGGTTGGTTAGCTAGTTTTATAATGTACTTGATCAAGCAGGCATCGATGCATCAGTTCTTTACAGGGAAGTTACAGGTCAGAAACTCTCCCGTCGCAGCTTCCTTCTTCAGTTGCCCAAAGAACTTCAGGAAACGTTGAAAAATGGCAATGCGGTATATAGCAGTGAAAACGATACTGATGCTGAACCAGAAGTTTCCATAATTACTGAAAAAAAAAAAAGAAAACCGTGCCAAATAGGATATTGCAGTGGGAATAAGGCGTCAGACATGTGCCACCAATGCAAGGGATTTGTATGTGGCAGATGCACAAGGAAGATGTTCAGGAAGCTCCATTGCAAAAAATGTTTTTGAAAAAATTTACTTTATTCCTAGAGTAGAAACGAAGGGACTTTAAACTGAAAATGCATAAACCCGCAGGTATACTTCATTATCTGTTTTTCAATCTTTTGTTTTTAGTGTAAAAACTTTTTTTTTATAAAAACTAATATAATGTATTTTACGCTATGGTACTCAAATACATATTATGTTGAACTGAACCTCATCTCAGACGTTATTTCATTACCGTAAAAGATATAAATATATGTTTACGTACCAGTAAACCTTCGCTATACTGACAATAACGACTGTCAGTAGAAACTGGAATGCGGTCATTTGACAGCGCCGTTATTCCAAGTCCAGGATTAGAAAGAGACTGCTATTCTGTTTTAATTAATTTTAATCTTGTAATTCCTTTCAACATAATTCTTATCTCAGTGCTGCAAACAATATTTCATTGTAGCAAATAATCTTTAGTGTGATAATTGTGGAATTTTATATTACTGCTTATGCTAACATTATTCTATCTCCTTACTATGAATAATTATATACCATTGGATTAGGATGTTTCAATAAGCAAAAATGTAGACCCTTTTACGATGTAAATATTTGAGCGGTCATTTCACCGCTCGGTCGTTCTAGCTGAGCACCATTGGTAGTCGTTCTCCAGCTCCAGTGGTGTACTGTAAGCACCCACTTGAAGTCAGGAGGACTGAAAATATCAGTTCTTGGAAAAAAATTAAAGACTTTATTCTCTGAGCGTGACGACAGCGTGCATTTGATAATTAAAATCTTGTAAGCCGTAAAAATCTCAGAATATCTCTGCATTATTGTGTAAATGACAAGTGTCTGCTGGTCTTGCAGATTTTATTTGCCGAGTGAGAACATGGAAAAAAGAAACAGTAAAAAATAAACAGTTTATGCTTAATTAATATTGTTATTATCAGTATATACTTATCTAATTTTTCATACTTGAGTCATTTTTTCTGTAACTCAGAAAACCTGGATAGTTTCTTTCATGAATATTACAAATTAATGGTGTATAAGTTCAGTCAGCGATAAAATTCCATTAATAATTAATGTTTTTTTAATCAGGACATGATGCATCTTCGATTAGTCTGCTTTCTCTACAGATGTAATGGGCTCGTGGCATCTTGACACCTAGGTTCCTCGTTGTTGTATAACAATGAAAATTGAGTTTATGGTAAGATACAGTATCCAGATTGGCTCATTATTGAAATAATACTGGATTCATTATTAAATAAGTATGGCCTTAAACCTAAGTGTATAGTCTACCATCAAAAGGCTAGGCTAGTTTAATATAATTTTCATATATATTATCAGGGCATATCATTATTGGCTAGACAGGGTCTGTTTGATCGAAGAAAGCAGTATTTCTGGCTTACAATGAACAATAAAGGAGGGGCCAATTTGACAGACTAATTAGTGCATAGCATACAAAAGTCCAGAATAACTTAGGAACATGTTTATATTTTAGACATATATCAGTATGAAGGCTAAAGCTGTTTTAGCTCATACTGTTTGTCCCAGATATAGTTAACATACGTATAGCCTAATATTTTGTGTGAGGCCTGCCCCAATGGATGAGTTACAATAATTACCAGTGTATTGAAGTTGTGGCTATTAATTTGGTTGGCAAAAAGGAAATATGATTTTTTGGGAATTTTTCAGGGTATCCTTTGACTTGATCTTAATGTTAGCATATAAATTTTATCTTAACTCATCCTAGGCGCCTTGTTCTACCTAACCAGTTATAGAAGAGGGAACTGTAGTGAAGATCCTACAATATTCACTTTTCTTGAGATTTACATGGCTTTGATTTTGTGTGTAAAGAATTTTGTTGCTTTTTCTAATTGATTTTTGTACCAAATTCACTTGCTTAGTAGTGGTTAGTAATAGCTTAAGTAAGAAATAAACAAGGAAAATTGCTAGCATGTAGCTTTGAAAGGGATCTGAAATATGTGATTGTAAATATACTAAAACGACTTATTTTTTAACTGCCTATTCCCACTCCGTAGAAGTTTTTTTTTTTTTTTTTTTTTTTTTTTTTTTTGCAATTTGTGTTGCACAAAGGTGTCACTTTGGGTTATTATTGTCTTATATCTGCTCTTAATGTTGTGATATATTAAATGCATAGATGTGAGGTTCGTAGGGCAGCTGTAGCTAATCACTCACCAGCGTGTTTAAATAGCAATCATAGAACTATCCACAGTTATGTCGGTACTGTAGCATGAAAACTGAAATAGTTCGAAAAATGTACTTGAATTCGTATGGAAGAGTCTCAGTTTCACATTGTTCATAGCAAGATGATGATGGCCTGAAGCCGGAGACCTCTTGACAATCATATCGAGTAGCTTAAAAGTGATTGCCATTTATGGATATGTACACTCGGAAACCACAATCTCCGACCCACCTAGGTCGTGCTCCAAGTTTATGAGCGGGGCCTTTCTGGACGGCGGGCAACGCCAACTATCACGGATTGAAACACACTCGAACACCTTTTGAACTCTTCGGAATTTTGCTTTGGGTGTTTTTTTTTTTATGATTTTGCTTCATATAATGCAAAGCAGTCATGGTATGCTTATATAGACAACACTAGTGTTGAATTCTACAACCTGTATAACATCGAAACGAAGAAAAAATGCCGAAACTGCCGGGTTGTAGTTAGGGAAGGGGGGTGGGGGAAGGGAAGGGTACAATCTGTCCAGAAAGGCCCCGCTCATAAACTCGGAGAACGACCTAGGTGGGTCGGAGATTGTGGTTTCCGAGTGTGCTTTCCTGAATATTCCGACACCTCATAATCATAAAGTTTAAGGTGGTTTATAGTTGTAATTCACATAAGACAAATAACTTCAGTACCTTTGTGGAAACTAGTCATGGGAGTTATGTAAGTTGTCAGCATGATTGTGTAAATAATGATTTAAAAAGAAGAATTTTTTTTCTCTTTTAACAGGCGGAACAAGCAGAGGAGTATTTCATTTTTACCTCAAGTTGAAATTGAACCCGACTGCAGTCATCAGTAAGCTTTCCAGTAATGCACCTGAATATTTGGTAAGTGTGACTGAAACTGGAATGAAAATCACTCCTTGAAAGAACAGTATTGAAAGGCCATCTTGTTTTTTTATTTTTGTGGTATAACTCCTCAGGATGCTTTTTCAGGGGATTATGAGCTACAATCAACTCCCCTCATTTTAAAGCAAATCCTTGAAGCCACCGTTCTGCTAGAAAGGATTCATTATTCAGGCTAAACTATATTAAGATTATCATCGTTCATTCTAGACATTTTTCCTTCCGAACTGCCATTATATTGTGTAGCTCAGTTTTTGGTTTGAGAAATATGATGCTGAAATATTTTTTGAGTTTATCAGTAGATAAAATTGTGGGCAACAAACATATTATAGGTAGTGTTATTTAGTGAGTTAATAATGACAACCATGATCCTACCTAGAAATTTTGAAGCAAAATCCACTTCTGTACAGCAAGAGATATTAAACCATCAGTATATTATGCATTGCACTACATATTATTGACCCATTCATTACATATATCCTGTTTTATTATATTTTGGGGTATATTCCATGGGTAATTTCTTGATAAGTATTGCATCATATGTAGGTATAAGCCAAAATATTTTGTGGTACGATTCTATAGAAACTGTACGGCAGAGTTGGCCTTTGAAATGTAAACTCCATAGTATTTGTTTATTGCACTGATATAGCTTGCTGGTGAGGCTAAAATTAACAAAATTAAAATAGATATGGTTTTTGTTTATGTTGCCAACATTGTAAGGCAGAGGTATGACGAAAGATAGGTTTCCAACTCTGCTTTTTTCCTGTTGACTTACAATATACTATTCCATTTAGACCTGAAGGGCTTTGTCCCTTATGCTTCTGCAGCAACAGCATTAGACTTTTGGCTCGGTAGGAAGTGCAGGCTATCATCAGTTTTTGGTGTATTTGGCTTAGGTATATCCAATCTTTACTATAGGGTATGGAGTGAGGTATATCCAATCTTTACTATAGGGTATGGAGCGTATCGTGTGTGGCATTGTAGACATAAATAATGTTCCTTGTTGTGTGTCCTTGATTCCCCTATGAATTTATTTATGCCTTTTTTATTTTATGTGCTTTTGCTTTTTTCTTGCTGTTCAAGTTCTTTGCCTTTTTACCATTTTGTAACTCATATTTGAGGTGAACTGCACACTAAAAAGTAACTCGTTTGTCCGTAAGAAATACCTGGGGAGTATTTAGCCGAAATTCTGCTAAAATATAGCAGTAAAATTACTGTGATGATGAATTAGGTTTTGGGAATAGTAGGAATGTTAATGATGAATTGTTAAAGGTTGTGTAGAAGTGCAGCATGTATTCTTGTCAGAATTTGATTTAAGATATTTTATTTATTATACTCTATGTGTACTATCCATTGTATGCAGAGTCATGACTGGATCTGTTGTCATTCAGATCAGTCCTTTGGAATGGCACTTGGCAGATGGGTCAGGGACATTTTATAGTTCAGAGACCTGTACACCAGCTGTATTGTATCTCTTTATTTGAATGCTTGTTCACAGTTCAGATGATGTCGGCCAAACGGGAAACTATGATAACCATCAGTCAGTTACTGGAACATCCTGAGAGATGCACAGAACCTGTGCAGTCTTCCCATGAATGTCCATTGTGTCCCTTTTAATAATTTCCTTACTTTTCTATGGTCAGTAATGCCAAAGAGAGAGAGAGCCACTCTACAGTTTTGATCCCTTTCTGCCTCGATTTCCATAAAGTCCTGGTCTTCAACTAATCCCTTCCTCGGTGATGCCGTGTCCCTTCCAATTGGTCTCTGTATCGCTACTTACGTATCCATTACTGTTCCAGCTAATTTCTCTCTCCTTTTTTATCTAGTCCCTAAGTTATTTGATCTAATGAGTGGTTGATGTTTTTGAGAAAAAAAAATTGCTTAGAGTTTTAACAATCAAAATGTAAAGTTAAAAGACTACTGAATCAAGGAGACTTAAATCCTGTTACCTTTCCTTTCACTTAGATCTTAAAGATTGAGATGTTTTTGACATCAAATGAGAAGGTACGAAGAACAATTTGTCTGAAAAGCAGAAAGAGGAAATTGAAGTAGCAGGACACACTTGTAGAAGAGCACAGGAAATCATGGAAAAGAGAATAACTGAAGGCCTAGGCCTGATGGGAGCCAGGCAGAAAGTGCAAAGGACAGAAATGTGGAGGGATTTCATTTCATACCTACCCCTCATAAAGGAAAAAGCTGATGTAAAACATCATTATGATACTAATGATAATTAAACTCGAAGTTTCAGTTAATTCTCTGAGCTTTTTGTAATAATTCATATCTTGTAAGAACAAAATTAATATGGCTGTTTACCTTTTCACACTAGTTGTTTATCAGGTTTCAGTATTCTTTCGTCGGGTGGAGCAGAAGTCACAGTATTGGTTACCTTGGTGACTGCTGTATTTTCCTTTGTCCTTTAAACCGTTATGTAAGGTTTTTTTTTATATTTTTCATTTTTGAAGTTAAATTTAAGTTTGCCTTTGCATATTTTAGGCAAGTTACTTACTAATTACTGCCTATTGTGTTAAGGATTAGTTATGTATTTTTATGAGGGCATGGAAGAGCCATCTCACATTACCAGTTCAAATGTTTATTGGTCAGAGAGTAGAGCTAAAAGTACATTATTTGGCTCACTTCCCCTTTTTGACGTTTCACCCGGACCTCATAACATTTCTGATTGGTTAGGGGACTGACTTAACCCAGCTTATTGAGGTCTTCACGTTTTTATTCTCCAATATTTCCTGGGCTTAGCCCAAGTCTTCAAAGTTTCTGACCATCTGCTCTTCATCCTTCCTTACCACAAGTCCAAACTATTTCAATCTTTGAGATATCAGTTTAATTTCCAGACTCTAGAAATCCTGTCCATATCTCTCAGCTACCTTCACCATGTTTATTATGAGTTCTCCAGCTCTGAGTATTAGCATTTTCGATAACTGTTCAAGATAATCTCCATTTTCTTTGTTATTGTCCGTGTCTTTACTAGGCCATGTAGGTGCTTCAAATATTTTTATTGCTTACAGATAGGGTACTTTCAGCCTTCCATTTCATTCGGGATGTCACTATCATTTTTTAAACTTTACGGGCATGTTCTACCTCTCGTAAGGCCTGTCTTTTTGCCATACCATGATCCTCTTCCGTTTTTTTCCATTTTCTCTTATACATTTGAGGATATATATTCCGGCTTCATTCATGTTCTCCAATCACGAGCATCTCTTGTGACTCCATCTGTTACATTTATTGCGCAGTCCATAGTACACCCTTGCACTTCTATCACAGCATCTAGACAGCCACTTTCTTTCTTCTCCATCTCTCTTCCACTTCTTAATCATGTCTACGACCTCTCCCTATGGTTGTGCTGTCAACACCAGGTTGTCTACTTACAGCAGCTCCCAAGGGTCCGACTTTCTTCAGTCCTGTGTAGTTTCCTCAAAGCTGCTGCTCGATGGACAGTAATACTTATACCAGCTGCTGTTGATTTCCTGCCCTGTTCTTCACTTTACATCTGTGTTACGGCACAGTAATCTCCATTACCTTCTGTTTTCATGTCTGTCTAATAGCTCTTAAATGCCATCTCAAGATCCCTAATATATATTTGTGTAACTTCTTCCTTTTTCCATAATAATTCTCATGTAATTGCCTCAATATAAAGGCTACCTTTGCTGTTGATTTCTTTATCGTGAAGACTACTTGACTCATGTTGATTTTAAGCATTTTTTTCTTAACCTATTCAGTATCTTTTCCCGCACTTATACCATGACCCAACAATCTCATTCCACAGTATCTTCATCTTTTTCTTGCTTCAATTTTCACCTCATTTCAGACTAGTCTTTCAGGCCAACCCTTCGAAAGTCTAAAACCTGAATTTGGTGAACTTATTAACTGTATACTGTATTGGGAAGTTGAGTAGCTGTAATATATCATAAATTACTATAATAACCAAAAAAAGGAAAAGAAATGTCGTGAAAGGTCAAAATGTAGCCACACAACATTTCTGTGACCCGTCCACACATCGTAAGTGACTGAGGTTGGGTTTTAATAGCCTTGGACAAGTCAAAAGTGATCCAAGAGGTTAAGTAGGTGGTGAAAATCGGGTGAAAATATTTGAATAAATACAGGGAGCAAAAACCAGTGAAGTGAAGTGCGCATTGAAAAGTAGGTGTTATGATAAGAGGTTCATTTGCAAGATTTTGAGTGCGATCTATGAATCAAATCCAGTATGAGAATTCGGAATGATTGTAGCAGTCTTTTGATATGTTCTAAACGGCAGATTTGAATGACCTCGAAAGTTACTAGCGAGTTAAGCTTGCTAGACTTTGTGAAGTCAGGATAAAAACTTTTGTAAAAGTGTTAAGACGTCAGATGTGCTTCTTACACTAAACTTCGCTTTTTTCATTCCAGGTTGGCCACATATGACAGTCTTATCGTGGAACAGGCTACCATGTAGTGGTGGGGAAAGGACCACTACCAACGACCATTTCGAAAATGGAAGAAAATTATTTATTTTGAAAGGCATCCCTTCCAGTGGATTAGAAAGACTGGTACATCCATACCATTGAATGCAATCGGAAGATGCGTCCACATAGGTTATAAACCTTATAAATTTGACTTATGCTTTGCTCCTTTGTGTAGTCAAGCCAGATACTTTGCAAAGTGATGGTCAGTAATGTATAGGATCTCCTCTGCTGGTGGAAGGTCCCTGTCTTGCCTGTCGGTGTTTGCTCCATTGCATTCTCTCAAGCACATTGAGCCCATGTTCAGAGAGATGTGTGTCAGGGAATCTTCTTGGTTAATGTACGGTGCATCTGTGATGAGAAAAAGCCCTTTACATAGAGCTGAGTGGTAATCTGTCATATCTGTGTCTCACCTATCATTTTTTCTTCCTCTGCTCCTTCTATTTTGACATTTTTGTTAACATTACATATGGACAGGAATTCTAATTTCATACCATGTTATTACAGAACCGTTATACGTGGCCTGTGACGTCATGCACGTGCACTGAATTCAATGGGTTTTTTTAATCAATCATGTATTTTTCTAGCATGCTTCTATAGCTACAAAAGAATATTTACGTCACATCAGTTGTATGTAAAAATTCATTTATAGCTACAGAAGCACGTTAGAAAAATACATGATAAATGAAAAAAAAAGTCCAAGTATATTAATGATTGTGTATGTATGAATGACATCATAGGTCCCGTATAATGGTTTTGTATTGACATCATATGTGAAGTTAGAATTCCTAAACATAAGTAATGTTGCCAAATCTGGCCAACTAGGAGCAGCGGAAGATGAAAAATAAGTGAAACACACAGGCATGAAAGCATACCACTCAGCTCTGTTTAAAGTAATTCTTCTCAGCACAGATACACCACATATTAACTTAGAACATCCCAAGGCACGCAGCACTCAGAATATAAGCTCAGTTTGCTTGAGAGTGCATTGGAACAAACACTGACAGGCCAGACAGGGTATTCATACCAACGGAGATCCTATATATTACTAACCATTTCTGCTTAATTATCTGGCTTTAGTGCCTAAGGGAGAAGAGGCGTAAATAATGGCATTTGAAAATTACTTAAGTAGCAAACTATGTACGAAAAACGAAATAAAACCATTTGATAACCAGACGCCGTTTTATTTAAATTCAAAAAATCCGAATGCAACTGAGGGTGTGGTTGCTCGTGACAATTAAAAACCAAACAATTTTTTTTTACCCCCTCGGAGCCAGCATTGCTGCGACCCGGGAAGGGGATGTGTCCTCAGCAGGAGGTAACCATCCAGTTATCAGCTTCAAAGCCAATTCAGAATGATTTTCAAAACTGACAGCTGATTGCAGCGATGAGATCGGACCTTACTTCCCTTGTGCTTCCCAAGATGTATTCCCATTTTCTGTCACTGCTGAAGAATGCCCGTCCTTTTCAATTATAAAGGAAAACTGTTAAGTACAGGGAGTCCAAGGGTGTCAGGGTAAGGGTACATCTGAGACAGGTTTGACTTACGTTCACTCTTATGGCTATGATTTCGTGCGTAAGGAAATACTTGGCTTACGTCTAGTGTCTAATGAACCAGGCCGTGAAATCTCCGTAGATGTTTACAACCAGAATTTTATTCTGAGGTATGGTGGCCCAAAAACCCAACGTTCAGTTTTTCACAGAATTACAAGTGAGAAACTCTACGGTGTATAAACATATATTTCGACATTCTCCTTTCAGTTTTCCTTGAGACTTCAAAATCAGGGAGTTTCTCCCACGCCTTCATATAGAAAATGTTTCCAGTATTTAATCCTCATAGAAAACCGAGGAGCAGTAAGCAAAAGGCACTGACTCCGATAAAAATTCTCGATCATGTTAGCCATTGCGATACGGACTTTGTTGCTAACAAAATCCTTAACTTAGCAATTTTATTGGTCAATTTACTCGTAAATATTACACGATTGGGTATAGTGTCTTCGTTTTCAGATATATTTGTATATATATGATTACTTCCCTTTGCCCCGTATGAACGACTGACTAAATCATTCAATATATGTCTGGTTTAGGCGGCTTTACAAAACCTTGCTTTTGACAGCTTCAAGATTTTACATAAATTACATCAAAAGGTAAAACTAGAGTTATGCCTTGTTTATAACCCCGTTAAAAACACTGGAGACTTAAATTTTACCACCAGCATTGGCTACGCTGCTGTGACACCCTTCTAGATATACTGTACATTATATGGTTGACTTCAAACTCCGATTCGTCTTTAGAAACACTGGTCTCATTGATCTACTATATTGAAATGCAAATTTTTGCTTTTTCCTTCAATATTCCTTTCGTGGCTAGTTTTAATCATGTCAATTAATCAATCCAATGCATTCTTGGAGCATAATTTACTTGCCCAAAGTTTCACTATTAATTTTAATTAAAGAATTTTTTGCTATTCAGTTACTCTCAAATACAAAACATTATGTGAATTATAGAGATTTCTCAAACTCATACTGATTTGTAAAGTTTTGAATTTTTTGCTCATCCAATAATGACGACAGAACTGTTAGGAACTCAACTTATAGCGAGGTTTTTTTAATCTTTACAACTATCAAACTCAAGCATATTACTTTTAAACTTTGAAAAGTAATATACAGCAGTTTATGTAAAGTTTTAAATTCTGTCTACATGACTTCCTTGAAGTACGAATATTCAACTTCCTTCTTCCTCAGATGTCTTTCTGAACAAGAGCATTACAGGAAATTCACAAGTAAACGAAAACAAAATCAAATTTAATTTATTTAAAATAAGTCATCCTCGAGGTTTGGTTACAACAAAAAACAGTTAATTACACCAAGACACATACAGTCCCCTCAAAAGCAGACAAGTGACCTAAATACCTCAAATAACTCGTCTCATGGCTTCAAGACACCGTTCAATGTAAGTGATTGAGTCAGGTAAATGGTCAGAGACGTGCATAGCTAATATCCTCCTGCCCCGTTCTTCCTCCCCCAGCAGGACAGCAGGTCGGACTAACGTCAACCTTCACTGTACACGTGGACCACCAGGCCAGTTAAGAAGGGTCTGTGTGATACTTCTTACAAAAATCATCCCATTGGCTGGTAATTAGGGAAGAATGTCTTCGGCTGTATTGGAGTTAGGGTGTCATTTCAAAATTTTTAACGCCAGATTTTTCTCAGAACGTTGAATTGCCATTTCATGTGACTTTTCAGAATAGGCCTATAAAAGTCAAAGTTTTTTTTTATAGTTCGGTAAATGTGGCGCTATATGAATTACTGTTTAGCATTACTCATCACAACATGGCTACAAGGCTATAAAAATTGCTGTTTTACACAGCCCACTAGATCAAGGCTACTGATAAAAATTACAATTCCACAGGCTCACCGGAGCAGGTCTACAAGACTAAAAACAGTGCCTTGTATTGACCATTCACAACCAACAAATACTGATCAGAAAAAAACTTCCTTGAAAGCTTACAGCTTTTAATTTTGTTATTTTACCTCAAGACTTGCTTTAATCTAATACCAAACTGTTGGCATATCTCAAATTCCAGTAAGTTTATGTCTTATCTCAGTCACCTTTTAGGATACTAAATGCTAATGCTGACCTAATGTTGGCCTATCTTCAAGGACAATTGTACCCTAACTTTTGATTTAAATCATGTAATTTTACCATAAGTGTCTTATTAATAATAGTAAAATTAATGCCGTTATGAAAATTCTGGCATCAGTTTTGCCGATTATTTTTTTCTAATTTTTTTGGCAAAAATCTCTCCAAAACTAACATCTTTTTTTGGCAAAAATCTACATTAAATTGACTCTTTATAGGAATGACTCACAAAACTACTAGCAATGGAAACCTCACACCGACTAACATTTTACAGACAAAAAAAGCTTCCAACCAATATCCTCTTGTTTTAAAATCCTAAAGTTTCTAGGAAAAAAAAAATCCACATTCTGGGAAAAAACAACTCCCAAACTATCAACTTAATAAGCCAACAACCAGTAGACCTCTCAAGCAAAAAATAAAAAAATAAAAACTCAAGACAAAATACACAAACTTTTTCCCAATATTTTCTAGACGGAAAACTCACACCCCAAAGACTTTTCAACTAAATCACCACTTAACAGAATTTTCTGAAAAAAAAAAAAACTCCCCTGATCTAACACACTTTCTGGATAAAAATTTAGGGGTGGTTAACACTTTCTAGTCTACAAAAGTCCCTTAGAAAGAACTCCCAAATTAACACACACTCTAAGCACGAGAGACAGCACAAACTAAGACGTTCAAGCCAAAATACTCATTAAATAAGAATAAGCATGAAACATGGAACAGACTTCTAAAGCATAAAACGCAAAGAATCTCACGAACTAACAAACCACTTAAGCAAAACACACTAGCAAATTCCCTATGCAAAAAACATAAGCTACCAAATTTCTGAAAGAAAAACCACAAGCAAAGAAACTTCTGAAGCAAAAAACACAAACCAACAAACTTCCAAAGCAAAAATCAAACTTCTGAAAAAACCTAAACTTCCTAAGCAAAATATAAACCTCTGAAGCAACACCAAACTTCCTAAGCAAACAACACAAGCCAACAAACATCTGAAGGAAAAAACACAAACCAACAAACTTCTCAAGCAAAAAACACAAACCAAAGAAAAAAAATATTCTGAAACAAACCCAAACATCCTAAGCAAAAATCATAAACCAACAAACTTCTGAAGCAAAAAATACGAACCAATCATCTTCTTAGGCAAAAAACAAACCTCTGAAACAAACCCAAACCACCAAACTTCCTAAGCAAAAACACAAGCTAATAAACTTTCTAACAAGTCACAAAATAAACTACTAACTATATATACAGAAATACAAACTAACAGACTTTCCAGCAAAATACCACTAACTAAGAAACTTCCTGTAGAAAACACAAGCTAACAGACTTTCTAACAAAAACTTACCAATCAACAAAATTCTTATGCCAAAAACACAAGCCAGCGACTACTTAAGCTAAAAACTAAACAAGCGTTCTAAGCACAAAACACACTCCAATAAATTTCTTAAGCAATACACAGACGAACAAACTTCTGAAGCACAAACCAACAAACTTCCTAGGCCGACTTTCTAGTGAAATATTACAGAGTAACTTTCTAACAAAAATTACAAACCACCAGATTTTCTAGCTAAATATTACAAATTAACTAACTTCCTAGGCAAAATAAAACGGCAACCAACTTCTCAAGCTAAGAAACCTAAGCTACAAACTTCCATAAGGGTTGCAAATTTCCTAAGCTAAAAACAAACTCACGGAGTTTTGAGTAAAATATCACATACTAACAAATTTCCCATGAAAAACCACGAAGTAACAGACTTCGTAGCAAAAGAAAATACAAACAAAAAAAATTAGCAGACTTTTTATGAAAAAGAATTACAGAACACACTCTCTAGCCAAAAAACACTCAAACACCTGCCTAAAACACATATTTACAAACTTTCTATATAAAAAAATAAACTAAACGATTTACAGGGCAAAAACTCTCCATTCTTATGTATTAAGCGCAAAATCATAGAATTTTCCTGTGGGAAGCGTCCTAAACAAATGTTTTACAAAATCCTAGACTTATTTCAAACGCCAACTAACCTTTCCTGTTTCGCAAAGTTTATATAAAAAACCCAAATATTAATCATGATGCTTCTATCATCGGGCACTAACTAGAATAGCTAAATCACCATGAGCAATGCCTGGGGCTCTTCTTATATATGAAAGTGAATGTTTGTATGTTAGTGCTCTATAGAGATCCAAACTGCTCGACTGATCTAGACAAAATTTGGAACGAGGTCATCATTTGACCCAACTTAGATAACAGGGTGTGTTTCAAATCCCAAATCCGCACTCCATTCCCCTTCCCCCATCCCCCTGGCCTTTGTAACGATTGTGGTAAATAAACTCTACTGATTTATCATAGCTCATTTCATGCGCTCGATACCATAGAAATAAATTACTGAAAATGCTTTTCCTTCCTGTGATTAATAATTCTGTATCAAGGTTTAGACAGTCACCATAGTAATACCTGGATAAAAGGGACAGTCACCACAGTAATAGCTGGATAAAAGGGAGTCATTACAGTAATATCTAGATAAAAGGGACAGTCACCACAGTAATAGCTGGATAATAAGGACAGACAGTACAGTAATACCTGGATAACTGGGACAATCACCACAGTAATACCACCTCCATAAAAGGGACAGTCAGCACACTAAAATCTGGATAAGTGGTACAGTCAAAACAGCACTGTCTGGATAAAAAGGACAGTCACTACAGTAATACCTGTATAAAAGGGGCAGACAGCACAGTAATATCTGGATAAATGGGACCGTCACCACAGTAATGTCTGGATTAATGGAACAGTCACCACAGTAATAGCTGGGCGACAGTCACCACAGTAATGTCTGGATACAATGGAGACACACCCAAGGTAATACCTGGATAAAAAGGACAGTCAGCACAGTAATACCTGGATAAAAGGGCAGTCACCACAGTAATGTCTGGATAAAAGGACAGTCAGCATAGTAACACATGGATAAAAGGGACCAGGCAGTCACCACAGTAATGTCTGGATAAAAGGACAGTCAGCATAGTAACACATGGATAAAAGGGACCGTTGGCATAGCAATAGCTGGATGAATGGGACAGTCAGCACAGTAATACATGGTTGATTGGGAGAGTCACCACAGTAATACCTGGATAAAAGGGACTACAGTAATACTTGGATAATTGGGAAAGTCAGTAGAGTAATACCTGGATAAAAGGGACAGTCAGTACAGTAATACCTGGATAAATGGGACAGTCAGCAGTGTCATACATGGATAAAAAGGACAGTATCATGGTAATACATGAATAGTTGGGACAGTCATCACAGTCATGTCTGGATAAATGGGACAGTAATATTTGGATAAAAGGCACACCTAGTACAGTAATTTCTGGATAAAAGGATAAATGGGACAGTTAGAACAGTAATGTTTGAATAAAAGGGACAGTCAGCACAGTAATTCATGGATAAATGGGAGTCAGTACGAGGAAGTGCAGTTAAATTTTTCTGAGTCCTTTAGAGTTTTCCCGGCAGCGCCGGGTTGGTCAGCCAGTATCACTATATAAAACAGAACTCAAACTGAATCTGAAACTCGATACTACAAACTAACGCAATGTTAAACTGCTAATTACCAACTAACGTTCATTAAGTAACAAACTCCAACCACTAAGTGATTTCTGAATACCAGATCAACTGTCGTCTACAAATTATTAAATACTAGCTCCCTGTCACCACCTAATATCTGAATATAAATACCAGACCCCAGACAAACTTTCTGCATACCAAATTCCATGTATCACGAAACTCGTTCTTTCCTCATTTCATATGCGTGCTATGAACCAGAATCTTCCTTGGTGCAAAACTAGACCATCCCATGAAAGAATATATTAAGAATCCAATGCTCGCTTATTAAAAAAAAAATCCATCTGGACCTGCTGTTTAGAAGCACATACTAGACATCAATTAAGAGAACATTAATAGCTATCTCTTACTTGAGCTTTCTAAAACCAAACTATCGTTTTCGACAATACTTGTGTAAAACTTTACCCCCTATTATTTTTCATCACGGAACTCAAACATCGAAAGCTAACACTTGAAGAAAAATTCCGAAGCATCAAGATTGCAGTCATCATGAAAAATATATTTATAATCCTATGCTAGATATCTTAACTGGGTATCCTGAATGCCATTACTGTATAAATATTGCAAACTACAACCTTCTGAAAAACTCCAGAAGAGGAAAACCTTGAAAACATCTACATATATCTACTGATTTCTTGAAAAGGTAAATTCCACATCAGCGTAAAAATCAAGAAAATACATAACCACATCATGACCCCTGCCTTAAAGCAAGTTGTCCAAGATCAGGTCTAACTTTTAAAGTAATTTGTTATTTCAGTGAGCTTCATGCTTACTGTGTCACAGTAAGGCCCGCCAAAGCAGCAATGTAGCAATGGAAAAGCTACGCTACTTTTGCATGCAAACATCTACAACGATAAAAAATTAAATTTCGATGACATACACCCAGCCATGACAAATTCTTTAAAGTACTACCATCATAATACAGTCAAATCACCTCAGAGACAAGTATTTCTGATTCTAAGTTAACTATTTTGACAGTTTCATTGGCAACAAAACTTCCGAGGAAATCAGTAAACACCTGAAATAGTTGACCATCATAAACTGACATGAACTAAAACTGGCATTAAGTATTCGAAAAACTTTTGTATGGGAAGAGAACCAGCTTATCCATAGCTTCGATTTCATCCTAATTTTATCAAGCTTTTAACGGAAATTATTTTTGTACCAATTAAGACTTCATTTAGAAAGGTAACCTAAACATTTGGATATTTTCCCAACTCAATCAGCTTTTAGTAAAGTCTCGATATTATCTCGCAGACACACTGTACTCTCAACATGCCATTTAGTACGTTACTTAGCGATAGTGTAATATCTTTACCAATACAGCAGACTTCATTATTGCTTATCACCCTTGTAGACTTATCAAATAAGTTTCTGTCCATTCTAGGACCTATTTCCATCAAATTTCCTGCAAGATTCATCTTGATGCACCCACTTTTGTCTAATTACTACCGATGCAATGAACTTGTAAGTTATCTCACACATTCCTCTTAAACTGATCATTATGGTATTTATCCCTCCTTTATGTCAAATACACTAATACAATGTCGGCCTAAGACGAAAAGGCGTTTAAGCCCCAAGCTGGTACCCCCTTTTGAAATGACAGTATGTGTCTGAAATATAATTAAAAGTCTTGTCATAGACTCGACCAAAAGGATACCAATCAAATCTTTAATTGTTCTGATACATCTAATATATAATTTGTAAGACATCTGACAAGACATTAATCGTTACTACTATTTATCGATAATTTTGTAAAACAAAGTTTCTTTTAAACTATGGTAATAATATAAAAAACTGGATGTGATAGTCACTCAAATTCGACTTCTGCAAAAACTGCAATTTCTGCACAAGGAAAGACGCTCCAATATCAGTAATGATGCTCTAAAAGCTAAGATATCCCATATTACATTAACTGAATATAAATGAACGTGGACAAGAAAAAAGTAATTTAATGAATGGAATCTAAAAATCAACTTCTAAGTAGTATATATTTCAAGATAAAAATTCCCCAGAAATGGCCAGTTTTCTTAAAGGCAATCCAAGGCTCTGGTGTCACTCGTATAGAGCATTTCACATTGGACCAAAAGAATTAATTTTAGTCAGATAGGCCTACCCAAAGTGAAAATAATTCATACAGATATAAAGATATCTGAAAACAAATCAAATAACCCTATCCACAAATATTCACAAGTAATTTATCCACAGACCTGTAAGGTAAGAATTCTATCAGCCACATAGCCATTTATACAAAATGTTAACACGTCAAAAATATATATATACATTGTATTCACTTGTCTTTTGCTTACCGTTTCTCCATATTCTAGGAAATTAAATGCAAGACTCACCTTCTGTAACAAGACGTGAGAGAAAGTCCTATCTGAAATATCAATGAATACGGAAAACAGAATATTGAAATATATGAAAATCGTAGATTTTTTACGTTGTTCATGAAAGAACATAAACTAGGCTTTTGGTCATCGCACTTCGTTTGATACAAAATGCAGGCAATAAAAATCTACGGCTTCAATGCAACAGATCATAAGATATCACATGTAAACCAAGCATTCTCTTATGCACGAAACCAAAGCCATAAGAGTGAACGTAGAGCACGATTAGTCTCAGTGGCTACCTTACCCAACCCCTGTGACCCCCTGTACATTACAGTTTTCCTTTACAGTTTGAAAAGGACTGACAATCTACAACAGTGACAGAGAAGGGGAATACATCTCGGGGGAGCATAAGGGAAGTAAGAGCGTTTCCCATCACGGCAATCAGCTGTCAGTTAGAAAACAACTCTGAATCGACTGCGAAGCTGACACTTGACTGGTTACTTCCTGCTGAGGACACACTCCCTCACCGGGTTACAGCAAAGCTGACCCCAAGGAGTCCTTTATTTTATGTCTTTCCAGTATTCTACACAACTAATACATACAGTATATTTATAAGGGCTTCTGTACTTCAACTTATGTACCTCAGTACTGAGCAATAATTTGTGCATTTTACTTAAACTAGCAGGTTAATACATATTAATGTTTACAGACACTGCTGCAGTTCTCACTTTGCCCTCAGAAACTAAAGCAAAAGTCCCTCTATTCATTAAAATTACGATAAATTCACAAATCAGCACGAATATATGACACTCAATGTTTCACCACAGTTTCATACCTTGGCAACCTGGGATCTAAAAATTCGTGATCATGGAACAGAGGAACAGGTATGGATATCAAGTCTGAGGTTCTTGTAAGAGTGAAAATGTTAAAAGTGAAAAAGTTAGGATTAAGGTACTTAGTCCCTTTGTGAGGATAAAACAGCGAAAGAACCTTAGTAGTGTGCATTGGGAGCTTCCGCAAAGTACGCAATGAGTAAAAGACTCCTCTAGCAAGGTGTACCAAGTGTTTAGTGAGAATTCAAAGCGTATACGGTGCAAAGGCTTGCTTTAGCAATGTATGGTGTGTGAAATGAGACTCCAGAGAAAATGTAAAGACTTCGAGAAAAGGCAAAGTAGCCAGAGCTGCTTCAACAATGTCATACAGGATGCTTCAGAGTGTATTAATGACGAACGGAAGCTTCAAAGTGTGTCAAGTGCCAAGAGGTACTTCAGCAAGAAAGAACACTTCATAAAAGCGTGGTGTGTATAGGAGAGAGAGAGAGAGAGAGAGAGAGAGAGAGAGAGAGAGAGAGAGAGAGAGAGAGAGAGAGAGATTCACTGAAGAACAAACATTTTAAACATTCATATCAATTTACAAAAATATCTCATGTCTCATTCCCGTTGCCATATTTAAAAGCACCGTAAAAGAATAATTGTTATTCAGAATTCAGTGCATTATGGCCATTGAGAACACTGGGTACCCAAAACCCCCTATTTCTTGTACCGTACCCAAAGAGACACTATGTATGTACAACAATTACGTTGAATTACTTGGTGCCACTAGTGACTATTTTTACTCGTATATATGCTATCTAACATTAACCATAGTTACCTTCCCTGGCGAAATGGCTATCAAGAGAATTAGTGAGAACTGAGTAAAATGCAGAAATACAGAAGACCTTTTACATAAAAATCAATGTACAATTTGGTAGCAAAATGTTACCAGTTTCAAAATTGTATAAAAAATGTTCCGGCTTTCAAAAGTTTGAAGCTAAATTCTTAAGTTTAAGATATACAGAAATGTGAACATGTTACTCAAGCTGAAATTCAGCGTGAATTGTGTGCAACATAACACTCAAAACTCACAAAACAAATAAAAGTAAGGTCTTCACATTGACCTACAAAAAAATGTCCATATGTCAAGACACTGTAGCTCCTGAAGTTTTTAAATTTATGATAATTATAGCCAGAAGCACCTAGAAAATGCTCTTAACAAAATACAACCACAAACATTAGCTGAAATGATTCTATTTCTATGCCGAGACAAAATTCTTTCGGTGAAATTTCACTGTTGATAACTATTCAAAATTTCACTAGCACCTTACGTGTATGACCTGTGCTTTACGTGGCTATTTATATGGCCTTTCTATCTATAACAAAATTCCAGTGTCTACTGACTATCTTCTGTTTACTTTCATCAACTTCGTCTTTTTTTCAAATTTCGTCGCATTTCCACTTTTCAAGGAAAATCAAGATAGGAGTTACATACTTTGTTGCCTCGTGAAACAGGTTAATGATAGTAATTAAATCAATTCCAACTAGTCTAATACCTAAGTAGTGCGCTAAGCAATGAATTTCTCCTTCAGAACAAAGGCTTGGAAAATATTGTGTGTTCCCGTGAAAAATTATTGGCAAGCTTTCAAGATTTTAATCTTTCAAGAAAGTCCACTTATCAATGCATCAATTCAGACTGTTTACCGATTCTTATACATAATTTACCCTCGTTAATAATAAACTCCTTTTAAACCTAAAGCAGGAATTTGAAATTTACTTTTTAATTCATGAAATACCATCGTTAATAATACCAAACTCCCGTTAAAACAACAAATCCAATTTGAATCCTTCACACGCTAGCAGTGTCTTGAAATATGCAGAGATTCCATAATGACATTGTTTCTGATAAGATACCCAGCAGTGCTTACAAAATTTTAAATTAATTTGTGCTTAATGTGTAGCAAGTGCATTATTGACATGGCAAACTTCGTACTAATTAAGTGAGAATAGTTTAATCGAATGCAAAGTAAAGCAAACAGTCATTTATCGGTAAAACTGAGGTAAAGCATGTGAACTAATTTCTGAAATGCTTCCTATATTGAGTGTAAACATATAAACACATCTATCTATGATATACCTCGTTCACATAACCGAACTCTCAAAGTGTTAAGCACCAATGCTTACGTATATTATATGACACAAAATATAGCGGCTATAATTTAACTAATTCTAGATTAACTAGGATATATTTCAATAACTGAAAGGGATTAAGATTACGAGGAGTACAAGAGAAGATTTAACTCCGAGTGACTATTATACTGGAAGCTAGTCTGATATTATTTATAAAATACACAGAAAAACTATCAGGAATCATTCATGATGCTGCCGAAAAGGTTGACTATTTCACGAAAGTAATACGTAGCATGTGTTATGCCACAGAACCATTCCTAACCATACTGAATACCACAAAGATATTCCAAAGTCAAGAAAACCTTTATTTTCTAATTAATGGAATATCTGCAACTAATCACAAATGACTAAACATAACTAGAATCACCTACAATTCATCTTGCAAGAATTTGCATAAAAATCTCTATAACCAAGTAAGTACACTTTGGAAAATGGACTACCGGCTACAACACCTTAAAACTATATCTATCTATCTATCTATCAATATATATATATATATATATATATATATATATATATATATATATATATATATATATATATATATATATATATATCAAACTGGTAAGAATTTATGTTTATGCCTAACCAGCCTTTAACACCGTGAACGTTACAATACCTGATGTTAAATTACTGTAATACGAAGTTCGAACACAAACTCTGTATCCTAAAATGTATTAAGCTGTCTGAGAGCTGATATTCAACGGCTTACAAATTCAAATAAATTATGTACCCTGAAACTTACTAAACAGAGACAGCAAAACAAAAAATATGAATCTTTCTAATGGCTAATATTAAACCATCTTGTGATTTAAGCAAAACTCTGTGTATCCAGATACACACTGAGTGACAGCTGACATCAGATTTGATAAACTTACGTAAAAAATTATATACATGGAAAGAAAATGAACGACCTGATTGGTGATAACGAAATCTATGTCAAAATATGTTCCCGGAAACATAGTGGACTAATTACTAACCGATGCAAAACGAATCAAAATCTAAAGCAATGTGAGGGGTCTGATGACTGAAATTAAAGATACAAGAATCTAGAGTAAAAACTATGTATCCTGAAAACAAGTTGTTAGACCTGATAACTGGTATTAAACCAATAGAAGATTTACGTGACAAAACTATACATATATATATATATATATATATATATATATATATATATATATATATATATATAATATATATATATATATATATATATATATATATATATATATATATATATATATATATATATATATATATATTTATATAATATATAATATATAATATAATATATATATATATATATAATATATAATATATAATATAATATATATATATATATATATATATATATATATATATATATATATATATATATATATATATATATATATATATATATATATATATATATATATATATATATATATATATATATATATATATATATATATATATATATATATATATATTATATATATATATATATATATATATATATATATATATATATATTATATATATATATATATATATATATATATATATATATATATATATATATATATATATATATATATATATTATATATATATATATATATATATATATATATATATATATATATATAAATATACATATACATAATATATATATATTATATATAATTATATATACACATACATATATGCATATATATGTATATATATTTTCACTGTTAAACTGACATAGGACACTGGATTTTAGTATTATGAAAATGTTTATTTATCAAGGTCACATGGTACAAGTTCAGTAAAGCTCAACATCGCTTATTTTGATTTCAAAGTGAGACACTCGAGGAATCTTAGGCTGTGAAGTAGTTCAGTACAGTTCAGTCTATATAATATATATATATATATATATATATATATATATATATATATATATATATATATATATATATATATATATAACTTTTTATCACATCACCGTGATTCATATACAATCAGAAAGCTACAAACGTCCTTTAATATCCAATTCGCTCTACCTCATTGGATATTAAAGGACGTTTGTAGCTTTTGATTATATATATATATATATATATATATATATATATATATATATATATATATATATATATATATATATATACACATACATATATATATATATATATATATATATATACATATACATATATATACATATACATACATATATATATACATATATTTATATATACATATATATACATACATATATACATATATATATAATATATATATTATATATATAATATATGTGTATATATATATAATGTATGTGTATATACATTAGAAATACATATGTATACATATGTATAATGTATATATATATATATATATACAGAACCCTAGGAGAGCTGTTAATCAGCTCAGTGGTCTGGTAAAACTAAGGTATACTTTGAACCGTACTGAACTACTTCACAGCCAAAGATTCCTCATGTCTCACTTTGAAATCAAAATAAGCTCTGTTGAGCTTTGTACTATAAGGCACTGTTTTCGCCCCCGATAGATAAACAATTTCATAATACTAAAATCCAGTGTCCTATGTCAGTTTAACAGTAAAAAAAAAGGGGGGGAATATTGTACCCCTTACCTACCGAAGTTTGACCCTAATTGCTGGCTAAAATTACATCATTTTAAACATTTAAGCTAGGACAAAGCGTTTCTTTTGGCTTCGCAAGTGAACCTGCATTTCTCTCATTTTCAGTATTTGACAAATGTTTCTAATACTGCATGATGCTAGTTGATCCGATGCTGTAGTGGCGCTAGTGTCTTGAAGACGCAAGCTTCTATGACAGAAGATTCCTGAATTCCAGATTATTTTCAACGCAGAGGCGAGTGTTGCTTCTGCCAAGTAGAAAGTTGGGAAGATTTCCATTCAAGTGAAGATGGTTTTCTGAAAAGATGAGATACGTGTTAATTGAATCATGTAACAAAGTAATTATTTGCTTTAAATATAAGGTATTATGACAAGGACAGGGCCCCCAAGCATTCTAAAGCAAGACACCTATTACTAATGGAACAGGCGCTTCAGACTTGCGTTTTATCAAGGATACCTTACTGAAAAAATATCAAATTAATGCAAATTATCCAATAATGTTCTCATATACCATCGGGACGTTTGAACGCAAGTCAGCCAGACTATCCAGTGACTTGACGAATGACTCAAAATTGTATGAACATTTTAAGCACTCAGGTAAAAAAGGCATACCGACTGAAAACACTTACAGCACAGAACGAGAGGCTATTCAAGAAAAATATAAAATAAACAAATAAATATATGTGGACCGCCTGCTGTACAGAATGACGGCCCACAAAAACAATCCTAGATGATTCTGATAATGCAGTCGACCTCCTTAACTATAACTTCAGGTTCCATCCGGAGAAGCATTCCTGTCCTGCTGCTCAGTCACTATGTTCCCCAGAGAAGCCTCACTGGTTTTCACGGTCATTAAACATCTCATTACAGTTCTCCATTTATACTAATTTACAAGGAATATTCAAGGCAAGAGATTTTAGATTAATTTTGCCCTGCTCTTTCTCGTAATGGGGCCTTAATAAAACAGGAGCAGAAAAACCTTTAGTAATCGGATACCAAACTTCATCAGTGAATATAAAATTTCCAAGTTATACCCTTTACATGGAACCAAACTTTCCTTAAAGATTGGGTTATAAATACCGACTTTAATGACCCCTATCTTCCTATAATGCGCAGTGGCCACCCACATAAACCCTTTGATCTTAATGGTTCGAACCTATGTTATCATTTCATTATATGACTGATGTAGGAAAAAATCAAAGCTTGCAAAATTACTGTCTAGTTCTTAGTGATGACCACCGTTAATGTTTATCAATCTGACGGCTCTATCAGCGGTTAATGATGAAGACGATAATGATAATAATAATAATTTATTATTATTATTATTATACTTACAATCGGTCAACCTTTTACTTGACTTCAAACTCATTTAGACTGAAAGTGGACATTTCTACATGCCTACTTTGTTCTTGGGTGACACGTATAGTGATACTTTCACGAACCTTGATCAGCATTAAGGAACCAACAGAGAGAGACAATTGACTTTTTAAACGCAATTTGCCTTTGTAAAGCTTGATGCATTTTATTAAAATCATCTGAATCCCTGAAAATGCTTTACTCGCATATACAATAAATGGAATATTTCAGCTCTGCTTCAGAGATGATGAGATTATTCAATCCTACAAACAATAATAATTCAGTACTTATAGAATCTCAAGGCTGTAGTGTAGCAGTCCTTTAGACTTTCTCGAGTTTACTGCACAAAAACTTCAACTCAAAAGCTTTTCTTCTGGAGCTGTGTATGAGGTTCCTCTCTCAATTTTGAGAAGGCATCTTGACCAATTGCATGTTCAAAGTATGCTCTTTAACTAAAATTCTGTAGTGTCATCCCTGAATTGAAATTGGAATATAATATTCAGGCTAAAGGGAAAGCGCTGGGACCTATGAGGTTATTCAGCGCTGTGAATAATGTTGAAACAATTGTTTGGAGAGGGTGGAAAGTAAGATGGATGAGGAAATATGAACAGAAGTATAGTAAAAGAATGAAGGGGCGCTTCAAAGATCCTGAAGTAATGCCTACAGTGCACCACGCGACGTGCACTGATGGCACTAACCCCCTACGGGGTGTCAGGCCTGAAGCAACTCAAAATTTCAGACCAGGGAGATCGCCATCTGACTACTACTTTATGTTCTGAATGGTCAAAATCATTTTCAGTCTACAACACTGGCTTCATCAACAGGGAATTGAAGATAAGCCATGGACGGCCAAAAGGAAAACGAAGTACAGAAAAAAAAAATTAGGCTAGTATTCATTTCAAGCGGTGCGTAGTAGGGATTTTGTCTTTGAAATAACTGTAAACAAGAGCCATTAAAATAAGATTTCAGTCACTGGTATTGCCCCCTACAGCGAGGGTGCTACGAGTCTTAAGAGATTTCTGGTAAACAATTTAACGGTGTGTTAAATAATAGTAAGGTTATCTACCTATCTATTTAATACAGGTTTGGGATAATCCCACTGATCAAACTGAAATGTCTGTAATAAACTATCTTACTGTACTAACAAGCTCAGTTCTAGACTTTGCACCATTAAAAGGTAAAAATTCAAGTTTTGTTATTAAACCCAAGAGCGATTTTCATATTCATCTCAAATTCAATTAAATTTAAAGTTAAAAAATTAAATTATACGGCTATATAAGCCTCTAAAAAGTCACTATTACTGTCAAACCCTGAAATTTAGGGGACTAACTTTTTTAGTCACAGGAAAAGATTGCAATGTTTATGGATCCTTACCTTCTACAAACTGTCAAATGGTAGATCACTGACCATTTCTCCAGTTTCCAAATCTGGCCCCGGTCTGAAACAGAATTCAGTACTTCAACAGCGTATTGATAACATAGTATTTTCCAAAGTATTTTATAAAGATTCGTTTGCCCCATTTGTCGCCAACCTTTCACTTTTAACTCTCATCTTACATTAATATTTTGAACCAACGGCATTAGGAATGGTAGTTACGTCCCAACCATATTCCCTTTGGCTGTTAAAATTTTCAGACAGCCATTTCAAACTGAAGTTAAGAACAATTAATAACTTACAATCTGAGCAGTCAATGAATTATTTCCAAATCCTAAATTCTTCTTATCTCCTTGCACATACATTTAGTCAGTGCTGTACAGTGAACATAGAATTTATACTCTTCAGTCACTTGGTCCTACCACTCAGTCTACTATAACTTCCTAATTCTCTGTCGAGGTGAGCACATTCAGAAAATAAAATATTCAAAATGATGCTTTCTATATGATCATCATTTCTAGTAACCCTCTCATTGGATTTACTACAACTGAATATTTCAACACTTACCCATGAAAACGTCGATTCCGTTGCCTTCTGTCGATTTTTGGAGGCCCTGTCCCCAGTATCTACCATCATTTGGTCCATCAGGCGGATCTCTTTCGTTTCTCATTTTTAGTTTCCTTGAAAAACTTCCCCTCCTGTCACATAGTCCTCTTTAACATTTCCTTAGTTTCTGGAGCTAATTGTTGATGGTCTGGTTCCTCGTGCTTGAATTCCCGTCTCTATCTTTGTTGTATTTTGTCATTAACCCATATTCATCATTCATGCGCTCTGCAAGGGCCACACCTCAAAAGGCAATTCGTGTTAGCTAATTCTGTAAACATTAACAGTCTTAGTTTTCGCTGGTGTAGCAGTTCCCAAATATGAACATTTTTTAATTTCCAGGGACAATCCTGAGACACATTATTCAAAGGCTCTTAAGTATCACTCCCAATTCTTTGACCGGACATTCAGACCTGTCTTCACTTAATTTCAACTATTCCATTTCTACCCATTCTAACCGTTTGATAATGTAAAATCTCATTCCATTTGCCACTACTCAAGATCGATATCCATGGTCATTTCTGCTTCTACATCCTTTCAATCTCCTTTTTCTAATCTCTCATTCACGTTAGACTCATGAAACCTCAAGCAATTTTTTATTCTGCGAGTCGCTAGACGTTAGCTTCTGCATGGATCATCCCCTCTCCCTTTGGCGGGACATTTCTGTTCTGTGTGAACACGTCTTTGACAATAAAAACACATGGAGACATGATATTTCTCTTACATAATAAGACACCAAATCTGGCTCTATCTTATCCTGATTCTTATGAAATAAGTCTCTAACAGCTGAATCACATTCCAATAATAGCTGGGATTCGCAGTAGTTGGTTTATTAGAAATACTTGAAATCTTGTTCTCAGCATTCTCGACATTCAGCAAATATCCGTTTTTCTGCAATCAGCTTGCTTATGAGATCTTCCTTTTGACTCGTCGCTCGGTCCACTACACCTCAGAATTTTGAGTGAAAGCTTTTTCACATTTTTTACTGTATGTTAACATTATCAATTGTAGGCACACCATCTCTCTTCCCTTCACTTTCAGAAGCCATGACTATTTTCTCTGCGTAAATCTGCTGTCAACAACTTGAATTGCTTTCAAAGCCTTCACCTGTTTCCACTAATTTTCTAGTTTTCTTAAGAAAAGAAAAAACTTCCCCGCCTGTCCCATAATCCTCTTTAACATCTTAGTTCCAGGGGACATTCACTGATGGAATTCGAGCAGGTGTCTTGTGCTCGAATTCCTTTTCTTAATATCTTAGATATATTTGTTCCGTTAACCAATATTCTTCACTCATACACTATACAGTACTACACCATTTAAGTGTACACACATACTTTTAAGTGTAGACACATAAAAGTGGTTAAAGGTGGAGTCGCAACTATTCCTTTCATTCTTTTGCTTAACACTTTCTAGTTGTTTTGGGAGAAAGCCTATTTATTTCACCTGTAGCTCTTTTCAAGTAACGAATAAACCGACGTCAAGTATTTCTGCAGGTCCCACATAGCTTCTCGTGGAGTGAAACCAGACAAATATCCTTTTAGATCGTTACTTAAATAGGTTTCGGTTTTTAAAATCACACCAGTCCAAGCGTTTGGTTTGTTCAAAACCACATTTCAGTTTGCAGCCATTTCCATGTACATTTATTATGTAATTTTGCATGGCATAATACACAGTTCCATTTGAATTACACTCTTTTAACCTGCTGACTCTCCAACCCACACATATCTTGTAATCATACTATTGTGATACGTGGTGTCCTTCATGGGGAATGCAACTTTCACTTAGCACTTGCTGCACGGCACACTTTGCTCCCAGTTTCCTCTTTTATTGTAATTGCAATGGCGTCATGTTTCATGCCTCCTTTCTTGAAAGAGTTTTCTTCTGTATCTAAAGTTTTTGCATTATACTTAAGAGCATTTTCTATCACAATTATTTAGTTTTTAATCCTTTTCCATCAACTGTGATTTGGGTCACTATTCTAAACCAAATTTTTAAAAGCTTTTTTTTTTTTTAAGAATGCCTCGCTTTATACACCGGAATTTCTCGAGTCCCTGATGGTTTCTTCTGTTCCACTTGAATGTGCGGTGTTGACAGACAATAAATCTGCAAGTGAAAAATTTTATATATAGAATGTAAAACTCACATGAGCATGAGATATCCTAAAACGTTTCTTAATGTTTTGATCAAGATAAGTTCACCTACTTATTCTCCCTTGCCCTTAAGCATTGCAGTATGTAGTGACACCAAGGTAGTATAAAAAAAAATCTAATACATGCTATTTTGTAAAGGTAATATGCACAATGACAGTAACATACTAAGTTAATCATATGCACGCAAAGACAGCCTGTAATGTCATGTATAAATGCACAGCTTAATTCTAAAATCTCGGTTATCACTAACTCTATCTACAACATTATACAAAAGAGACTATCTGAGCATAGCTTTGTTAAAAATACTGTACATGTACTGAAAGATTTAATCAATAGCTGTTCCCAAGACAATGATTGTAGTGTACCATGCACAGATTTGTCATTTCGAATGAGTTACTAAAAAAAAAAAATAAATAAAATCTCTGAAACTCAGTCTTTCGGAGTTTACACGACAGACCCAAAGACATTTTATTTCCCCAACAAAACTGGCCATAATATCAGCTCCTTCCAAATAACTTAGCGATTTGAACGAGAAATCATAAAAGGAACCCACTTTGGATTATTCCATACTAACCATACATTTGGCAGTTCATGTTATCAATACTGAAATAGTTTTAGAAACCATCATTTGGCCAAAATATTGTAAAATAAAGAGACAAACCTATTTCAACTTCATCAGTGAAAATAACAAATCAGTTTTCATTATCATGTGCCATCCATTAGCTTCATTATTGATATATTCTCTTCTAATATTTTCCATTTTACTAAGAACAAGACCAGTGAACAAAACAATGTATAATATTCCATTAGCAATACTTTCAGATCCACATTAATCAATACCATTTTCTTCTGATGAAACATCTAATGAAAATTTCAGCAAATGCCGAAAGTTACGTATTGTTTGTAAGGCCTCCTATATCTTTAAGTGATCAAATCAGTGCAACATGTTTTAGGTCATTTGTGATTACTAGAATACTGTTCTTCGGTGTGGATGTTTCCCAATACTAGCAGTTATGACTTGAACCGTCAACGGAGGGTCTCTTGTTTGTCACTTTTTCATCAGCTGTATTTTAAGGGACCTCTTACATTCACAATTGATCCTTGATCCCCACCTTTTCCTGCCGAGAGCAACCAGATTCGCTGAACAGTAGCACCAGTATGCAGTAAATGTGCCTCGCTGTCGAACTTCTCAGTTACAGAGGTCCTTTTATTCCTCACACCGGTGGACTGTAGAACCGTCTCCCTGAGGATGTCGGGCAATTGGATGCATTACTACCCTATTAATATTCTCCTTAATTTTAGTACATTTTTATCTATTTACTAATTTACTTTTTCTTTTTAATAAGTGAAATCTCTCCTCTCTCTATTTCCCTTAACCTTCTCTTGCTTCTTAATGAGCACCATCTTCTTTGGAAGCTTAAATTTCAAGTCAATGACCCCGTGGACTTGTTCCATATGAACAGGGTTCTTCTGAATAATAATAATATCTTTGATTACGTCAATATAAGTGATACAAAAACACAAGAATACACCACCTAAACCGTCGTTTATGGCCACAGCACCCAGAGACCTACGAAGCCAGTCATTATTAGTGTAGTCTAAGCTGAATCTAACAAGTATTTGGAGGCTAATAAGCTCAGCCAAGTGAATGGATAGAACCAACAAACTATCTTCTCAGAAACACCGTACGCCTAATATGGTATCTAGTTAAATATGTTCTGACTTTATTGGTATACCCCAACACTTTTAGGTTTTAGAAACAATTAGTAGGCTATGATCACTGCCTCAGCAGGGCAGCCGCTCGAGGCTACGGCCTACCCCAACGCCAAATCAAAGTCCTTCGAAAAAGAAGGCATCGTGCTTACCCCATATAGAAATGGGAAAAAGCACGTTAAAACGAAGAAGAAGATCACTGCCTATAGTGGAAAGGGCAAGTGTACTGGATGCCTGACACGTGTGTAAAGCAAAGATGGCACAGAACTGAGCTGGGAATGAGATAAAATTCAGGATGAAGTGCCAGTAAAAATACATAATTGAGCACTGATGAACGTACCATATGTGTGAAAGAAATGCGTTGTAGGATGCAATAACTTCGGTCAAGTTCTCGAAGGTGTATACCTTTTCGCATTTATCAAAAGAAACGAGGAAAATCCCATTAGTCTTCCTTTATTACTAACGGAAACCCCTCAAACTCTAACACTGTTCTACAGACAGTAAAAAAAGTAAGACTAATGGTTGCAAAAAGGGCCAACAAAATACGCCATGAAGTTTTTTTTTAATGTCTGGAACAACGTGGCCTTGAGTTCTTAGAGGGAAATTTTGAGGGAGTATTTTAGGACACCTCTTTGCAACAGTTAGTCTTACTTTTTTACTGTCTGTAGGACAGTGTGAGTTAATAACTCTTGAATGGTAAGGTGTTCATGTATTTTCGTATCACTCATTTTCTTGGCCCGATCAAACATAATTAAGAATACTGTTCTCATTATAGTGCATATGAAAGTATTGCTAATGAAATCTTTTACATAGTTTTGTTCAGTGGTTAATTTCTTGGTAAAATGAAAAACTAAAATTTTGAAATGAACGGATAATGAAAATAATAGATGGCATATAATAATGAAGACTGATTTGTTGCTTTCTTGGATGAAGTTGAAATAATTTTGTCGTTTCACTTTACCGTATTTCAACCAGATGTTGGTCTCTAACTATTAAGGTATTGAAAAACCTAAACTACTCAACGTTTTGTTATGTAATAATTCCGAAGTGGGTTGCTCTCATTTTTCTCGTTCAAATTTCAGTTATTCGGAAGAAAACTTTTTTACAACCAGTTTTATTGGGGCAATGAAATATCTTTGGCTGTTGTGTACATTCCGTAAGAAACCGAGTTGTTTCAGAGCTATTTAGAGTAACTAAAATTCGAAAGGACAAGCTTATGACTGGTACTCTACTGTCATTATCTAGGAAGCAGCTGTTGAATAAATCTTTTCGTAAATGCGGTACGCTTAGCCATACTCAGTCTCTTGTGTAGCGTTTTGCTGCAAATCGAATTAGTGATAACCAAGATTTTAGGGTTTAGCTGTGCCTTATAGATGATATTGTAGGCTGTCTTTTCTTGCATATAATTAACTCAATATTAGTTATCTGCCATTATGCATATGACTTTTATGAAATAGTATGTACTACATTTTTTATATGTCCTTGATGTCACTACAAACTGCATTGCTTAAGGAAAGGAGAAAATATGTAGGTGAACTGATCCTCATCAAAACATTATGTTTAGTTCTAGGATATCCCATGTATACTAGAAGTGATCTGCCATCAAAGTCCTACATAGAAATTAACAACAGATCCTGCTAGGACTTTTATTTTTACCATAAATAATTTTAGGTATAAACGGAAAGCCTGAAACCTATCTGTACTTCTACAGAGTTCCCAGAGAGAAATTTCAGTGTGTTAGGGTCACTGTTTCACAGACTTTTCAGTACTCAGCATAAGTATTTGCCCACCAGGTTCAAATCTATTAGCAAATAAGGCAGCAGGAAGCCAAGGCATTTCGGAGTATGAATTGCCTCTGTGCATGATCAGCAGCAGTCAATTACTTCCATCAACAGATTGAGTTATAATATGATACAGTCATCTTCGTTTTGATATAGCAAGGCTTTATATATATATATATATATATATATATATATATATATATATATATATATATATATATATATATATATATATATATATATAATATATATATATATATATATATATATATATACATACATATTCAATAGCATAAATATTTACAGGAGTTACCCAGCAGAGCACATCATTTAATGCTAAACCAGAATCAGTGTTCTGATTCCAAATTTGGCTTAAAAGATTGTATACTTTTATACTTACGTTAAATAGCGTCAATTCTCTTATAGTATCAGTATATATATTTTTTTTACAGACTACGTAATTATATATTCAAACGAAATTTAATAGAAGAATGTTGCATCTGACCCTAGTCACATCTGTGGTACTAAATTTGACACTTCAGTTGAAACTGCAAATTGTACTTAATATTTTTTTAGAAACTACAGCCTATTCCCATCTCTGGTTTCTTTTTTGTACACAAGAGTTAAATCTACAACCATCATAACGTAACAGTTTTAAGGAAGATGGATTTATTGTTGAGAGAATTAAACACTTTTGCACTCTTCATTTAACTTTTCCGTTGTTGATGGGTTTAAACGTCATGTTAATGGGAATTGATCACGATTGCAAAACCAACTTGACGTCATATTCAAAATTTAAACACTTACCAATTTAACATCACTAAACTGGTCGTCGGTCTACAAGGGCTGAGGTGAGGATAATATTAGCTCCTGCAGCAGTATAGCAGTTTGCCTGAGATGTGCTTATTCAAGTCCGGTCGTTTCGATACATCTATAAAGTCAGTTCGACACAAAGTCGTTCAGATTCAAACAATCTAAAGTCTAAAATTAGATTCCTACAAACGACTGCGAGATTTATACTATACGGCTGCCGTGTTTGCCTTGTGTGATGACGTGAATCAGTCACTGTTGTCAGCAAGCATCAAATTTTACAACTAGACCGAAGTTTACACAAATCAAATAAGTACATTTACTACTATTTAACAAAGTAACTTCATTTCTGATTTCAGGTTTCCAAAACCGCCCAACTACCAAAGGTAAAATTTAACGTGCTGGTTCCAAGATCCAAGCGTTAATACTATAATCAACTTTATATTCGATTCTAAAACTATAAACAGCAAAATATAATGTAAACTGAATATTCCTTTAAGAAACGTTATTAAAAAAAAGTGAACGTTTCAACGGTCAACAGTTTCATTGTAGGATTGGCTATCTGAAAACAGGAATTACAATAATTAGACCCCGTGATGACTTTACTTCTTGTAGATATTAATTAGTCTGTCAAGGGATTATGGTTAGTAATTTCAAAGTTTTTTTTTTATTTAATGTACCAAATCCGGAAGCAGTCCTGTTTTGCCCGCTCAATGACGAAAATAATTCAAGACTTAGTAGTCACGTTTTCTTTGGTTTTATTTAAATAATAACTAAAGACCAAACTGAAATAATTATCAAATGAACTTCTGCTGTATCAACTGGCAATATGGATGTATCAAAACGATTTAGATTGTAACGATCCTAGGCCTGAAGGCGAAGAGCCGAGTCTGAAAAAGAGAGATTCTACATTAACTACCGATTATGAAAAAAGTTTGCTATGACTATTCAGCGACAATTAAGTCTCCACTTACACATGAATTGCACTGCGCAGTTCAAAATTTTGCATATCTCTGGAACAATGAATATAACTTTGTTTCATAATATTGAGGAATTATATTGAAGTTTCACTGAGCCGTTTCTAATCTAAAACCGAACAGTGATCCTTGAATGTTTAAATGCACAACAGTCATGTTAAAACTATTTAGAGCTGAATAGGTCTACACGGTTAACATGAACAGTGTACGGTGCCCCAACAGAGTTTGTGGTGCCAGCACTTCGGAACCAGGAACCATGATCAGTGCAGATGACAAAAATGTTTCTTGATTTTACCTAATAGTTCAGTCTACATACATGAATTGCAAATTACATTTCCATCATAACATACTTTTTTCAAGATATTCTCAATATTCACGGTCAAGATTCATCAGTGCTTCTTTCAGCTCGTATTTAATGTAATGAATTCAAATGCAATGCGAAATTCACATTCAAATAACATATCTGTGTTAATGATCAAACATTAACTCAACATTTCAATGACATTCTGGAAAGCATTTTCTACTCTGGGCCAATGGGTACAACGGGAAAGCTAACAATACCCTTTCTACATAAAAATTAAATACATTATATTGAAGCATTTTTTAGTTAAAATTCACATCATGCAAGTAACTCAGTCTAGTCTTATCTAAAAGCCTTTTTCTTAGTTGGAAAATAACTTTACCATATTGATAACTGTGTTATTTAGGGAAGAGACTATTAATCTATAGTACTCAAACATATAAACTTATTACCGTACCAAGTTTATTTATACCACTCGTAGCCATTAAACAAATAATTGCGGCAGTGGTCATTGTCTGTCGTTTGTCGTTTTAGGTAAGTATCTTCTCAATATTGTATTGATTTTTTTACGGTTGGTATCTAGGGTATCTAGGGTCAATTAACATCTCAAGGTTAACAATCAAACCCAATGCATATTGGTTCTTCACTAACCAGAAATCAAATTTGGCAGAAAGGCATTCAAACAAAATATTTTCGAGATTACCTTTCACATCAAATAGGTTCGCCCTTTAGCAAAATCTTATTCCGTTACTTTCCTCATATGCTGTTTTATTTTACCTGTATCCATATTTATTTAGTTAATTTAAATATTCTGATTATACTGAAATGTCTGTTTAAAGTGATTATTGAAACTGACGCAAGTGCATCACACCTTTACATGGACCACTGCACTTAAAACATTCAACATTCCTAATGCAAGACTTTTAGGGTTTAAAATCATTGACCCTGTACTTATTACAGTTAAGAGGCTCAAAGACTTTCTTCAGTTAAACCAGTAGCCCTCCACGAGGCAATGATTTACTCCGTATTGGCTACTTATCCATTCAAAACAATTCTCTTATCCTAAACGGTAACAAGGACAGTAGTACTACGGACAGTAAATATAACCTTATTACCGTTTCCCATTAATAAACAAGATAACTGAGGTTAGCAAATGCAGAATTTGATGAGGTAATAGCAAAATAGTAAGAGGGCTTTCAGGGTTCTTCAGCAAATTATCAAAGATACAATGGTGCACTCATTGAAATGACCACTTGGAAAAATTGACAAGTACGGTAGTACGGTAGAAGGAATGAATACCTTCAGTATACTTGGGTATATGGTAATTCTAAGCCGGCTGTCCGCGGTGAGCTAGACTGTGGCAATTGGCGTTTTTCTATGTTATTTTACTTGCTTTACAAGAATTTAAAGTCATATTTTGTCGCCCGGTTGTAACTAAACTGTGATTGACCTTTGAAGACTACACGACTTGAATTACCTAACGCAGGGTAGGTCTAAGACGGCATTCCGCGGCAAGCCCGCCCCCCAACCTCCATAGCTAATACGGCAAAATTGTAACCAGTAAACACCTCTAGGGTACGTTATGTTGGTATTTTGGTGGGGGGTTTACTTGTTACATTTTTGCCGTATTAGCTATGGAGGGGTGGGGGGCTTGCCGCGGAATGCTGGCTTAGACCTACCCTGCGTTAGGCAATTCAAGTCGCGTAGTCTTCAAAGGTCAATGACAGCTTAGTTACGGCCGGCCGACAAAATATTACTTTAAATTCTTGTATAGCATGTAAAATAACATAGAAAAACGCCAATTGCCATAGTCTAGCTCACCGCGGACAGCCGGCTTAGAATTACCTGCCAATCTTGTCCGTCAGTTTAGGAAAAGCAAACTAAGCTTAATTTTCCTACGTTTTCCACGAGCAAAGCCACCTCGCAGGCCTATGTGTATTACAAGATACTTTTAAGTATACTTTTAAACACGGTAAATTACACATACATGAAACTGTAACAGGTGACCGAAATGGATTGGAATATAAAATTTAGGCCAAAGGCCAAGTGCCGTGACGTGACATGTCATTCAACGCTGAAAACAATGTTGAAACAATTGTTAGGAGTGGGTAGCAAGTAAAAGGGAAGAGAGAGAATGTGAACGGAGGTATAATATAAGGAATGAGAGGGGTTGCAACTGGAAATGTTGCCAAGATCCCTAAGTAAAGCCTACAGTGCACCGAGTGAGGTCCACTGACGGCACTACACTTTGTTAACCATCCTATATCAAAACTACGTACTTTTTCACTTGTCTGTTCCTTTCCGGATAAAACTGAGTTTTAGTCACACCTTGCCTTCTAATCAGACAGCACTAACTACTTACTGAAGTGGTAAGTTATAACCTATTCACCAACGTTACCAAACGGAATTATTAAACACAGCAATGCAAATGACACCTGCATCCACAAACATTACATCGTAAACTATTAGCTATCTCAGTTCCTCGAAACCTTCAAAAGTGTTTCAAGTCATTAGCACTTGTGTTCACCGTCGCACTTATTCCGAGCAAAACTGGAGACAGCTGTCAGGCCTGACCTGCCCGGTTGACCGAGTAACAAAAATGGAGTCACTTGAGCAGTTCATGTCTCACTTTCAGTGGAGTAGCTGTTAACGCCATTACATGCATATTACATAGCAGCACACAAAACTGGAGTTTATTATCTATAAGGCCAAAGAATGACAAAAAAATCCATGATTCTGAAAAAACTTGAAAATGATTGATGTGTTTGGTTCCTTGTTCTGTTCACGAGGGCTTTTCACAACTGGAAGAAAACTTCGACACTTTGAATGGAATTTTGCTGGTAAATAATCATGCAGAGACCGCAGTAACCATTACTGAAATATATGTTGCTGTGTGCGGCCAGAAAAACACCATATAAAAAGAACTCTATCGTTCATTTTTTACCTGGACATGCTTGTATACACGCAAGTCACAAGCTCCGATAATTAACATGGCCAACATGTTAATGAACGATTGGGAGAGTCCCAATACTTTCCTCGTACGGCAGTAGCAACACTTTGCAAATCTTACTGATCTGGTACTGACAGCTTTTATTCCATAATTATTTTTAATGAGAGAGAGAGAGAGAGAGAGAGAGAGAGAGAGAGAGAGAGAGAGAGAGAGAGAGAGAGAGAGAGAGCACTTTTGATGGAACATTTCGACTGTCTTCGGTAGGCTATGCAACGACTCCGAGTTACTAACCCAAGAACCAGACCTTTCTTTATTTGCCCAGGTAATGGACAAACTGGTGAACGTGACTCTTGTTTGGAACTGTCGAACTGTTAGCTGTAGAAGGACGAAGTCGTAATCCGACCATGATGAAAGATTTCGAATGTGTGTGCGACCTTCTGTTTTGACGAGTTCGGGACAATTAGGCCGTATTAATTTCGGTCGTGAACCTGTTAGGCCGTCGCAGCTTTGGGCCATATGAAGTTTAGACCGTAAGACATGGCGGAAGCTCCTTGGGAAGCCATGTTTAGTGCTAGACCCTCGAGGATTAGACAAAGTATGATATGCACCCACTTCGGCCGTTTGCCACTTCGGATGTTACGGTCTAAATGACTTACTGTCGAAACGACCACGACCCCTGTCGACTAACTTATGCCTCTGATGTTCTCAAGCTCATAATCTCACAAAATTATATAAAAGTTTAAAAATATATATATTTTTTTAACCTACGATGGACTTTATTCCAAATGCAGTATTGAAAATAGGAGAAAAGTTCTCTATCAAAATAAATATTGACACAAAATGACCAGGTTAATTTTATTTCCCCCACATGTAGCTTAATTCTAAATATTGCTGAAAATATTAAAATTCATCATGCCTAAAAAAAAAATGCATCAAAATACTTCAATTCCTGCAAAGACCGATTTTTGCTTTAGTCAGAATTTCCGATTACTTATCTGGAAAAGGTAATGCGAAGACTGAAGCTTAAATACATTGATTTATTAATGTGTATACTATAATGTCAATTTATTATGCAGATTAACCCTGCTCTTCGGTACGGGTGATTTCAGTTAAAGTACTACGCAACTGGAAATGTTGTTGCTTGCGTAATAATAATAATAATAATAATAATAATAATAATATTCTCAAAACTGGAGTAAATTTTAAGTTACATTGCTAACACCAAAAAATAGTTCCAGTTATGCGACACTAACAAAGCCTTGGAAAATTCATTCCCCGTAATGGTAGAACTATATAGTAGCTCCGCGGCGGCGACTGCCTTCTAACTTAACTTTTTCTACAGTTTTTTGGTTGCTAATGATGAATTTACCTTTAATTTTTGGCGCTCGGGTGTAATTAACCTGTAAGTAACCCCTGAAGTCCATCCAACAAGGGGTTTCCATACGCGATCTTCACAAGATAGAGCACGGGTACGTCTGTTTCGAACGGGGTAAATCTATACATTAGCTCCGCGCCTGTTTTTACCCTTTCAACTGGTTTTTTCTACACTTTAAGGGGTTCTGGTACTGGTGGTGCATCTGTTTGTTGTCGGCCAAATGAAACGTCCCTTCGCCGTGTTTATTACTGGCCCGGGGAGGGTTGGGTACCCATACGTTAACAAGTTATTGCACTTGCCGGACGGGATATGAACCGTTCGAAACCTAATTACCCGTGCTCTGTCTTGTGAAGATAGCGTATGGAAACCCCTTGTTGGATGGACTTCGGGGGTTAATTACAAGTTAATTAGACTCGAGCGCCAAAAAATGAAAGGTAAATTCATAATTAGCAACCAAAAAACTGTAGAAAAAGTCAAGTTATTGTGCCGTCGGCGACGCGGAGCTACCCAATTGTTCTACCCTAAACACGGCGAAGGGACATTCCATTTGGTCGACAACAAACTGATGCACCGCCAGCATCAGAACCCCTAAAAGTGTAGAAAAAAACCAGTTGAAAAGGTAAAAACAGGCGCGGAGCTAATATATAGAATTGCCCTCCGTAATTTTCGTAGCATCATGCATAATTACATAAAAGATGTCTTCTTGCATTCAAACAGCATTTTGTGCATTTTAAGGGTCCATAAAAGTGACTGACAGACGAAAGCCATACATTTTGGATGGTATTACTTCAGCCCCTATCACTACTGAAAAGTGACCGTACCAATGTTTTGATACCAGCTGGAGTGTTATTTGTGTTCTCTCTCATTTTTGGTTCCATAAAATTCATGGTTGCTTTCTCAAAATATAGCATCAAAGCAAGGTCTCTAAAAGGCAAAAATCTTCGTTAACTTAGTTGTTAGGTTTTTAAAGACAGGATAGAGCACAGGCTGGATAAAATCCTGTCTTTAACATGGCACAAATTAATACTGGCAGTGACTAAGACGTCATGTTAAAAATAAAATAGAGATTCATCACACTTCAAAAATTATCAGTTCTATTAAAATTTTAAACGTTTTGAACTGAGAGAGAGAGAGAGAGAGAGAGAGAGAGAGAGAGAGAGAGAGAGAGAGAGAGAGAGAGAGAGAGAGATGACGATGATAATCTCACCCCGCTGGGACGAGGATCACCTCGTCTAAGCAGTCTCTTTTTATGGCATAACGGTATACATTTCGACAACAAGGCTTTTAATTCATTCACGCCTTGTGCTTTTCGTTTTCTCTCTGTCTAGCCTAGGCAAGATCCCCAGTGGTTCCCTAACAATCAAGTACCTAAATCACTACTGAAATCACCAGAAGACTAATTTGATTACTTAAGTAACCTGGGATTTTTTCTCAAATCCCAGATGTGGTAGGATTAGAGGGCTTGACTGAGGTTTAGAACTGTCACGAGTCTGAAAGCTTTCATCTTCCACAGCAAAAGATACATATGCGTGACAAACTGCTTGTTCATATAGGGAACGTATTCATGTGCTTCATCTGTGCTTATGTGCATGCAAACTTCGCATGGATCCTCACTGTCTTTCACGTACACGTATGTGTAGTAACAACTGTCTTTCACGTACACACACATGTAGTGACTACTAAATTACAACGCTCGGCATAAAAATACGGTCACTGTTCGAAATTATCATCTCGTATAAACTTGACAGTTTATATATGTCTACTGTTATTTACCCCACATGAGAAAAAGACAAAAACATCTACACGGAACCAAATAAAAACGGGCGTAACCCGAGCCGGCTTACATGTTCAACTTCCTTACTTGTGAATGAAGAAATACAAGTTCTGTAGAGGTTATCGAATCACAGGAACTTATGTCAGCCTCAGAGTACTTCCAAACATTAAGGGTCACGTTCTGACAGTATAGGTTATTATGGCCTTCCAAGGTTTCAAAACACATACCTATTCCATATCCAAAAATTCCTAATTTTGTAATGCAATGCTTCTTGAGAATGACATTTTTAAACATTTTAACTGTTATTTGGGCCTCTAACTTATACTCCCAAAAATATATACAAAAATTTAATTACCTTATTCGCACCTGAACCTTCATACTTAGCCAAGCTGCTGCAAAACACCTTCCAATTTCGAAGTCTCGAACTGCACTGAGTCTTCTCAGTCGGGAAAAATCTGTCTTGACCAATCAGAGGCCTCCACCAAACTCAGCATTTCTATCGCCCTCTTTCATTGGCTGACATCTTGGCGTTAGTGTAAGCAATTCTCCCATTGGGTGCTTGTGTTGGAATCTTGTCATCTTTGATATGGTGTGTGTATATGAACGGTTTATCATTACAAATTTATATAAGTAAATAAATGTAAAAAAAAAAAGTTAACTAACATGATAATTTTGAAGCCACATTAAGAGAAAAGTAATTCTGGGTGTCTCAAAGTTTATGCATATACTACACGGGTAAGCAGATGCACTGTGCAAAATCCACATACACTCATAAATGTTATGTGCATTTCAGTGTGACGGCAGATGTGTAAAGAAAATATACACTAATACATATACACAAAGATTATACGTATATCATTTCTTCGGATGTGGAATGGAATGGAATGTAGAATTTAGGCCAAAGGCCAAGCACTGTGACCTATGAGGTCATTTAGTAGGCTACTGAAAGGGAAATTAAGATTGGAAAGGTTTTAAAGGTGTAACAGGAGGAAAACCTCGCAGTTGCACTATGATACAATTGTTAAGAGAGGGTGGATAGCAAGATGGAAGAAAAATATTGATGGAGGTGGTAGGCTACAGTAAAAGGAATGAAGTGGGTTGCAGCTAGGGACGGAAGGAATGCTGCAAATAACCTTAAATAATGCTGACAATGCGCAGTGTGAGGAGCACTGACGGCCCCACCCCTCTACGAGTGGTTTACGGGTGTGCAACGGAGACTTGATAATTGGCAGAAAAAGGATGTCAAGCAAGACTTTCACGTTTAAGCAAAATGTTTTCAGTGCTCTAAAATAGTGTGTGAACATAAAAAGTCATTCTTCAATAGACATGTTTCTGTGGGAGTGCAATATGCCAAGAATACAGTACTTGAGACTAGTTTATATTGATTCATCTTCCACAAACTTCCATCCATCTTCAACCTCCCTTCTCATAATTCTCATCCAAGTAGGTCTAGGTCTTCCATCTATTCCAGTGCCCAAAGGAACTCGCTGACACCATCTCTTACTATACTAAGATACACATGGCTAAAAATTTAATATTTTTTTTTTATCAAAATGGCTTATATGTTTGGCAAATAATATTCTGTATTATGTACTTTCATGTCTGAGCTATATAAATAATGATGTACTCAGCTGTGAGCTGTACGTACATAGATAATCTATACAATTTCTGAATCCCAAGCTGTGCTGAAATTGCCCAGACTTTTGAGATTCCTTTTAATAGCCATTTATTTTCATCTCATTATTGCTTCTTGGTACTGGCATTAAGTACAACAACTTACTTTCCTTTCTGGGCCATTCACAGCATGTAGTCCAATCATTCACAATAATGATTGAGAGATTGTTAAAAAAAAATTGTTTTCATCACATTAATAGATATTCATACTAACATGACATACTTGGGACAGATTCTCCCGAGCCATATATAACTCAAGATAAAACAAACTTGAGACAACTTTTCCTGTTCATCCTAATCCTGAAGAAAAATGTCTGAAATTTTGTTGGAATATATTTTTCAGTTTTCCTGTTATTATCCAATTACTACATCACCTTGATTTCACCAAATAAGTAATAACAGCATTCCTTCCGAGTCATATGCAACTTTAAAAACAAATTCATGCTGATATATGTTGAATAAATAAACGTTTGGATTTATGTGTACTTTCAGCCTACCAATAAATCTAAAAGATTGCTTTCTAAGCTTTGCATAGTGGAATAATGGTAGAATGTTTTGAAAACTGAAAGCCTCTCAATTTTATTTCTGCTGCAATTTATCAATTTCTCACACTTATCTTTGTGATCTTGGAAATAAAATTCTGATTAAATATATCATTTATTCATATTTTATAAAATATTAACTGCCTAACAAAAATAACATATGTTTAATTAAAGAACAGAATCGATTTCAATAACTTGAATTATTTTGGTGGTTAAAACTACATAAGTGTTGACTGGATAATAGTAATGAAATATTCTCAAAACAACACTCCACTTACACAAGAACCATAAATTTTACTCATATATTATATATATACAGCATTCCTTGAAAGTAAAATCCCTTACAAGTATCAATTTAAAATTATGTATGGTTGGTTATCAATTCTGAGACTGCTGTAACAGGCAACAAAAAAATTTCACAAATAACACACACACAGATTCTGGTGACAATAAAATGCGAGCACCTCGCACAAACATAAAGAGAGAACATCTAACTCTGAAAGATGGTACAGCACTGCAACTTAAGTCCTCGACTGAAATATCACAATAAGGTTAAAATTAGCAGGGTTGAATATAAACTGCACTGCAGCTTTGAACTGAATAACACACAAAAGCCCAGCCTAATGTAATCACCAACATTGTCAAGTTATACTGGCTTACTTAAATACCACAGATACCATCATGTACAAAGTTTAAACTCTTTCACACTCCCTGATATCCATTCATCGAAACTGTAAGGGTGATATACGAAGCCCAATGCAATCTTTGCCAACTTGTGCCACACAGCAGATGGTACATGTGATACCCTTGTGCTCTGGAAGATATGAGGCTCCACACAAAGGACACTGTACTTCCGGTTTCCCTCGGTATATTGGCACATAAGAGCTGGCACACATTGTGAAAGGATTATGTTCATCATACTGGACTGCCAATTCATCAGCTGGGTTCTTTTCACATGCCTGAAAGAAAAGCAATAATTAGCCAATGAAAACATAACTGCAAAATCATAATTGGGAATAAAACGTAGAATATGATGACCAACACAGTTTAATAGCAATACTTCTCTTGAATTCTGAGGTGATGCAGTAACAAAGCTTTAGTTGATCCAGTAATAGTAAATGGCTTTAACTAATCTAACACTTATCAACACAAATCAATAGCTATAATAATAATGATTTGCTGAAATTGACTCAACTTTATTAGTTTCCATCAGCATAGGAAATGGAGTAGCTGGCATTTATCTAACAAAAGCCAATTTTCAAGTAGGTTGCTCATTTTCACAAACAAATAGTACCATATTTCTACCCACTCTCAGCATGAAGTTCAAGCTTTTCTTGTAAAAGAATTACTCAAAAGGCTGATGTCAACTTGACAGTGACTATGAACACTGTACTGTACTGTACTTGGTCCAGGGACCATGCGAGTGCTGCTCTAGTTAAGCATGTTGCATGTCTTACAGACACATGCAGACGTTAAGCTGCAGAAGTTACAACAAACAAAATGTCAAAAATCACAGTTTGTAAATCTGAAAGTTACAAATACTTGAAATGATTAAGTGGCCCTTCAAAACTAACTATAACTAGCTGAAGATGTGAAAAATGTACACAAGGTATAGCTAAACAAAACTATTTTTAATCAAATCACTTGTTGCTCTTGACCTAACAACCTTATTTGCCTCCACAAGTAATTCTGCTGATATAACTTTTTTCCAGTCATGGAAAGCAATATGATAATGTGCAGGTTTCATGCCATAATACTTTTAATTTAATAAATTGTTTACAAATGGCAAAATTTCAGAATGGATTTCAACTGGGATGAACAGAGGGAGGATCTGAAAATTCCTGTGGGTTGCAATATTACTGCAGTAACTGATAAAAACTCAACTGATTTTGACTAGAAGAGCAACACTGCTCATGAGTCTTCTGAAGTATCTCATAAAAGCAGTGTGAAAGAGGCATGATGCTTGGCAAACAACACCAAGATCCTGGATTAACATAACGAACATCTCAGCATGATGCTTCTTATCCAACACTTTATGACACAACACCAAATGACTTAAGCCATGCTTCCCTACTACCTGATCTGACTCATGCAGGAAACTGTTATTTAAGTTGAAATTACACTGGTTTCAATGACTTAAGGAAAGCTGATGACTTGCAGTGAAACTTATGCATCATCCCTCCCCTCAAAACTTATTCAATATGTGGACAAATAAGGGAACAATTAAACAATAGTGAAGGGGAATACTCTAAGGAAGATAAGCTGTACTGTACTGAATTTTATAAATCAGTAAATATCTTAAGACAACCACACATTGTATGAGAAAAAATTGGCTATCTTGGAGCAACATAATTTGGGAGTAAAGCAATTGTTACTATACAGTATTTATTAACAATATCAGACCTTTGAGTAATATTGCAATGCACTTTACTTCCCTCTCAGCATCAAATATTTTTCTTGAAAATAATATATGTTAAAGCTCTTAACGACACTCAAAGAAGACAAAAGATAATGAAAATCAAATAAAACTCGAACTGTGGCTGCTTTAAAGTCTATCTCTCTCTCTCTCTTTTAATGAAAAATGCCAACCACTACATTAAATACTGTAATCTTCAGATGAATAGTCTCTTAAAAGTGTAGTTACACATTTATATAACAAATGGAATAAACGTGATTTACCTGAACGACCTTCCTAATATTCTGGGCAACTTCTGGTCTTGGGCCAAGGTTTAGAAGGCGACGACCAAAACTCATGGCCATCTTGTAATTCTTCATTTTGAAGGCCAAGTTAACGGCTGTTCTGAGAGTAAGGATTTGGTGGCCAGGCTGAAGTTCACAGTGAGTGAAGTAGGCTGCTAGTTCCAGAGATCTCTTGAGATCATCTGGTGCAGTCTTTCCCAAAGTCTTCCTGTGAAGTTCCATGGTGATTCCTAATACATACTCTTTGCATACTCGAAGCAAGTTCTGTGCCTCAGTTACCTAAAACAGAAATTTGTTAATTCTATATAGGTACGTACTGCTATTTATTCACAAGTAATACACGAAAGCTCAGGAATTTGAGAGTTGTAAATATATTTTGACTGTGGCAAGCTTTGTGTTAGTTACTTACAGTACATACAAATGTTGAAATACTGCAGTCAAAAAAAATTTGTATACATACTGCAAATTCAGCAACTAATATATATTTACAATGAACACACTAAGCAATTACTTTTCTAACTAGATGCCATTTTAAAAATGAGAATTTCAGTTAAATCTTACACCAAGCTGTGTGCAAATATAGCTGTTACTTCTTAGCCAAAATATAACTTCGTTATTACAATAAAAAAAAAAAAACAGTAAGGAAGAATAATTCTAGCATAAAATTCCTTTGAATCACATATCCTTGACTTCTCTCTTCCAGCAAGGGGTCTGCCTTCCCATTACTTACCCAAGATGGTACTGTCCACTGCATCTAACCCTATCCAAGCTCCCCGTCTCTATACAATCCCTCCATCTCTCTTTATACAATCCCTCCATGTGATATTTATCTTTATATTCTTCTGCTTACTGGTATTTCCATGCCATTTTGACTGGGTCATCCTCCTTCCCCCTTACTGAAAACCCAAAACACTGAAATTTTTCCTATTACAGATTTCCTCCACGATTTAATGGCCAAGATCCACCAGCACTCCAAAAATCTCTTCCTCCTCTAAAATCACAAATTACTCCTTGGGCAAAACTGAAGACTGGTCTTTCAACAGCTATGTGATACTGGCTTTAAAATTATTCACTTATACAAGATTCAACTAACATTATTTGCTGATTTTTAAGACATTCCCCTTAAATGTTCAATATCCACCTTGACATTCTTATTTCTGTACTGTCCAATAACCTCAAACCCCACATAAAACTTAATAACTGGCCTTTATATCATCTTAGCTTTTTTTTTCTTTGTCTAATATATCATTCAAACTAATCACTACAAGTTTTGTGCAAGACATTCACTTCTCATACATCTGGTTCTGTCTAATGTATCCTAGCCAGTCATGCCTGTCTCATGATCATACAATACATAATCCATTAACTTAACACCACCACAAATTTCACTTCATTTTGCCCCAATGTACAGAGAACTGTCCATAGGATCTTAATCTTCCATAAAAATTATATATAACCAAGATTTTTGCCTCTTCCTTTTCTCAGCCTTACAACAATTTTTTTTACTGAAAAATGTCTAGAATGCTTCATACTTCTGTACCTCAAGAAATCCCTTAACTTTTGGAATTTAAATTTTAATTAGACTATTCATGCTTTTGTTGAATATGACATTTTTATGATAAAATAAAGTTTTATATACTTACCAAGTAATTACATAGCTATTGGTTCCTACCCTATGGCAGCTTAAAATTCAAAATTTGCGCAGTGGTGCTTCTATCGTTTGTGTGTAGGTGACAAGGCCCTGCCACTATCTGGGACTTAGAGGAACAACTTAGCAGAGAGCTCAATTCGTTTCATGCTCTAATGTCCACGCGAGGGGAGGAGGGTGGGCTTAGATCTTGTAACTACTTGGTAAGTATATATAAAACTTTAATCATAAAAATGTTATTTTTATATAAGTAGCTAATCAAGTAACTACACAGCAGATTCCACGTTGTAAGATGAGAAAGAGCATGGACATATTCTACTCCAAAACATTAAGTAATGAATTTAAAATAGAAAGGTTGCTAACTAAAATAAACGTTTGCTGTTTCCTTACCTGTTGAGAGAGCTGCTGCAGGTAGGTACTGCCTCTGGTCAGCGCTTCTCTCAACCTGTAGTGGGCGTGACAGTGTAGCCAAGGGCCGACCCTACATTGGTAGGAACTCGGAAGCAGAGGAAGTACACCTTATGCTGACAAAGTTTAAGAGATGCCCTTGCCCTGGGCATAGACCAGAAAACAAAAGAACACTATTTCCTACACCACAGAATTAAAACCACAAACCAAACTGGTTTGTGGTTTTAAAAACGAAACTGGTGGGTACTCTAGGTACAAAGTCCTCCCAAGCTTCCCATAGACTCAAAATCTTAAGTCAAGGCAAGTGGATAGAAAAGCAACAGAGTTCCCTACACTTCCTCTCCCAACACCATGCCAGCCACGGATAAAGTGTTATCTCCAGAACATCGACTGCAAGATCGTAGAAGGAGACAAGTTGTGTCTAAATGCCATTAGAGTTGTGACTGGCCTAATTTCATGAGGCTTAACCTTAACTAAAGGAAAGGGGTCTTCCTGGCTCTTAGTGCGCGCTTCTGATGTCAAATCTCCCAGAAAAAAGGAAATAGCATTTTTTGAGAGAGGACGAACCGGGCTTCTTACAGAGCACCCGAGGTTGCTCGAAGGCCCTCTAATCTTTTCTGTCCTGTGAAGGTAGTGCCTGAAACACCTCACTGGACAAAGAAGCCTCTCATCTTCCTCTGGTCCTAAGACATCCATGTGATTCTTGATAACGAAGGATCGAGGCCAGGGCTTGGGCTGGTCCTCGTTTTTAGCAAAGAATCCAAGAGAAAGTGAGCAGACTGGTCCCCTTGCGCAAAACCTACTCTCTTGTCTATCGCCTGTAACTCGCCAATATATTTGGCCATAGCAAGAACCACTAAAAAGAGTGTCTTCTTGGTGAGATTCCTGAGTGAGACAAAATGGAGTGGTACGAACTGACGACCTGAAAGCCATTTCAGTACAACGTCAAAGTTCCATGAGACGCTGGAAAAACTTACTTGCTTTGTCGTCTCAAAGGATTTGATTAAGTCACTGATTCTTGATTAGAAGAGAGATCCATTCACTTGTGTGTAAAATCTGAGCTGAGCATCAACTTATACGCTTTGAAGGTAGTGGTCGATAATTTCCTGCCAGACTTCAGGAATAGTAAAAAATCAACTATTTGATTTAAAGATGTCTCAGAAGAAGAGACATTATTGTGGCTACACCACCTCTGAAGACTGCCCATTTGGACTTGTAGAGCTTTGTAGAAGACATTCGTCTGCACCTCACAATCGCCTCTGCAGCCTGTGGCGAAAAGCCTTTTGCTCTGACGAGGCACCTGAAGCCTGTCAGGGCCAGAGCGGATAATCCTTGGTGGAATCTGAGGAAGTGGGGTTGTCTGAGCAGCAACTGTTTTTGTGGAGGGAGTATTGGATAATCCACCAGGAGCCAAATCTAGTATCTTACACTGCTCCCTTGATGATCAGGGATTCAACTTCCTGAGAGAGGGCCAAAAACTTCCTGGAACCTTCTGAATACGCTGTCAAGGCGATCGGCGATGTTACTACGGGAGGAACTTTCATGAAAGGGATGGCGTAGCCCTCCTGAGTACCTCGACTACCCAAGGTTCCCCTCCTCTGCGCTCCCATTCCTTCCAAAAAAGTACAAGTCTGGCCCATACTTGGGCACAGAGGACTAACTTCTCATTTCTTGGGGATGGTCTTGAATGAAGACTTCTTAATGGACTTCGTAGGAGGCTGCAAGTTTGCTCTAGGTCTAGGCTAGTTTTTCGTTCTCCCCCCCATGCAAGGGCTGAGGTTGTAAGTGGGAGAACAATCTTGACGTGGAAGGCGCAGGTTCCCTCAGGCATCTGGTGGATTGTGCTAACAGGTCGGTTGTAGACTTCTACTGTAAGTCTGAAAGAATCTCCTTTACTGTGACTTGCAGAAAGAGGTGAGACTTATCCAAAGAAGTGGAAAGTATTGCTGACTTGTGTTGCGAAACTACATTCGAAGTGAAAGAATGCCAGAGCTCCCTCTTTTTTAGGCACACCCACTGAAAAGGGAGAGGCGAGTTCTGAAGAGCCGTCTCTAACTGCCTTATCGGCGCAAGAAAGAACCCCCCAGCCAATCAGAGGCAAAGTCTTCAGCGAGATCTGGACAGTCTTCGATCTTTCTCACTACTGCCCCGACAGCCCAATCAAGAAAGCTAATAATCTTGAGAACCTTAAAAATGTTCTTGATAAGGTGATCAAGTTCAGTGAAGGAAAACATTACCTTGGCTGTAGATAAGGCTGTTCTATGAGCCGAATCTACCAGACCGGAGAAGTCGCCCTGGGAGGAGGCAGAGACTCCCAAGGAAGGAGCTTCCCTGGTGGCATAGAATGAGTACCTCATCTTCATTAGCTTGCTGGGCGGAAAAGCGTATGTTGCTTTGCCCTGTTCTCTTTTAAGTCATGTACCTCTTGGAGAGCCTTCCTTGACAAAGAGGAAGGAACTAATTTAGGCAACTTGGTACCCTCAGAAGACTGCTTCCTCATGAGGAAGGTAGAAGCTAGAGAAGTTGGAGCAGCAGGAATGAAGAAATCTGGAAAGCTATCCAAGAGAAATCTCAAGAGACACGAATATGCAGAAGAAGAGACTGAATTCTGACAACCTCTTCCTCCTCTGAAGAGATAGGCGACAAAGACTTGTCTTTGGTTTCAGGAACTGTAGAGGTTTTCTTCAAGAACCCCATTAGCTCCATCAACTGTTGCTGGAGTGGGGCTAACGAATAATCTTCTTGAACTGATGATGAAGGTGGCAGATTGTAGGAAGGAGCCAGGCGCCTGGAAGATGTGGCTGGGTGCTCGACTGTTGGTGCCAGAAGCTAGGGAGTTGGCGCACGGGGTTCAAAAGTGGAAGTCTGGTGCGAGCCGGCGGGCGCCAGGCGCTCGGAAGAAGTCGGGCGCTTTGGGCACTTATAGCACTTAGGACTGTCTCCCAACAAATGACAAGGGCGAGCTGGAGAAGTGGACTGGTCCTGAAAGCTGCAGGAAGGTTACGAGCTAACCTCCCTATATGTCTTGACTGCCAGACGAGAGGTATCGCCAAGCTCCGCATGTCTTTTGAACGGGCGCAACGAGGCAGGGTAGCGACACGGGCACTTCTTGTCTGGGATGGAAGCTTCCGAATCTGAGGAAAGCTGATGCACTTGAACGCCTTTCCAATGGTATTCAGTCAAAGCCTGGGAGCGAATAATAGACTCGACAGAGGGGGGGCAACTGCCTGTGGACAAACCCCACCAGCCTCCCTTGGACATCTAGTATGTCTTCTCCCCGGTGCGGAGGAGCAGGATAACGACCTTCGTCTAGGAGCACTGATGGGATGGACAGCCACCTCCTCAACATTCACAACACTCACACTTCTCACTGCATTGTTACTATGCACATTTTTCTCCATTAGAGATCTAATAGCGGACTCCATTTCCATAATGGTACTGGATAATAAGCCAAACTTCTCGTTGAACCTTAATTCAAGGCTGGCAATGGCGTGGAGAGCGGAATTATGGGAACCTGGATCAGGAGATGATAAAGTAGGAGGACTTAGAATGGGAGAAACAGGAGGAACTGGAGGAGTAACAGCTCTCTCATCCCCTACACTAGCAAAACAAATAGATTCTGTACTGGCCCTATTCTCAGCCCTAAGGGCTGCCTTCCTCTTTCTATCTCTTTGAAGTTTTTTAGATGAGATTTTAAGGTTTTCCATTTTTTATCCTCCCAATCCTGACACTCAATGAAAGTATTATCCTTACCACATTCTTGCCCTCTACATTTAGTGCATTTAGTATGAGAATCTTGAGAAAACTTGGTTAACCTAGTATTACAACCCTTAGAACTAAAGCGAATACTAGCCGAGCTGGAATCCGACATGTTAACTAAAGAAATTCCTAAAGTTAACAAAAAATCAATCCACCAATGACTGAAAGCCACAACAACAAATTCTGAATACTTCACCAAGACCGGGCAAAAAAATATCCAAAAAAGCAATGCAGTAGCTGCAGAAAAACTCCCGATGTTGATCGGAAGCCGGCAGGAAATGAATTGAGCTCTGCTGAGTTGTTCCTCAAAATCCCAGATAGTGGGCGGGACCTTGTCACCTATACACAAACGATAGAAGTGCCGCCATGCGAACTTTGAATTTTTAAGCTGCCATAGGTTAGGAACCAATAGCTATGTAATTACTTGCTAAAGTTACCTATATAAAATTCAATTTTAATTAGGTTAATCAGGCTGTGTCCAAACTTTTAACAGTCCTCTCATTGCTGCTGCCCTTGCTCCAATAACAGCTCTTTTCACTTCTCAATTAGTATTAGTGTGTCTAGTAAATCTCCAATTTCTATACCAACACTGCCCCATACAAGGTACTACCTATGTGCCAAGCATAAGTAGTAGTTGAAGTTCCCTGCAGAGTCCCTTCAGCCCCTAACTGCCCTGCTTTGTGTACTTCAAATATTATCAATATTTCCTTCAGCCCCTAACTGCACTGCTTTGTGTACTTCAAATATCAATATTTTTTAAGTCTATTCCCACCTACTTTGTCAACTTTGTCTTGCTCAGTTCACCATTCATTTAATAAGTCTTGTGTGCCAACCTGTGAGAGCCCTGAAATGTGTTTCAGGGGTCTGTTAAAACTAATATTGAAAAATAATATACTATCACTCAGTGCCCAACTCCTTATTGCCTTTGTCTTTCACACTGGATCTTTGTACTCATTCCTTCCGTCAAAAATCATTTACAACCTATCTGTTCCACTTTAATAATGAACTGTCTTGACCACACCTTGTATTTCTCTCCTTTTGCTTCCTGATTCTAACTGTTTTATCATATCCCCTTAATTAAAGTCTATCATCTTCTCTCACTACTTATTTCTGTAAGGATTTCTTATGAAGAGTCTTGATATGAAACATGATTACTGGAACAAACTTACAGACTTTGATCTAAGATTTTCTAGTCCTCACTAAGATACACTTCTGCTGCTTTATGTATGAAATTCCTCTCACTTCTTGAAAAACTGTTGATATTCAAAATCAGTGGACTTTTATTTGCAGTGTGCAAGATCTACCTCACCACATTTCTTTCCTAAAACTAAAGACTTCCACAAACATTCCCCTACTCAATGGCTAATCTACCCATTCTCTCACTTGAGTTGGTACATCTAGCAAATCTTCAAGGGATCTCTCTTCTCTCCCATTCTTCTTAAAGTTTCCTTATTCCCTTCTGAACAACTCACTTAGGTTGTTAACGTATTCAGTCACAAATCCACAACTTTATCATTCCACATCCTAGACTTGCTACTTCCAATGACCTCTCAATTCATCACAATACTTCTTATTTTTAAAGTAAGCCTTGTTAGATGATTTCATGTTCGTCACCTTCACCACTGAACATTACTACCATTAAATTTTCATTATTTTTTCTCATCACATATTACTCCTTTCCTTTACCAGTCACTAATCCTACATTCAAAAGGCCCGTTATATAGGTGTTTACCTAAAAAATAAAGGCAGTAGTGTTTACAGTGTTCAATTCACTCCCTAGCTTGGTTACTTTATGCTATCTACTTTTCATGCATTTCTTCAATTCATTTCCAATTTTGACTTCCCTTAACTCTCAAAATTCTTATTTGAAACAACTAGTTCAGACAAGCCCTGACAGAATCCAAAAAATATGACCAAGTCTTGTAAAAAATATGTACACAGTAATAAAGAAATATTTGCGTCCACCTCATCTTTAGCTACATCTGTATGCACAAGCACATTTCTAATCTTTGCAAGCGAGTCCTTTGAATATTTGTCTATCTACTACGGGCAAAAAGCTGTCAAAATATAGCTTTAAATATTCCCATACCTCTTGTTTTGTGTCAACAACAATAAGGGGAACAGCCAAGAGGATTGCTCTTAATTTGTCAACAGCTTCTGAGAACTTCGCAGCTGTGGTCAACTGTGATGCTTCCTGAAAATGAAAAATGAAAATTATGAATAAGCTTGGTCCAATAACTGCCAATGGAACATCTTGGAAGCTTGCTATTTATGAAATGCTGTTAAATTTTCATGGATTATAACTATGTTAGCAGTGATATTTAACTGGAAGTCTATAATAAAAATACAAAGTAATGACTTTCACAGAAATAAACTTCTGAAAACAGCACGCTCAAACTCCTTGTAATATTTGTAAGTCTAGCTCCAGCTACAGAAAAACTAGAAACATGCAGCAGAAAGAACATCTTCAATATGGATATTATATAACTTTAAATTCTCATTTTATTTTCTATCAACCAAAGTGATAAAATAAAACTGAGTTTGAAAGTATAAACCACAAATGCTTCTCATAATGCATGGCACTGCGTACCTGGTTAAATTTTTCACTTTCCTACATTGACTTCAAAAGCTGTTTCCTCATCAAATAGCAGTTCAACAATTTAAGATATATTGTACTGAGAGTTTATCATAATTTTTTCTATGAAATCTTTATCAAATAATAAATTACAAAATGGATAGCCTACGAAGTGTAAAATTTGCAATTTGCAGAAATGTTCACTTAGAACAGAATTAACTTCAACTGATAAATATTTTCTTCATTAATACGCACATTCATAACAACAAAGATTAACTTTGACACAGTTTACAAGCTTCAAACTTGATCCTAACTAGAACATCATACCTTCAGTCTGTCCATAAGGTTAGAGAGACGCATCCCAACTGCTGGAAGCTGATCTTTAAGTTGCGCTGTTCTCCAGTTACGGGCAGGGTAGCCAGACAGAGATGGAAGTGCAGGTGCACCAGGGTAGCTTGTGCGAGAATGAGCGAATGATGAGAGGAACAAATCTCTGTAGGGTTCAAAGTTCACAACGCCAACCTGTACAAGAAGGGTTTATGTTCATTATAGAGTATACACCTGAAGTTCAAATTACAATTGGAAAAAATATGAAACTGTAATTCTCAAAAATTTTTGCACACAAATCAACAGTCAAATTCTGGAAAACACTATGTAAAATTATTTCTGAAAAATTCACAAAAAATCAGTGGTTGCATCAATGAAAAGCTGTGCAAGTTATAGTTTTTATGAAAAATATAAAAAGCACTGAAATTCACACTACAGTGTAATTGCATATATGCCAATGCTGACAAAACAGAAACATTGATAAATTAGTGGTAAATACTGCTATCATGACAAACTACATAACAACATTGTTTTCTTCCTAGAAATCTATTATAAAGCAGGAGCGAGAGAAACAAGTAAAAAATGCACCGAAGTTTCTTTGGCACAATCTAGTTTTCTGTACATCGTATGTAGCAAAATCCACCACTCTTTGCAGCTAAGCCCCGCCGACTGCTTACGTCCCAACCATCCCTTGAAGCCGATTGGCTGGCAATGGTTTAGAAAAGTTGGTTAATCTGTGGTTCTTTTCATCATCATTAATTTTGCAATGGTTGTTTTACCAAACTAAAATAAGTGCTGATTATCAAAAGGAATGCTATTTATCCCGAAATAGAATCATAATACGTATTTCCCTTAAAAAAAAAAAAAAAAAAAAAAAAAGTCAGGAGTGTTCCGCGATGCTGCAATGTTGTTTTTCGTAAATGAGGTTCACCTGAATACAGAATCAGTGCACTTGAATTACAGGACAATGATTATTACCGTCTGATATTGTCGAGTGTGCTCACCATTCTAAACTTAAAAAGACTTCCTTAGAGCTTTGCAGATTGGTATTTCATACTGATTTTAGGAAATTTTACTACATTTTCATAGTCATACAATATATTTCATTGCAACCGCTTACACATTTGGTGGGATGACAAGCAGTGACTGCACTTGACTAAACCAAAATATGCCTAAGTTTAACTTAAAAGTTACAGTATGATAGGCAATACGAGTCACATTGGATATAATTTGCTGAGAATTTTCTTAAGAACATTATCTCCTTTCGAAATAACAAGATCATAAAAAATTATGTAGACCTATAATGTCCTATGTATTTTTGTCAGTTTATGCAGCTTATGACATTTGGATCATAGGCCTATCTTGTATTCAGCAGTTTTATTGTGGTTCTTGTTGTGGTTATTCTTGTTTTTGTTGCTGCTGTTATGGTGCTTGTAGTGTCTTCATAAATTTTTCATATGGTAACCTAAGATCACAGAATAAACATAGACCTATTCTTAAAATACTAGTATAAAGAATCATCTGTCTATTATTGTTAATTGAAATTTAGTCATTTGTTTTAATTAAAAGTAATCGAGATCTTTATGAATATAGTCTATGCTAGAATATTCTCCCAACAAGAGAGAGAGAGAGAGAGAGAGAGAGAGAGAGAGAGAGAGAGAGAGAGAGAATTTACTGACTCTTAAGAATCCTTTGTCCAACAGGGTGATCAACAAGAATGCTCCCAAAAAACCAAGAGATTCATGGGCCACTCACAGACTGGTTTGGATCATTTCATACGTAACTTTTTCAGCTATTATTTATTTTTTTCTTATTTCTTAAGTATCTTATGATGCCTTCCTACTAAAGCCTTCATTTTCACAAAAATGCTACAGCAGCCTTATATTTACTCATCACAGTAATAAAATTTGTTATCCCTTTTGTAAATATACATTCACTATAATTAATTGCGAGCAGTTCGATACTTGTGTGTAAGGCTGAGACAGCCCATGATTGGTCTGTGTGTGCCATCGGCTACATGTCCACAAATTTTACTTTTATTCTCTGTGGTATAATACATTTACTATGGCCATCGACGCAAGTACACATGTACAGGTAGTGCTTGAGTTACGATAATTCGCATTACGATAATTCACTTTTGTAATGGGGTTAGCAATCAATACTGATACGACAACATTTCGAAAATATTTTAAAATTTCGCACAGGTGCAAGCAGCAATGTACAATTAGGCAGCAAGAGAGACCAAATTACAATATACCAACTTCTTTTCCTCCATCTCTTTATCCCCTCTTCTAGTTAAAAAAGTAGAAGAGAATGATAAAAGTATTTAGTTTAGTAATGTTATACTCTTGCGTAAATGTGTACAGCAATAAACAACTGAACGAGAAACTGCTGTTTTGCTAATAACTGAATTTGGATAACAACAGCTGTTTTGCTTGTATTTCAACCACCGTATGGTAGTAAACAATTACCGTAGTTATGTTGCAAATGACGTTAAGTAGAATAGGACTGATATATTTTTACATTACAGTATACCCTTATTCGCTATAGAGAAAAGATTGACAAGGAAATATACTGATAAATTTAAGCTGCAAGTTGTAGCTGAAGCTGAGAAAACAATGTTCAAGCTGCTAATGACTATAAATTATCGTGCCTGGACAACATGAATGAATCTCAACCGTAAATAAAATTGGAGAGAAAAGTATTTTAATCAAAACTACTGGGTATGAAAGAACACATTACTACTATTTTTACGCGGATAAAACATAAATATGTAAAGCTTGTATTGTGATGAAATCAGGTGAAAATAGCAAACGGAATCTTTATTTTTTTACACAAAACAAACATGTCCCCAACAGCCAACATCATCTAATAATGAAAAAAATAGCTAAATTAATTTCACAACGAGGCGTATTTGTTATATTTCAACTTAAAAACACTTCGTATAACAAAAAATCCCTTGTCCTATACAAATAAAGTCTCCAGAGATTCATTTACACTAACTAGAAGCAAGAAAAGAGCTCTGAACCGAGTTAAATACAACGAAATAAACTTATCACGTAATCGATTTCAAAACCAATTTATAATACAACAGCAATATGAGAATGTACACATACAGTATTATTGGATACAGTGAAGTAAAGCATAACTTTTTAAAAGATCCATGGAAAAGATGCATATTCTTTATGTTGATATTTGTAAAATACGATATCAATATGTGAATAGCCTACAGAGTACAGTATAGGGTAGGCTATCGTATATGTATACAATATACCATGTGTAGGCTAAACTAATTCTTGTTTGTTATTCAATTTCTCTTTGTATTGAATTATCAAAAGTCAATCTGCATGAACCTCCCGAATTAGCTGAAACTGATAATTACTATACCATGTATGTATACAGTATACAGTAGAACCCCGCTCCTCGACCATACTGGAACTCGACATAATTGGATTTCAACACGAAATGTTGAGTAAATTTTGCGTCAGAGCTCGAACAACAAACCGGAATCCGACCCGATGAATCATATGATGTTTGTAGAAAAAAAAAAAAAAGAGTTTTGGCCGGCTGCCGCTAGTTGGCGTTGTTGGTGGCGTTCTTCCCATGCATATTTAAAAGCATTTAAAGCCCACACACTCTGCTGCTGCTGCTGTTTGGAGAAGTACACCTTGTACAGGTATATATCATTTTTTTGGCTTTCTGCACTGAATTTTCATCCAATCATGGGTCCCAATATGTTAGGGAATCATAAAATTTACTGAAATATGTTTTACAGTGATTTTGTACACTATTCCAGTAGTCTGTAAGACATTTACCATAAATACTGAACGTAAACAATGTTTATGTAATTAGTACCACGATACACCACCAGGGTGGCGCTGTGGTTTGTTTACATCTGCTCATGCCACAAGCTGCCGAGTTCCGACGTAATTTAGTAAATTTTTCTTAATTTTATGATAACAGACATACAGTAATTTGGCTTATAAATACAGGCAGTCCCCGGTTATCAGCGGGGTTCCGTTTCTCAGGGTGTGATGATAACCGAAAATCGCCACTAACGGAAAACTGGCGATTTCAGAGATTTTCAGGGGTTATCGGCACCAAAAAGCGCCGATTTTCGGTTATCGCCGCCTCTGTTAGGTATGTATCGGCGCCAATACCCAATTATCGGTGCTGATAAGCGGAAATTGGCGAATTTTGGGGCCAAAAATTGCTGATTTTCGTCGCTAGATAAGCCCCATAAAACCGGATCGCTGTTAACCGGGGACTGCCTGTACTGTATTATTAATTTACTGTGATAATCAGGCTTGTTTTTCAGTGTTATCATTATTAACAACAGTTTTCATGTGTGCCCGTTACAGTACATTCTGGCAGTGCCTATAGGCTACCTAGCCTAGCCTATGGCACTCGGTCTACCATCAGTAATACGGCCGCATTGGTCGTAGGCCAATTTTTTTGATACAGTATGCGTTTAAAAATGTAAAAAGTGATTCTGATATGGCAAGTTATTCAACTCTGAACTTATTTAATTGTAATTTGTGTAATGTTTTGTATAAAAAGGTAAGGTTGGGGTAATGACTGGTGGTCAGGAATGGATTAATCCATTTTCAGTTATTTCTTATGGGAGAAATTAATTTAGAATTCGACTAAATCGAATCTCGGCACTTCTTCTGGAACGGATTAGCGTCGAGGACCGGGGCTCTACTGTACTTTATAATGTAGGCTAGGCTACCATATATGTACAGATGGTACTGAATTCGCTGGTGTAGGCTTGGCTATATTCGAGATACATTTTTTCCAACAAACGATGGGTTTTTTGGAACCTAACCCCATCGTAAGTAGGATAGTATCTGTATGTGTATATGCACATGCTTGTACATGTACATTTCACCTTATGCATAAACATTATATTGATTATATGTTAGTTTTATAAGTTAGTCATTATTTTATTTTTATTTTCTGCATTAGTGAAATGGTATGGCCGTTACAAAATGTATAAAAAGCATGTTTAATTTTATAAGACGTTTTTATAGCAAAGCATTCTTTATGTTTAAAATGAATCTGTTCTTGTTGTGAAGTCATAGGAAGTGACGTCATACGATGGAAATGGCGGGAGGGAGAAAAATGTACACAAACGCAGGCGGGAGGGTTGAACAAATGGTGGCAAGGTAGAGAGAGCTCTCTGAAGGTTAGATCAGGTTGTAAGTCTGTTTTGTGGTTTTTGTTGTCGTAAGCTGGATTGCATAGTGAAAGAAGAACAACGTGAACAAGTGGGTGGATCGCATAACTGAATCATTTTTGGACGGGTTAGGCTAGGAAAAATTTTTAAGTGGTAGCAGTGTGTGGTCGGTTAAAAATGGACGGATCTGATGGTAAACTCTGGGAGATGAAATGGAGAAGAGACTGTCTGAGATTTAAGTAACAGAAGGAATAGAGATGAACTTATGGATAAAGAGGGTTCAAAGATAATCCTATCCAAACTAGATGAAGTGTATCTAAAAGATATGTTAACAGAAAATTACAGTAATGTGAAAAATCTAGTGAAAAGATGAGAGATTTTATAATTAGGTATGAAAAGGTAGAGTCAGAGAGTCGTAGAGCGCTAGGGAAAAGCATGCTTCAAGGGGAAGCAAAAGGTTTTCATGTACTAGAACAATTGAATCTCACAGAATATCAAAAACAAATGGTATTAGCAACTTGTGGTCAAGAAATGTTGGAAAAGTTAAGTATACCTTAGTTTAACCAGACCACTGAGCTGATTAACAGCTCTCCTAGGGCTGGTACAAAGGATTTGACTTATTTTACGTGGCTAAGAACCAATTGGTTGCCTAGCAACGGGACTTATAGCTTATTGTGGAATCCGAACCACATTACAGGGAAATGAATTTCTATCACCAGAAATAAATTCCTCTAATTCTTCATTGCCCGGCTGGAGAATCGAACGTGGGCCTGGCAGAGTGCTAGCCACATACGATATCGACACGTCCAATGAGGAACTAAGAACGTTGGAATATAAAACAGTGTCACAAATAATGAAAAGAATATCTGAGCGATTAGGGAATAAAGAGGAGGGAGAATGGTTGGGATCAGAGGGTTGTGCGAATTTTGGGAAAGAGTGGGAAAACCAAAGATATCGGGGAGAGGTGAAATGAGGTAGAGGTGGAAGAAACCCTTTAAATAGAGAAGGGAAAATAACACTGTGTGCAATATGCAAATCAGAATGGCATTGGGCCACAGATTGTCCTCAGAATTTTCAAAATAAAAAGATATCAGAAACTGGACAAGAAGAAAAGAAGTTTATATAGGAGAAGTTAGTAAAATAGAAGAATAATCTTGGGAAGAGATTGATGCAATTTTAGACACAGGCTGTAAGTCAACAGTTTGTGGAGAATTGTGACTAGCACACATTGTCGTGGGTTTGAATCAGGAAGAGTTGAGGGGAATGAATGATACTATGAAAGAGTCTAATACAGTATACTAAGAAAGAGTCTAATAAAGTATTTAATTTCGGTGAGTCATCATACAAGTTGAAAGCAGTAATGGAAATACCAGTGATATTGAAAAACAAAAAGTTCTATTTGAAGACAGAAATTTTGCAGGGTGATGTACCATGGTTAATAGGTAAGAAAACCATGAGTAAAATGGGGATGACCATAAGTTTGAAATAGAATTGTGTTAAAATAGAAGTGTTAGGGGAATTGAAGATAAAGTTAAGAGAAGACAAACAGGGCCATTTAAGAATACCAATTTTGAGGAGGAAGGTAGAAGAATTGTTACTGGAGGGTTGGAAGGGAGAGAGTCTAAGGGAAATTAAAGGTGCAATGATGAAGTTACATCTACAATGTGGCCACGGAAGTGGAGATAAAATATAGAAGCTAACACAAGAAGCACAGTGGAGTGATGGTTTGAGAGAGAAGGACAAAGAGGAAATAAAAAAGTTACTAACAGACTTAATCGCAAGTTGTGAGGTATGTAAAAGATATAAAAGAAACCCAGCTAACCAGTAGTGGGATTTTCTTGGAGTAAGACATTTAATGGGATTTTCTTGGAGTAAGACATTTAATGAAGTTGTAGCAATGGATGTGGGTAAGATAGAAGAGAGAAAGTTCTTGGCAATGGTAGATATGGCAACAAGGTATTGTCAAGCTTTTTGGATAAAAGACAAGAAACCAGAAACTATTATAAAGACACTTTTTGACAGGCGGTTTGCTATATTTGGGGCACCTTCTAAAATATTATCAGACAACGGGGGAGAATTTCAAAATGAAAAAGTAAGGAGGATGGCAGAAAGATGGAATATCAAAGTATTAGCCACAGCATCTAAATCTCCATGGAGCAATGGATTGTGTGAAAAGACAGTAGGCATAATCAAAGAAAGCTTAAGATGAAAGATGATGAAGTGGATTGGTCCATAGCATTAAGATGGGTAGTGAGTGCTAGGAACTGCTTAATATAATAATGGCAGTTTCTTCCCTAACCAATTAGTATTTGGGAAAACCCTTCTTTGCCTAATTTAATAGGAGAAGAAAGTTCAAGTCCTGCAAGCAGAGAGAAAGGTATGGAAGAAAGCATAGTAAGGGATACACTGAATGCAATGCATAAGGCCAGAGAAGTGTTTATCAAAAATGAGTCTTGTAATAAAATAAGAATTGCTTTAAACAAAAATGTCAGAGAACATAAACTTGAAGAAGCAGTAGTGGGAGACGAGGTATTCTATAAGAGAGAAAACGAAAATGAATGGAGAGGACCTGCTCAGGTAGTGGGAGTATCAGGTAAAACAGGTGTCAAACATGGGGATTCTCTAAGAGAAGTAGCAAGAATACATGTTACTAGGATTCAAAGACTATCACCAGAAAAAGAGAAGATATCTAAAACAGACAAAACGCACGCTGTGAAGGATGAATCCCTTGCATCAAAGGAAGGGAATATAGATGGGCAGGAAGGAAAGGAGATGATAATTGGCTGGAGAAGGAATGCAGATATAGAAGCACTATACAAAGAGATTTGGCAGAGGAAACACTGGAAGATGAAGGGGAAAGTGAGATAACAGAAGATGAGTTAATAGAAGAGATACCCAAATTCAGAAAGGGAAATAGAGTTAGAGCTATAAACAAACATACAGGACAAGTAGAAGAGTGGACTATATTGAGTCTTGCAGGAAAAAGATCAAGCAAATCTTGGGCTGATTCATACACTGTAGAACACTCACAGTCAGGTGACAAGGGATGGGTTAACTTAAGAGATTATAGTCATGTAGAAAAAATTGAAGATGAAGAAGAGGTTTTGCTAGGATTCGAAAATAGAAGTGTAATTGAAGCTAAAGAAAAAGAACTGCAAAGCTGGAGAGAAAACAAGGTATATGAGGTAAATGACATTGGACAAAAAGCTGTATCTACAAGATGGATAGTAACTGAAAAGGTAAAAGGGGGGGAAAGGATATGTAAAGCAAGATTGGTAGCTAGAGGTTTTGAAGAAGAAATGGCTGAATGGGAAAAAGATGCTCCTACATTCAATGTCAAAATTTTAAAATTTTGTTTGACAGTAATAAAACTGAAAGATTGGAATTGTTATACGTTAGATGTAAAAACTGCGTATCCACAAGGTGATGAAATACACCGAGAGGTACATCTAAAACCACCCAGTGAAGATGGTTGGAGTGGATTATGGAAATTGAAGAAAACTGTTTATGGACTCAAGGATGCAGCAAAGGCATGGTATTGTAAGGTGGTAAAAGTGGTGGAGGAGCTTAAAGGGGAGAGGAGTAAATTAGAACCTAACATATTCTTTTGGAGGAAAGACAATAAATTGAACGGTATTTTATGTACACATGTAGATGATTTTTGCTATGGAGGAAGTGAAGGATTTTTAAAAGAAACAATTGGGAAATTGAAAGGGAAACTGCAAGTTGGAGAACAAAAAAGTAAGTTTTAACTATATAGGAGTAATAGTAGAGCATAAGGAAAATGGAATTTGTCTTAATCAGTGGCAGTATATCAATTCTATAAGAGAACCAGAAGCTAGAAGATTCACAGGTAATAGAGTATTAGGACAAAAGGAGTTAACAGAATCTAGATCAGTGGTAACACAGTTGAATTGGGTATCGCTACATACAATGCCAGAAATATCATATGATGTTAGTGAATTAAGTAAAGCTTTTAAAGAAGGAACGACTCAAGATATGAGAAAGCTGATTAAAATAGTGAGAAAAACTAAGAGCATAATGGAAGAAGTGATAATAAGTGAGTTAGAAGAAGAAAAGATTTATTGGGAAGCCTATGCAGATGCTTCATTCAGAATATTGAAGATGGTCATACTCAATTAGGTTATGTAATATCATTGACAGATGGTAAGAGAAGTCCCATATGGTGGAAATCCAGAAAATCCAGTAGAGTAGCAAAGTCCACCACTGAAGCAGAAGCTCTGATTGTGGGGGAGGCCATAGAAGGATTGATATATTTCAAACATTTTTGGGAAGAGATAGTAGGAGGGAATAAATTAGAAGCACTGGTGAAAACTGACAGTAAAACCCTAATGACTGCAATAAAATCAAGTACTGGAGTAAGTAGTAAGAGATTAAAAATTGATACTGCAGCAATAAGAGAAACAACAGAACCTGGAAAAATAACTGAGGCGAGATGGATAAAAGGAAAGCATCAAATAGCTGATGTATTGGCCAAAGCTGGAGTTTCAGGGGAAAGTATTAGAAATTACGTACAGGGTACAGAATTTGAGAATAATGGAGATTAGAGGAGATTAGGATAAGAAGAGGCTGGAGGGGAGGGAGAAAGAGATAAGTGTGATTCTATGTTACTTTTATGGGTAAAGAATTGGAGAATAATGGAGATTAGAGATGATTAGGATAAGAAGCAGCTGGAGGGGATGGAGAAGGAGATAAGTGTGATTCTATGTTAGTTTTATAAGTTAGTCATTATTTTATTTTTATTTTCTGCATTAGTGAAATAGTATGGGCATTACAAAATGTATAAAGAGCACGTTTAATTTTATAAGACTTTTTATAGCAAAGCATTCTTTATGTCTAAAAAGTATCTGTTCTTGTTGTGACATCATAGGAAGCGATATCATAGGATGGAAATGGCAGGAGGGAGACAAATGCAAACAAACGCAGGCGGGAGGGTTGAACAAATGGTGGCAAGGTAGAGAGAAACTTATGCCACGGCCCAGTGGCCTGGCCTATATCGCTTCCAGACACACGATTATGGCTATCTTTAACCTTAAATAAAATAAAAACTACTGAGGCTCGAAGGCTGGAATTTGGTATGTTTGATGATTGGAGGGCGGATGATCAACATACCAATTTGCAGCCCTCTAGCCTCAGTAGTTTTTAAGATCTGAGGGCGGACAAAAAAAAAAAACAGTGTAGACAGAAGAAAGTGCAGACGGACAGACAAAGCCAGCAAAATGGTTTTCTTTTCAGAAAACTAAAAATGACAAACTTTCAAAGAAATAAGTGTAATGTTAAGTTACAATTTTACTGTAAATTTTATAAAATCTAATGTAATGGCAAGTTTCTTTCTGATATCACAGTAAATAACCAGAGGATGTAGGAAACTTCTTAACTTCTGAAATACCCATATCTAGGACTACTATCTGGCAATTATGATTACTTCAGAGAAAGTATTTCACTTTAACATAACTTTCAAATTATTTTCATAAATTCCAAAGACAATATATGTGAAATAAAATATGGAATTTAGGCCAAAGTCCAAGCGCTGGCACCTATGAGGTCATTCAGTGCCAAAAGGGAAATTGACAGTAAGGTTTGAAAGGTGTAACTGGAGGAAAATCTCGCAGTTGCACTAAGAAACAATTGTTAGGAGAGGGTGGGAAGTAAGATGGAAGAGAGAAAATATGAAGAGAAGTACAGTAAAGGGAATGAAAGGGGTTGCAGTTAAGGGCTGAAGGGAGTAATGCCTACAGTGCACCACATGAGGTGCACTGGAAGCACTATCCCCATACGGGAGGGTTTTCCTTTAGAAAATGACACTATCATATTTTTTTTTTATTTAATTTCAATTTAACGCTAGGCTTCTTAAAATTCTTTTTTCTTTGATGAATTCAGTTTCCTAATTACATTTCCATTTGCGTTTGAATTTATACCTTTACACCCTTTCAGCATTAATACTGCTAACTGTACACATTGGTCAAATGATTGGAACCTAAATGAATACTAGTCATTATGCAGGCTGCAAATCTGAAGCACAATATTTTGGGTTATTCTACATGTCTTGTGCACAATATTCATTTTTAACTGAATGCCATGGGAAAAAGAACCATTATTAGCCTTTATTTACTAATGTTTAACACCCTCTCATTCTGGGTGTGTATTAGAACATTCTTAGTTTATCATTTTATGAATAACTGTTACCCACATCTTTTCTTTACCGTTTCCTCATTAGCCATCAGTATCATAAACACTTTGCCCATCTATCTCAACTTTCTAATTTAAAGCACTATTAGCATAGCATCTTAATGTTTCTACGATTCTTTCATGTTCCTCAAATAAAGACAAAGCTATTTTACATTAGAAAACTAGAGGAAAACAATTCGACACAAAAGGTCTACTTTCAAATAACTCCATATATATAAGCAATATTCCTACCTGATCATGTAGCAATCTAGTTGCAGACTCAAAGGCTCCAGCAAGAACGTGATCAATAGCAAGCTGGCTGCGCTGGGTCCATCCATGAGTAGGAGGATGACCTCGAGGAGGTGGCACATAATACCCATCTTCTCCAGAACCTGCTGCAGCAGAAGAAGTGCCTTCCAGTTCTGGAGGCAGGTCAAGGTCATCGTCGACTTCCCATCCACCACCTTCACCATCACCACCTACAAGATTTTAAAGCCTTTAGATAAACCAACCAGGGGAGATTTCTTTTAAAAATACACTGACCACCAAATGACACAAATAAAGGCAGAAACATCTCATAAGTTAGATATGACTGCTTAGCATATGATTTTTCTAATCTTAACTGCTAATCTTTAGTACTCAAGTAAAGTTCATGGTATTATCTTTTCTTAAAATCAGCATTCTCATCACTTCCACAACAGACTTTGGCTTAATGGAGTTGGATTTGAAATGTTCTCTCTTCACTCTCTGTCCCAGGAACTTTCTGCCTCAACTCCCACCATGTCTAGGTCTTCATCCATTCCTTTATTCCATGATTTTTTGTGCCTTTCTTTAAGTCTTATCCTGCTTTTCCACATTTACTACCTCTCTGAATAACTGCTCTCCACTTCTTCCTATCGCATTTCAAAACCATCTCTACCTTTGAGACATCAGATTCCTTCCTGGCCACTGGATACCATCTATCTCCACTATTTATTTGTCATACAATCTTGTCAGCACACACACAGTCAAGAAGTTTACTAAAAAAAGTCACACCTTTTCAAAATCTTTTTTTTTTCTTTGTTCACAAACTTCAAGAACTGCAACCATTTTGATAAAAAAAAAAAAAAAGAACATGTAGTACAGTAGCCCTCTTGCTGTGAATTCAGTTGCCATGAATATTTGTTAACAATCAACCCACGTTCCCAATCCAACACCACAAGATTGTTCACAATATGATTTCTGGAGATTTATAATGAAATATCTTACACTCATTGTTCATTAATGATTCAATCAACTTGCTTCTGGAATGATAAAGCAAAGTTGCACTCTTTTCAAGATTCAACATAACTAAGGCCTACTGACATCAGCACTGTGAAAAAAGTCAGACAGCAAAGAATGCCAACTAAACTTAATCATGTATAAAATATAAAGTATTGGATAATGCCTCCCTGAAGGCAAATTACTGATATTTATCTGACCTATAAAATACAATTCAACATTCACAGTAAACTACTTTATGAGACTTTCAACTTCCACCAACAAAGAATGCTAAGTTTTAGACAAGGGGAGAAGTTTTATCAAAACCTATTTGAAAGTTGTAACCAAAATAAAACTACCCAACCTGCACATACGGAATGCTCCATAAACCCTAGCACTGCCAATTCAAAACTTGCACATGAACAATTCCCCTTTTTCAAAACACACACACACACCCCAGTGATGGATTAAGGTTCAAACAAAGCTAAATATATGCATAACTAAGTTATAAACTCCTAAACTTAGTCCTTGGATGCTCAGAACTCTTAACCCAAGTCACAGGCTTTAACATCTAATTAGCTCATTACAGTGACATTGAATTTCTTGGTTCACATGGAATGTCACACCAAACTTGTTTTCCAAAACTTCAGCAAATCCACAAATATATATCAGCACCACTCTTACCTTCAGCTTGTAGTTCCCCATCCTCTACATTCTCCTCGTCATCATCACCCCATCCATCTCCAGCTATATCACCAACATCATCCACAGCCATTGCTGCAGCAGTTCCAGAAGCTGTCTTGCCACTTGCCACAGCTGTGTCGAAGAATCCCTGTAAAAGTGGTTTAAGATTAGTAACATCTTATCAGCCAAATAAAAAAAAATAATGATATAAACACAAAAAAGGCAAACTGCAAGAGACAAAATCTTTTGAGGTATTTCAAGGTATCTGACATCACCTTGAAACATTTATAATTAATGGGACTTTACAAAACTGAGGTAGTGTTTACATTGGAAATCAACAAGGTTTCATTTTCATATATGACATGGCTCATCACAGTTCACAGATCATCTCCCTTCATGTAAATTTGTGCATGATGGTGTGCCTTGTTCAAAATTAGACTAAAACCCCTTCAACTGTGCAGGATTTGAAATAAAAAGGTAAGTGTGACACACACTGAGATGAAACACACACAGGCAAGTGATCTCACTCAAGGCACATCTATGCATGATTGTCTGCCACAAACCAAGTTTGACAAATCCTTTCAACAAGGCAAGAGTTATGAGAACAAGGAAGGCATAACAAGACAGATGAACAGACGTATGACAAAAATTTACATCACTGTATAACTTTTTTCATACAAAAAATAAAGAATATGCCATTTTTTCATGCAATAAAAATTCCGGGGTCACCAGAAGCGGATCAGGAGACCTAAAAGCAGTTTTCACTGGGTAGGCATCGCCCCTACCAAATACTGCATGTGCAAAGGTGGAGTGAGTATGCAGGGATAGGATAAGGGAACTGACTATAAAATTTTTCATAAAAACCCATTAACCATAGCATGTATTCTGGTGTCTTGCAAACAACAGCAGCAGAATAGCTAGTCACTGTTCATGCATTTATGCCTATGATACATCTGGCAGGTAATAACTATTCAATTTCTTTTGCACAGACGGAATAGGATACAACAAGAATGAGGTTACTGGTAACGGGCACTTTGTATAACTGATGGGTTTGTAAGCAAAGAAAAAAAAAATAAAAACCAGTTTCAGCTTATAAAAACTTAATTTGTTAAATTTCAACCCATCATTTAGGTAAAGGCTAATTCACAACTTAGGTAGGAGGTCAAGCACCTGAAAGTCCCAGCCTTCGCAAAGGGATCACAATAGTATGTGAGGAACCATATGTCTAAGTTCTTCTTATAGGGTGCTGTAAGCAGCTGACCACCAACAGTCAAGTGCTTGGTGTGCACTAAAATGGGCATACAAATCCAGGAGAAGTGTTGAAGCTTGTAACCCCAGAAAACTACATTTTTGGGATGAGCGATGAATGAACATGGGTAATAATTAGGAGGAAGAGGAGCGCATTATCTCTTTCTCCACCAGTAAATCTTGACCCACTTGAACTAAAGATTCCAACATGTAAAACCCCATCCACTTGTATAACAAGTCTCCCCAGATAAAAACTGCCAAAGTTTGACTAGACATCTCCATGTACTTGCATTCATGATGGCTGGGATCTCAGTGCTCCTCCTGACATACTGTAGATGTTGAAAAGGACCTGAACTTCTGGACAGTCACTCTTAGTTAAACATTCTCATCCTATGTTATTCAAGAATATGCCTCAAGGACCACCTTTCTCATTATTTATTAATTTAATGAAGCCAAGTCAAAACACTAGACTAACACAGCTGGTCTGAAGGGTTGATCTTTAATACAAACACTTAAATTTTATCTAATAAACTGCAGGGCTTTAAATGATAAAAAATACTGACAAAATTGCCTTAACTTTCTTGTTTCCAAAATTTGGAAATCACTGTTGGCTGAAGTTTGCACATGCAAATAAAATACTGCATAAGCTGATTGGATCATGTGGGTTATTCAATTAAATATTCATGGGTCAAATGAAACATCCTTGAGCCAGACCTGGGCACTTATGAATCAGAAGAGGTTGAAGTAGGAAGACTTCAAGGATAAAGAAAACACCACCTTCTCATCTGAGCATAGTGGTATCACTGATCAAGCAGCTAGCTGTGGCACATCTCACAGATGAAAAGAGGTGAAATTAACTGACCTCCAAAAAAGCTGCACAATAGATGAGGACTCTTGTCCAATAGATATAAGAATGTAGTACATGGATGTCCTGGAAGACATATGCAAGGAGCAAAAGAACCACTAAGAACACGAAGTGGCCAAAACAGTAAAATGCAATTAAAATGTGTGGAGCAATAAGAAGCCATTCATTACAGAAAGAACATAAAAGGAAAGAGAGAAAATCTTCAAAAAAGCAGCAGAGAATAGAGACGAATTACACAGCAAAATAAGCAAGAATCACTATGTGCAAACTAGTGACTGATCATTACCTAGTTAGGGGAGTAACAATACTTAACACAGCTGCAAACAAGAAAATTAGAAAGTAGAAGAAAAAAACTCAAAAGATAATTTTGCAAAAATGAAAACCGAAAATAAATATGTAGTTAAAAGAAAACACTGGGTGCACCAATGAAACCTGGAATGACAACACACAGAAAAAGTCTTAGATTGAAAGTTCTTTATATTACCAAATAAATAATACTGAAAATGAAAAGTACTAATGAAGAAGAAGACACTGATCATTATTTACACAATCTGGAGATTAGTAAATGCATTAACTATCACGAGACTCATGAAAGGAGCTACATTACTAGGTGGGTTGACACCTGTCCAATGGAAAACACTATCCCTGTTAACGCATGTCTGGTAAGCCTGGGATTTTGGGTACTTGAAAATTAGGCACTTATATGATTAACATGGTGATACACTACTGTCCCACAATTCTGTCAGCAGAGGACTAATAAAAATGACAAAACCAAGTAATCATTTTTCCAATACCACAAATTCAACATTTTCCCTTTAATATTACTGTCGACAAGGACAACAATTACTTGTTTAAATTTTATGCAACTCACTCATTTAGCTTTCAAAAAAAAAAAAATAAATAAATAAATAAATAAATAAATAAAGGCACCAGATATGGATGTCCCTTCTTACTTTAGCCACTGTCAGGAGAGGCCAAGCTGTATCCATAGGCTGTACAGGAATTGGAGGCTGCAGTAACTGAGCACTTGGTAAAGGCTCTGGGATACTTCCAGCTTCAACATGGGCTGCAAGAGATTCAGTTTCCTGAAAAGCAGGGAAAATGAATCAATGAACATAAACTGGCAATGAAGATGAGACACACAGGAAGCCACAAATTTTACACGTATCGTCAAAACTAACAGAAACTACTAAATCGTGTCTTTGTTTACAAGGTACGAAAAATCATAAACATGCTAAATTATACTTTCAATGGTAATTTATAGCATGAACAGAAAATCCCTTAAACTTTAAATTAATTATATCCAAAGTTCTCAAAGAAAAACTAACATGTATAGTTTATTTATAGTTAAAACACTATAGTACCAAATTTCCCTTAAAATGATACATTCTGCATAAAGCACGAAAAAGAAAAAACTATTACATATACCTGTTGGTAACCATGTGTGGAAGCAGTAAGTAAAGCCAAAGATGTTTTACCACATGCTTTCAAGACTCTGATCCTTTCAGGTACATCACCCAAGTAGAGAGCATTTGTGTACCATCCTTCATAATCTTTGCGGATCTCATTGATTTTCATCATTCTTCGAAGTTTCGCGATATTACCAGTTATCAGGTACAGGAAGGACAACTTGTCATAATTCTTTGTCTGCTGATAGCAGTATTCAACAACCTGAAAGTTGAAATAAAAAAAAGACAATTATAGTGGAGGAGAAAAAATACTTGGTCAGAAACCAAGACAAAATCCTACTGAAGAGCCTAAGAAATCATGGACAAAGAGGAAAGATAAGAAAAAGGGCTGCTAAGAGCTCAGGCACACAGAGCAGAGCAGAGGAAAGAAGACAGTGGAGAGAATGTACTTCATGTTTAATGCAATGATGTTAAAAAATCTAAAAGATTATGACGATGGTGACTAGAAGTTGGATGAAAAGCAACCTTACAGCAAGTATATAATGAAAGGGTTTGGTAATATGAAAGTTACTAAAAAATCAACAAAACTGTTATAGCAATATTCATATTACTAAAGTAAATGGAGCTAAAAATGCAGAAAATAAAACATTATTACAGCAATCACTTAAGTGCTTTCAGAGATGAACCATATAAATCATTCACATTGGAGTAAAAATATATTCATAGAAACACTAAAAAATATTAAATCCGGACCCATGAATACTCACAGGATGATTGCCGTGTAAGAGAGCATGTTCAGCAAGCTTCTCCCAGCAACCTTTGTCATCCAGAGCTTTGGCTGCTTCAAGTGCAACGTCAATATTGCCACACTCAAGTGCCAAAATGAACCGGGTACGCTCATCCTTCACAAAGTGGAGAGCTACTTCTGGGTAACCCTTCTTCTGCAGGTATGCAATAATGGACTGACCAACAAGTTTGGCTCCTCTGACCATTTGCAACACCTACAAATTTTAGCAATATTAGATGGGAATAGACATAAAATTCATGAAGGAGAACAGTTGTATGTTATTAATTTACAAATCCAATTTGTAAATTGGACACATTTATAAAACAAAATTATCCCTATGATGTTTCCATATAACCGTGATAATTAAAATGACATTACGCAAGCAAAACATACAGACATAATAAAAGTGAATAACTGTCATGACACCTTCACCGTAAGTATTATTTTTATGTTGCACCAGACCAATAAGCTAATTCAGTTAGATCTTCCATGACTAGATACAGAATAAAAACCAAAGCATAACTGCTCCCTTAAATGCAGTGGTAAGATTACAATGTTAATCAATTATGGTAGGATCAAATTCAAGCATATTTGTGCAAACTGAGTCATATCACCTTTACTTGTTAAAAATTATCCACCTATTCAGAGCATCAGTCATGAAAAGCTGAAGCTTATCTGACAAATTCTAAAAAATCTATTATCATTAACATCAGAGGCAAAAGAGGCATTGAGAATACTGCTAGCACCTGAATGATACCTTACATACCTCATCATATTTACGTTGCACCAGAGCCAACTTAAATCGAAACTCTGTGGAGTCAATGGTGAGAACTCTTGGTGTAACTTGGCGATCAAGACAATACACAGAGCTCCCAGCAACTCTTGTTACATACACAGGTAGTTCAAGGGTACGGATAATGCCATGGTCACCATTGGTTAGGGCATACTGAAAGAAAGAATATATGTAAAAAGGGTTTTAACCACTCTAGTCATTTTCAAATTACTGTACCTATCGAGAAATTAGTTTGAATGGTTTTACAGCCATCAGCCCTAGAAAATATTCTGTACATTCCTTTGGTGTCAAATCCTAAGTGATTCAAACTGACCCCTCCCTTTCCGTGTTCATCAAGATAAGAAAATGGAAATAACTTACAACAGATTGGATTAAACAATAAATTATCTCAATAATTATTCTTATTACACAAAATTTCTCATTTCAATAAATAAAATTTGTTTTTTGATACAAATGTTGCTCTTAATTTGCACTTTTTGGTAAAGGATGCTGTGACATTCCAATTTTTCAGGCATATCCACTCTTCTCTAACTCTATCAATACCTGTTTCAGATCTGTCAGTTCAATAACAGACTTTAATCTTTAATCCAGCATTGAAATATCCATTAGCAGAAAATTCTGTTCTGCCTAAACATGCTATAAATATAATTGCTTAAAAACACCCCTTTAACATAAGCAAGTCATAGAAACATCAGTACCAATGTAGCCTAAAAATCATCAAAATCCTGATAGTGTACTGATGACTGTGTGATGATTTTGTAGTACTGAATATACTGTATACACAGCAAACATCTTTGATGATTTTACAAATGTACAAGGCATAAAAATCAATCTGCAAGGTTTGACCTTCTTAAATGATCAACATAAGCACACGTATTATCATCTGACTTGATTAATCAGATTACCTTAAGCTTCCATGTGCTGTATTTAGGTTTACTCTTAAAATATGCATTTCCTGTAAGCTTTTAAAATACCTTTAGAACAAGTTTCTCCCACTCCTAATATCCCCCTTCTGACTATGATTTTGTAGTATTGAATATACTGTATATACAGCAAATATCTTTGATGATTTTACAAATATGCAAGGCATAAAAATCAATCTGCAAGGTTTGACCTCCTTAAACGATCAACATAAGCACACGTATTATCATCTGACTTGATTAATCAGATTACCTTAAGTTTCAATGTACTGTATTTAGGTTTACTCCTAAAATATGCATTTCCTGTAAGCTTTTAAAATACCATTAGAACAAGTTTCTCCCACTCCTAATATCCACCTTCTGACTGTATGAAGTTAATCAGATGTTAAGATGTTGGGCAGTGAAGGCAAGCTCATCAAAAGCCTTAAGCCATGACCAGGGCCTAATTTTGGTTCCTGGATGTTCATAGTCGTGCATCTACTTTCCCTGTTCTATTGTATCTGTAAGCTTGAGGTCTGTAAAATACATTTACTTAAATTTTTTTTTCTTCCCCTAATTTGCTTTCTTAAGGCTATTTTCATCGTAATCTTAAAGATACTTAACATTCTAATTCTCATTTTAACTTTGTCACACATTAGAACAAAATATGCTAAGCATGTACATGATAATGAAAATGGGAAGTTACATATGCTATTTGTAAGGTGCCTGCCTATGCTAATCTATCAACCAAACCAAAAGAGCCTAAAAGACAGGCAATATCCTGAAGTAATTACATAAAATAAACCAAGTATCTTTGTAAACCCTATTTTTTAATCCAGTAAAAAATATCACAACACAAACCAACTGCCACATAACCAAACAAGTGAGGTACAGTATTAACCTTAATGTGATTGCTTGTTGTGTAGATAAAGACACCACTATCATCCCAAGACCCTGACTTTACTCTGTTAGTTTCTGTGATCGAGCAAAGCCTCTCCAACTTCCGATTACAGATAAGAATGGTGTGCTTTGAAAGCAAGGCTACTGTGGTCATGTTGGCAGACCACACAACATATCGGCATTTTGCTATTCGTGCTGTACCAAGAACTCTGAAAAAGTCAAAATACATGGTGTGAATTAATAGCAATTACAATATTTTTTTTAAAAACTGCAGAAAGACTAAACAATAGAAAGACTAAATAGACTAGAAAAAGTCTTTTAAACAAAGTTAACTGAATATATGAGGAATTCATGCAATAACCAGCAATGGCTCACCTTCCTGGCTTCGAAATTTTTAGCTTACCAAAAGGAGCAAAGTTTATGCTACTACTTGGTGGTCTCACTTTGCTTACGTTAACAATATCAAAAAGGAGAAAATCTTAACATATCAGTTTTGTCCAGATCCATCCAGAAAGTCCAAGAATGTCCTGACACCACTGTTTCTTGCAGTGTTCTCCATATAAACCAACATTGCAACAGACACATGGGTGAAGGGATGAGCATTACTGAAAAAACCTGCATGACTTTTGCCCAAGAAGGTTTTAGGAGTTAGTGGGAATGAGAAGGGATTTAGAGGGCAATGATGAGACACGTGGGCTAACATAAGTACGAACACTTTTAATAAATGATTTTAGTTTACAATAATTTATTTATTTTTTAATTAACTCTAAATAGACTTTCACTGAGAATACTAATGATACTCTTGAAATAATGTCAGAATTTGATGGATTTGTGTTGGTAAATCTGTTAATAGGCCTAACATTACCAAAGCTGGCAATATCCCTAGTGTTGAAGTTTTTTACCCATATTAATTAAATTTTCAAATCCAGAAGTTGCATTAAAGGGCACGCCAATCTTTGAATTTCAAGGAATTATCAAAATTGAGTTATTGCCAGTTTTGGACTGCTTGATATCTCAGTAAACATATCTTAAGGTGTTACTGCTCAAAAAATTTTTTTAGACAAGTTTATTGACAATTTTGTTCATTGTCTTTACATGACAAATTGTTATAAAACTTGTAAATAACTATCTAATCCCGTTTAGTTCAAAATAATTGATATACTTGCGTTACCCACTAAACTATCTACGTTTTCTCTACTGATACAGGATTGAGGAAAACGTGAGCTCAGAGTAACTCATTAAAATTATTCCGTTCCTCTCGGCACTTGCCAAAGTGGCACCAGGCATGTCCTGCGCCAAACAATTTACATATAATGTTTTATATTTCTTGACTTATTTTTATTTCTTGACTTATTTTTACACTAAAATAACCACAATATGTAATCAACATGCTATATAAAGGTACATTATACAGACATATGTAAATAAATAGCAACCTTCATCACCATTCACATATACAAAATTTATCCTAAGTGATATAATTTAAAAGTTAGTTTATTTTTTGACAAATGTAAAAATAGAATGAATATTATTTTATTTTTACAGAATAACTTTACAGGACGTCTATTTATAAATAAAAAAAAATATGGAAGTATATGGCAACATTGCCTTCAGGCATGTAAAAGTAGTGACACTGCACTTCGCAAGTCATACCATGCCCAGCTTTTTAGTACACTGTTAAAACCAGACACTAATTCAGATTCACCCTCCACAAAATCAAAAGGAGTTTGATTACTCTCATCCAAACAAGAAGGAAATCACAGTCAAGCCAAGGGAAAGCCCAAAAGAAAAAATCAACAATAACGCTGATAACTTTCAAATAACCCCAGGACGTCTATTCACAAATAAAAAAAATATGGAAATATATGGCAACATTTCCTTCGGATACGTAAAAGTAGTGACACTGCACTTCGCAGATCATATCACGCCCGGCTTTTTAGTACATTTCTGCACATTTTTTCTGTCAATAGGAGCAGAGAAGAGATGTATTATAAGTGAACTGTATAGAAAACTATATGCACTATGAGAATTGAAAAAGCAAAAAAAAAAAGGCAAGTGTCTCCACTTGAGACATTCCATGTATGTCAATCACCTAAGAGAAAACCAAGCAGGGAGCACATTAAATTCTTTTCATCAGATGATTTTGTATTATCAAGTTATATGTTGTTATATGAAACATTACGGTTCAGAGGCAAGTAGATAGAGCAAATGGCTTGTCTCCTGCCTGTATCAGTTGTACAGCCACCGCCTGCAGAGGAGTATGTAGAGTAAGAGGTTGGGATATCACGGCAGCCATATGTCAAGATTGATGAAGTGCTTATGGCAGTGTGTCAATTACATTCTTTAGTGTGGGGAGAGCATACACAGATTGTGTTCGAAACAGTGATAGCTCTAGCTCCAAAAAATACAGATCATAGTGTGTTTTTTTTATTACATATTTTTTTTAAATATGGGAGTTCTTTTTGTATAATTAAAAGCTTGATCCTAATTTTACTGGTTCTCAATAAGAACTGTCACTTTTTCAACAAAATACTATTCTCTCTTTGGAAATAAGAAAAGTTATTTTTTCTAATTTTTAGTTTTTTTTTTTATCAGGCTTGGTCCCTGATGTTAATAGTTACCTGCTTTAAGATAATTGGCTCAGCTTTCATATAAAACATAAATCAATGCTCTAACTGATCTAAACAACACTGCAAGCTTTTCATTTTCTCTTTTCTGTAAAAGAGCCATATAAGAGAAAGGAGTCCTGGCCATAATGCTGAATTCCTTGTGTTACTCTTGGCTATCTTAAAAGAAGATAATCTTACAAAGTTAAAATAAGGTTCTAAAAATTTATTTACAGCTTCACAAAAGCTGTAAATTTTTTTTCCTTATTTTTCAAAAATGACATTTTTATAATAATAAAATAAAGTTTTATATATACTTACCAAGTAATTACATATCTATAATTTTCTACTCGTCGGCAGCTAGAATTTTGAAAATTCGAGGTAGCTCTACTTTTGTTTTGGCTAGGTGACTGACCCTGCCCACTTTCAGGGTAAGGGAGGAACCAGCTCAGCAAATGAGATCAATATGTTTATGCCTTCCCATCCATGTGAAGGGACAAGGGAGGGCTTTGATCATGTAATTACTTTCTAAGTATATACAGGTATTGTCGTACTTACGATGGGGTTAGGTTCCAAAAAACCCATTGTTTGTTGGAAAAAACGTACCTCGAATACAGCCTAGCCTACACTAGGGTATTCAGTACTATCTATACATATATGGTAGCCTAGCCTACACTAAAAAGTATACTCTATACATATACGGTATAGTAATTATTATCAGCTAATTCTGCAGGTTCATGCAGACTGATTTACAGTAATTCAATACAAAGAGAAATTGAATAACAAACAAGAATTAGTTTAGCCTACATTATAGTAAATTGTATACATATATGGTAGCCTACCCTACATTATACTGTACTCTATTTTCACATATTAACATTGTATTATACAAACATCAACATACTGAATGAGCATCTTTTCCATGGATCTTTTAAAATGTTATGCTTTATTTCACTGTATCCAATAATACTTTATGTACTCTCATACTGCTTTTGTATCATAAATTGCGATCATAGCGTTCAATGTTTTGGTTTTGAATTCAATTATGTGGTAAGTTTATTCTGTTGTATTTAACTCAGTTCAGAGCAATTTTCTTGCTTCTAATTAGCATATATTTTTCGTTATAAGAAATGTTTTAAGTCGAAATATAACTTAAATATGTCTCGTTGTGAAATTAATTTAGCTATTTTTTTGTTAATAGATAACGTTGGCCGTTGGGGGCATGTTTGTTTTGTGTAAAAAAATCACGATCCCATTCGCTATTTTCACCTGATTTCGGGGGCATGTTTGTTTTGTGTAAAAAAATCACGATCCCATTCGCTTTTTTCACCAGATTTCATCATAATACGAGCTTTATGCACTTATCTTTTATCGGTGTGAAAACAGCAGTAATGTGTGTTCTTTCATACGCAGTAGTTTTGATTAAAGTACTTTTCTCTCCAGTTTTATTTACGGTCAAGTTTTATCCATGTTGCCGATGCACGATGATTTATAGTCATTAGCAGCTTGAACATTGTATTCTCAACTTCAGGTACAACTTGCAGCTTAAATTTAGCAGTATATTTCCTTGCCGATCTTTTCTGCATAGCAAACAAGGGTATAATATAAAAATATATCAGTCCTATTCTACTTAACGTCATTCGTAACATAATTATGGTAATTGTTTACTACCATATGATGGTTGAAATACAAGCAAAACAGCTGTTCTTATCCGACTCAGTTGTTATTAGCAAAACAGCAGTTTCTTGTTTGGTTGTTCATGGCTGTACGCATTTAAGCAAGAGTATAACATTACTAACTATACTTTTATCATTCTCTTTTACTTTTTTAACTAGAAGATGGGATAAAGAGATGGAGGAAAAGAAGCTGGTCTATTGCAATTTGGTCTCTCTTGCTGCCTGATTGTACACTACTGCATGCGCCCGCGAGAAATTTAAAAATATTTTCTAAATATTGCCATATTGGTATCAATTGCTAACCCCATCGCAAAATCGAATTATCGTAAGACGAATTATCGTAACTCAAGCACTACCTGTATAAAAATTTAATATAGAAATGTCATTTTTATATAAGTAACTTACCAAGTAATTACATAGCTGAATTCCACATTGTAGGAGGTGGGATGCATGGATTATCAACTCCAATCCATTAATAAATGTAATGTAAAGGAAATAGAAATATTGCTAGCATTGGTAAAATGCTTGCTGATTCATTACCTGTTTAGAGAGCTGCTACAGGAAAGTACTGCCTCTGGATGGCGCTCATCTCAACCTGTAGGGGCGAGGGGTATAGCCAGTGGTTGCCTACTACATCGGTGGGATTTTTTGCTGCAAGGGAGTATCCGATTGCACACAAAGAATTAACAATGTTGGCCCTGCCCTGGGCACAGTACCATATGATAAAACCAGAGAACTAACAAGGCAGTTGCCTAATGGCAACAATTAAGAACCATTACCCAACCATTAAAAGATAAACTGGTGGGTACTCCAGGTACATAGTAGCCCCAGGCTCCCCTACAACCCGACACTGTTAGTCACAGTGGAAAATAAAAGGACTGAAGACAGCTTCCTACACTCCTCCCAACACCATACCAGTAACCAAAATTGGACCCATGGTATTGCAATTTTCAAAAACAGTTTCAATTTCACACAGGTAATGCGATGTAAACACTGATTTGCATTTCCAAAAACATTGTTTGGATAATAGCGGGAATAGACAAATTATGTCAAAGCCAGGGATGTGGCTATCGCCCTCACTTCATGCACTTTTACCTTCACTCCTTAATCTGAGTTAGCCTCTAATATCAGATCTCATAAAAAATGCCAGAGCATTGTTTGAGAGAGGGCGAGAAGGGTTCTTTTAACTGAGCACCGTTGCTCAAAACACCACGGATCTTATCAGTTCTCAGCAAATAGTATTTTCATGTCCTTAAAGGGCAAATAATCTTTTCTACGTCCTCAGGACCTAAAATGTCAACCAGATCCTTTATAACAAATGAGGGAGGCCAGGGACTGGAGGGGTTCTCATTTTTTGCTAAGAAACCTAGGATAAAAGAGCAAATTGCATTACCCTGTGAGAATCCAATTCTCTTGTCTATAGCAAGTAGCTCACTACTGCACTTGGCAGTGGCTAGTGCTACTAGGAACAAAGTCTCTCTTGTGAGTTCTCCCAAAGAGACTGACCAAAGAGGCTCAAAACATGGTTGCGAAAGCCATTTCAGGACCATGTCCAGATTCCAGGCTACCAGTCTTTCTTCTTTCTGCTTGGTCATATCAAATGACTTGAGATCAGACAGATCTTTGTTAGTAGAGAGATCTACACCTCTGTGTCTAAAAACTGAGCCCAACATTGCTCTGTGGCCCTTAATTGTTGAGGAAGACATACCTCTGGAAGATTTTAAGTAGAGCAGGAAATCACCAATCTATGCTACAGTCGTCTTAGAAGACAAGATGTTGCGTCCTTTGCACCGGTCACGTAAGACTGTCCACTTGGCCTGATAAACCCTGCTTAAGGATTGTCACCAGCAATGAGCAATAGCGTCTGCAACTGCCTTTGAAAATCCTTTCCCTCGTACCAATTTGCTGACAGTCTGAATGCGTTCAGGGCCAGAGTGGACAGTCTTCAATGGAACCGCCTGAAATGCGGTTGTCTGAGTAAATTGTGCTTTTGAGGCAACAGCCTTGGAGAGTCCATCGGAAGTTACAGAAAGTTCGGGAACCATTCCTGTGCTGGCCAGAATGGTGCTGCAACTAGAGTCATCGTTACATTTCGGTGATTCCAGAACTTGTTTATGACTTCCCTAGCCATCTTGAATGGGGGAAGGCATAAAGGTCTTTGTCCGACCAATCTATAAAGCATTGCGTCCGTCGTCCATGCTTGTGGATCCAGGGCTGGTGAACAATATAGAGGGAGACGATGGTTTTTTGCAGTAGGGGATCTAGAGTCCATTCCGTGAAGAGATCTTGCTTTTGGTGGCTCAGTTCATCTGCTAACACATTGAACTTCCCTTAAATGAACCTGGTTAAGACCTGGGTATCTGATTTCGATCCGCCCAAATGAGAAGAGCTCTTGCTGCTTGGCATAGGGTACACGAATGAGTTCCCTTATTTCTTGATGTAAGGCAGTGCCGTAGTATTGTCTGAGTGGACAGTCACTGTCTTTCTGGACATCTCTGTTGCAAATGATTGCAATCCCCATGAATTGCTGTCAATTCCTTTACATTTATATGCCACATCTTTTGATTTGGAGTCCGAAGGGAGGAGACTTCCTTGTCTCCCAGGAGGGCTCCCCAATCTAGATCTGATGCGTGTGAATAAAACACTAGGTCGGGGCTTAGAGGAAGGATTGACTTTCCTTGCGAGCGCTTGTTTCTGATCTCCACCAAAGCAGATCCTGCTTTATTTCTTGCGTTATTAGAAAATCTACAGTGTCTGGGTATTTCTTTCTGTTCCAACTGATTTCCAGAAAGAATTGCAAGTTCCTCATGTGTAGCTTTCCCAGGGATATGAACTGTTCCATGATGAGAGGGTCCCCAACAGGCTCATCCAGCTGTTTGCAGAACAGGACTGAAGGGAGATGACTTTGTCTGTCTTCTGAAGGCACGAGTCTATCCTTTGGGGGGAGGGAAAAACCCGAAAAATCAGTGAGTTTATCCTCATCCCCAAATAAACTATCTCCTGAGAAGGAGTCAGTTGTGACTTCTGACAGTTTATTAGTAGGCCCAATTCCTGGGTGGGAAGAAGGGTCTTGTGAAGGTCCTCCGCATATTTGTCTTTCGATTGGGAACGAGTGAGCCAATCGTCGAGATACAGCAAAATGTTGACCCCATCAGGTGTACCCATTCTGCTATGGGAGCTGAGGCTCGCGTGAAAAACCGTGGAGCTGTGGACAGGCAGAAACAAAGGGCTCTGAAGTAGTACACCTTGTTCTGAAAATCAAACCTTAAAAACTTCGAGCCCTGATGAACTGGGACATGGAAGTAGGCATCTTTCACGTCTACCGAAATCACCCAATCTTCTCAGCGGATGGATGCAAGGACTGACTGGTTCGTTTCCATTTTGAATCTGGTTTCCTGGACATACAAATTCAGGGCACTCACATCCAGAACTGGCCTCCAGCCCCCCAAGGCCTTGGGGACTACAAACAGGTGATTGTAGAACCCCGCCGGGAAGGCGTCCTCGACCAATTCGATTGCTTGTTTCTCGAGGAGTGCTGACACTTCTTGGGAGAGGGCAGGAAACCTCTCAGAGCCTACAGAGTAGGCCGTCAATATGACGGGTTTGTTGGTTAAAGGAGGCTTTCGTATGAAAGGGATTGAATAACCTTCCCTCAAAACTTTCACAATCCAGCTTTCTGTTCCTCTCACTTCCCTGCTTCCAAAAGTATAGGATTCTTGCTCTCACAGGAGTGCATAGGACGCGATCCTCATTTACCCGCAGGTGGCTTACTGGAAGACTACTTAATTGCCCGAGGGGTGTATCAGGCGCTTGTGCGAGGTCTAGGGAAACCTCTTTGCCTGCCCCTACCACGAAAAGGCCGAGGCTGAACTGGAGAAACTGTCCTCGAAGTAAAGACTGGAGTCTCTCTAGAGCGTCTTTGCTGATTGAGCAAGGTCATCTTGGGTAGACTTTTTCTGCAGATCAGAGGCAATCTGCAGAACAGCTGCTTGAGGGAATACGCGTTTCTGATCAAGAGGGGAAAAGGGGAGTGTGGATTTCTGCAAAAGGGTGACTCCCTTCGTGGTGTAGGAACACCAAAGCTCCCTTTTCTTAAGAATACCCGTTGCAAAAAGCGAGGATAATTCCAGAGAACCATCTTTATACCTTTATCAAGGCATGAGATGACCCCTAAAAAGTCCGAAGAGTACTCTTCCGGAACCTGTGGACAATCCTTAATCTTGCGGGCAAGAGCTCCTACTGCCCAGTAAAAGAAGCTGAGCACTTCAAAAACTTTAAAATGATGCTTGATTAAATGGTCCAATTCCATTGAGAAAAGAATCTTCACCAAATTACACGCCGACCTTCAGGAGGAGTCAGTCAAGCAGAAGTCTCCCTGGGAGGGGGCAGAAGCTCCCAGGGAAGGGGCCTCTCCAGTTGCATAAGATAAATATCTCCTCTGTGACAATATAGACAGAGGGCAACTAAAGGAGGCTCTTCCCTGCCCTCTCTTACTTGAAAGTCAACTCTCTATTTCATGTAGAGCTTTCTTCGCTGAAGAGGACAATACCATTTTAGGAAGTCTTGAAGAATTAGCCGTCTGATTGTCCATCAAGTAAGTCTAAGCCAGAGAAGACAGAGCCGCAGGTGAGAAAAATCCGGAAATTTCGTCAGCAGGAACCTTAGCAAGGAGGCATAATCCGTAGGACGGGTGACATGATCCACATCATCTTCCTCCTCTGACAAAATAGGAGATAGCTCCGCAATAGGCTGAGGAGTCAAAGGGGTTTTCTTAAATTAAGCCCAATATATTATCTAACTGGTGTTGGATCAACTGGAAGGAAGGATCCATTACTGAGGGAGCCTGTTGCACTGCAGTTAGAGACTGAGAGGGAGTCGTGGCTGGGAGCAATACTGCAACTGTAGAGGCAGGAGTTGGCAGCGCTAAAGAAGAGACTGGCAGTACGGGTGGCCCAGGAAGCTCGGCAGCCAGTGAGCGCTCAGAGGCTAGAATGGGTTTGGGCACCAACAAACTCTCTTGCGGCAAAATGCAGGCAGGCACCAGCAGGTGCTTGGCATTAAAAGGTGCTCGTGAGCTAATGGGAGCTTGGGAGCTAATGTCACTCAGGGGCTGACAGGCGTACAGAAGACAACAGGTGCTCGGAAAGGACCACACAATCAGCAACAACACAACCAGGAGTCAAAGGGAGTTCTGGCACCACTAATGTGCGCTTTGGCGCCAAAGGCTTCTTTCCGGAAGCCACTAAAGATCTAGCCAACGGTGAGTGTTCCAGAGCTACAATTTCAGGAGCTGGGCGCACGGGCGCTAATGGGCACTTAGACACAACTTCATACCCAGACGTATTCTCTGAAATTAAGGATGGGTGCTTATCAGAAGACAAGGTCCTAGAAGCAGAAGAGCGCTTTCGAACAGTGGCGTGCATAACTAATGAAAACTGTCCCACTAACTCCGGGTGATCCTGGGAGAATCATTTGGGGCTATCCCAAAAACTACATGACGGGAGCTGCTCTGGAATAGGTTCTTTGAACCTTTTAACAGGGACTGAAGGAGGCTGAGACACTTCCACTGTGTGCCTCTTCAATGGGCAAGATTCTCCTTTAAAGCACCACTGGAGCCGAGGACTCGAATCACTGCTAGACACGCTAGATGAAAGACAATCCACTTCCACAGAGACACCTTTCCAACAGCACTCCGTCGTAACCTGGGAAGGGCAACAGGTCTGACTGAGGGGGTGACTGCCTGTGGGCAGACTCCACCGACCTCCTTTGGGGTACCAGTTTAGCTCCACCCAGGTTTAGGGGAGTTTTCCAGGGACATTTGCCTAGGAGAATCGGACAGACAGCCACCTCCTCCACTGACACTTCACCAGCACTTTTACCACTAACTTTGTCCATTAGGACCTTCACTGAAGCACCAAATTGCTCCACTGTGTTTACTAATAACACGAATTTAAGGTTAATTCTTGACTCAAGGCTGGTAATAGGGTCGGGATTGGGAGTAAGGGAGCCAGGGTGAGGAGTGGTTGGTGCAGACTGAGGAGTGGGATCAGGGCAGAAAAATAGACAGAATCAGAGATGTTATCATTAAAGGACAAAGCAGAAACCTGACTAGCTAAAGTCTTCTTACTACTAGCTCCAACAGCTGTCTTCCTCTTTTTGTCTGTCTTACTTGTTCAAATGACTATTCAAAGTATTCCACATCTAACATCCCACAAAACACATTCTTCACAGGTCAAGTCCTACAAGTCATGCAGTGTATGCGCATCATAACAAGCTTTAATTATATGGGTATTGCAGCCTAAAATTCTGAGAACCAGAATCGGACACAGCCGGCATATACGTAACACTATCTAATTGTGCCGAAAATGCTACCAAAAGTGAGAATACTTCACCAAATTATTCAAAATAAGATTAAATGAGAAGCAAAACTCCAGAAAACCGCTGCTGCTAATCACTGTACCCACAGCCATCAGCGGGCAGAAACAATGATTTCATTAGCTGAGGTGGTTCCTCTCTTACCCCGAAAGTCGACGGGGTCAGTCACCTTGCCAAAACAAAAGTAGCACTACCGCGAATTTCAGAATTCTAGCTGCCAACGTGTAGAAACTTATAGCTATTTAATTAAGTGTTAAGTTACTTATATAAAAATGTACCTTTGATGGTTAGTGCAAGCAATGCCTTATACTATACACACACTACCTGACATCAAAATGTAAAAAAATACACCAACATATTGCCTGAATTTATACATTTCTGTCTTACGTTATCCTCCAAATATCTATTATTAAAGAGAAGGCATGCACTTACCTTTTCTGCTGAACATCAAACAATGAAACTCCATCAACATCTCTTAGAAGCAGCATGCCAGTTCCAGCATAAAATATCTCATCACAATCAGGAGTGGACACCTTCTTTGTAACTTCATTCTGAAGGTTCTTGATGACAATCTTAAAATAATGGACATCTGTTAGCAAAAAACCCACCATTATTTGACAGATTAATTTTTTGCTATAAAATATAATTCAAGTGTCTTTAGTAAAAGAAAGGTGATACATAGCTCTTACTTTCAACTATGTTAGTAATAATAAATGGTCTATCTGTACCATGAATAGTGGAGGGTGAATCTCAAGTGCTATAAACAAGTTTTCTTACACCAGATGGTAATAATAACAATTCTCTCCTAGCAAACTGCTGTTTAATTTATCCTAATATTTTCCAGGTTTTATTTTCAACTTCTATACGCTGCCATCTTTCCAAACATTAACCTATTTTCTCCAGGACTTCTTGAAACTGTTTTAGTGTTGTATCATTATCACAAGTAAAATTCACTTTCTGACATCACACTTCCTCATTTCGGAAGTGAAGTCACTAATGTACATAATGAAGAGCAAACCCAAGCTCTGAACCCTGTTGCACACCACCTATGACATTTTACCATAGAGATCATGTCCCACTAATAACAAACCTCAATCTGGATACTCAGTCAGTCTTCTATCCAGTTTCCTACTACCTGGACTCCTTACTTTTGCCACTGATGTTAAAAGGCATATTGTTAAATCCTTTCTGGATAGCCAGATAAGATTATATCTATGGCTCCACTTTTACCCTATGTACCAAATTCAGGAAAAATTAGGAATATGGTTCAGGCTGTATTTTCTTACTAACAGTCTGACAATGCACATATTGATCATAAATGGGCAATATTAACAGGAAACATAATTAGAAGGGAGAGAAAGAGAGAGAAATACCTGATGACTCTTATCCATGACAGCAAATCTGTTTCTTGCAACCCACACAGCAGTTAGACCAGCCGAACGTTTGGAATCTGGGGCATCAGGATTCTGTGAATCTGATTCCTTGGGTACCTGGAAAAATATGAAAAATATTCATAGGGTATGAGGAGGGCAAAAAAAATATGCAGGTTTATAATGTTACTTTAAAATGAAAAAAAATACACTTAATATAGGCAGCATTGCAATGAACACCGTACAGTCCTTGTAGCCAATACCCTTCAATTTCAGACCCGGCTATGGATAATGCACTTATACAAACTGCTCAACTCAAGAAGTGCATTTGTACCATAAGTTACATTAACTACAATAAATGCTTCACAACCACCAAAGATATGCTTTGCTACCAGAAAATGAAAAATAAACTTGAATACTGCAGTTACTGTGTTAGTACTCACTTCCATTCTCTTACATGGGACACCAATCGAATGACTGCAGTGCCATGATGTCACACGATGTCACACAAGTTCATTAGCTTGACTCACTAAACACTGAGAATTTTGATAGCTATGCCTACCATATAACAAGCAAACTGAAAAATTTACTTTCACCACATTTCTTACTTGATATAAATCATAATTGCTGTTGTCCAGGATGTGAGTTCGAGTGGTGAGAAGGACAGCATTTTCTGCAGGGTTGAAGGACATACTGTACACTGGAGCTCGTGGACCTGCTCTAAGCTGCATCACTGCTACATCCCTTCAAAATTACAAAAATTGATTTAAATTTAACCCACACAGAAAAGTTTCCTCCTTCAGTTTATCTAACATTTAAAATAGTATTATTTTCCTCCCTGAATACATAAAACAAAAAATTCCTTACCAAAAAAAATTAAGCTGTAAACTGTTCTTTGAAGTCATTTATAGTTATGTCTCAAAGAAATTTTACTATGCCTGTCATACATACCTTAAAAAGCATTCCAACTCTCAAAAGATGAACCAGTTCCAAATTATACAAAAAGGCATACAATGATAAGAATGTGATGCAATTTCTCCTACAAAACAGCAAATGCAATATGTTTGCACTACTTTTATAGAAACATATTATGAATTTCATCTCTAGTACCGTACAGTATAGTACAGTACTTAATGGTACTATGAACTCTTCTTCAATGAAAGGGTTACACCTCACAAAATAATTCTACAAATGTAACCTTATAGGAAAGTACAGTTTATAGTGATGTTACACACTGTAAATGGCAAGGTTCTTTGCAACATCCCTTTGGCCTAATCTGAAATGCCTTCTGCCTTTTACTTTTCATCCATTTTCTACAGTCTCCTTACTCATTAGACAATCTTCTTTAACTTTAATTTGCTCCAGTTTTCATCAGTTGTTTAAGAATAGATCATTCAGGCAGGCCCTATGAGTCTAGAAATGTGACTTATTGGTCTTGTTTAAACTGTACTAATTTACTATCTTTATATAGCAATAATAGTGTGCAGAGATCTCCTTTAGAACATTTCTTTGTTAATGAGATGACCTACCGCTCATTAAACTACAATGAATAAAAGGGTGATTAGCTAAATTAATCTAACATACTATACTTTCAATATCATACTAAAAGCTGCTATTTTCCTTTATAAATATATTCTGCATTTTCCTTGACACACAAACCTTTGTCTTGCATATGAGAATCTCTGACCCACCCACAAGCTGATTTGGTTGCAGAAGCTTTACAGGGCAGCTTTAGGTTAAGTGAGGTGTGTGCTGGGAGTGGTCCCAGTCAGTCAACTGACTGGGCTTTTACTTTTTCTTTGGTTACAGGGACATATGCAGAGTTGATTGGAGGAGAGAATTTGCTATATGACAAAGATTTGTACATTTAAGAAAAATGTGCTTTAATTTACATGAAAAATTAGCTAGTTTGTACAAAGTATACAAACCTTCCTCTAATGTAGGAGTACTTGTTAGGTGGGAGGTGCTATCCAACCACAAAGGCAGAGAGCTTGCAATAATCAGAGCAAGCGAATAGAGACACTGCAAGCAAAGTAGTCACTACCCACAAATGTTAGCTTTCCCATTACGTGAACAAGGGAAGACAGACTCCTGTAACCTCCTATACAGCTGGGCATATACTACTGCAAAGGCTATGTTGTATAGGATGCTCAATCAACTTTCTGGCATCAAGCTCCACCAGTATAAATCACTGTCACTGGCTGTCTGCAGTAAAGGAGAAAGTCACTGCAAAAGACTGTGCACAATGCATGCACTAAGCCACACCCTCCAAATACCTTACATGAGATGCTTATCTGCCTAATTAGAGCTTAGATAACTACACAAGCTAAGCAATCAACACATGTACCAAGAAGGTGTCCAAAAATTCTAAATGACATCACTTATGAGTAAAGATGAAAAAAAGTGGTCTGGTGTCTTCAGACACCTCCCCTAGCAGTTGAGTTCTGCCTTAATGAGAGAGATGGAGCAACTCCCCTGGTTTCACTTGCTCTTGCAAGGTGTACCACACCATCCTTCACACACGCCAATTGGCATGCCCACTAAAATACTTCATGAAACCTGCCTTCACACACGACAATTGGCATGCCCACTAAAATACTTCATGAAACCTGTAAGTGATGGGTTTCTTAACTACCACAAACAAGCATTGACATCCAAGCCTACAGAGTTGCATCTTGCTCATGTAACACCACAAGTTTTCGTCACAAACTCAAAAATGAACAAGACTGCAAGCCATCTACCCTTTCAAAATCCAAAAATGATACAAAAGACCTTTTTCCAATGCTAGAGTTGGCAAGAAGACAATTTTCAAGGTTAAGTCTCACCAAAATCAGACATCCCATTCTCTGATGTCCATATAACATGGACAATGGCGCTTCTATCCTAAACTGGGTTGGCAAAAGTGTCAGTCTACAAAGATTGACATTCAACCTCCCAATGACTTCTCCACAAGGAGAAGGTGATGTAAATGTCCAAAATATTGTCAACTACGACTCCAGGTCTTATTTTTCCATTATGGGCTTCACTTGAATTGTTAGGGTGGTCCCAAAAAAGAGGCTGAAAAATGGAAAAACTGTCACGTTAGTGGGCAGCAGTCATTTCAAGATCAGTATCTATGCCATAGGACAGACTACACCGGGATCTACTGCCTGTTGCACTGTCCAGTGGTTTGACAGGCATCCCAGATTGTGGTAGGAGGAGGCTGCCACCTTCAATGTCGTAATATTTTCTTCACTTTACAAGAATTTTGGGTGGGGCCTAAGAGACATGGTGGAAAGAGTGGAGTAGACTTCTTTCCTTTCTAGCAGAAGATGATTACTGAACTCCTCACCAAAATTTAGAGGCGGCCTGGCCTTGTTCTAACCCAGATGTCAGTGGCATAGCCACCTATGAATGCCTGACTGTGGTGACCTTCAGAGCTAATGAAGGCATCTTGAAGGTCACCAAACAGTAGTTTCAAGAGTCCATTGTCAATCCTCTTCCTCTTCACCATGCCAGTAAGCGATTTTCAGCGCTGGTAAGTGGTTTATCAGTGTTGGTAAGCAGTTTTTCGGCATTGGTAAGTGATTTATCAGCACCGATCAGTGCTTACAGCATCGTAAAACGTCATTTATTACCACAATTACTGTGATGTTCTGGCTATTGACGATTTTTGATCATCGGCGCTCAGCTGGGAACAGAACCCCTGCCATTAACCGGGGACTGCCTGTACTTCCTCCTCTGGTGTGCCAGTGGAGATGGCAACAGCCCCAATGACATGCAACTGTTCTCATGTCCAAAGAAAGAGAATTCTCCTCCCCCAACACCCCACAAGCAAGTAGAGATGCAAACCCATGAGTTTGCTTATGCCTTGGGGCAGCCCTTGAAGCCTCTCTCGCCCCTTGCAAAATACTAAGGGTCAATACCCCACACACACTAGACACTTTATTTAGTTGACTAGCTTCGGTCACAGTCCCATATCCAAGACCACACACAAATACGCATCTAACCTTACTCATAAGAAAAAAAAAAAATTAAGGTGACTGATTAATCTCATTAACATGAAGAAAAGTACTGCAGTGCAAGGAGGTATTTACTTCACAGTGGCATGAGGGAAAGGGCCCCCAACTCTTACCTTTAACTAGCTTATCCTGTTAACTGTCACAACAACAAAACCAGCTTGCAATTCAAAGATATTTCAATATAAGACAAACGTTTCTAGGCTTCATAGGAACAACTGCATTATTACTTCACTATATGTCTCATTACACTCCACAAAAATATAAACAAAAACACAACTCCAGTTCTTACTTGTTCTTAGTCAGATCTAGACGACGTAGGAATCTTTCCTTCACATAATATAAAAGATTTCCATGCAAGGCATATGCAGGCCTCTCACGCTCTAGCTGAAAGTGCAAAACCAGCTTTACAGGTTGAATTACGTACAATATATATCAGTAATAATTACACTAATTTAAAAACAGTCACATGGAAAATCTCTAAGATTTTACAAAAAATTTTTTTGTGTTTTGAGGCATACAAACCATGCCTTAATGAACATTTACTTTTGCTACATGAAAAACAGACCATCCAAGACTTGGGCAGAATCAATCCTAATGCAGGATCTCAGACCATCCAAGACTTGGGCAGAATCAATCCTAATACAGGAGTACACAATGAACAGTCTACGTCTAGTTGGAAACAATAAAAGTACCAAAAAAGCAAGGATGATCTGTGATCTTTGATAGTATCAGTAGATTACAGGATGTTGATGGGTGAGGTTAGTAACAAGGCTTGGACTACACCTCAGATTACTATCACAAACTAGTTGTAAATGTACCAAGGTTAATCTGAATATGTCACCGTTAAGGTAAAAAGTGGCAAAGAATACAGATACCTAACAAACAGTATGCTTGACAAGATCTACCAGTAGGTTGTGCTTGAGTGATGTGCTTGCCTGTATCACATGCACTTTAACCTTCAATGCTGAAATTATCCTTTTGGAAAACTTAGGCTCACTAAATATGTATCCAGTTAAAATTATGCTATATTCTTAGAGAAGGGACAATGAAGATCAGAATGTACCAAAAGGAGTTGTAGCGTGGTCTTCTAGATAATGACATGTACGAATACTTCACAAATCAGATATGACTTAACTTGTCCACTGGGGAGACCAAGTTCCAGCAACCAGTAACAAAACCAAAGTCTCAACTTGAAAGGATCATTCGTAAAAAAGCATGCAGCAGCAAGATCATAGACCAAGAAATAGACCTCTCCCAATGTGCAAGAGCTATGAAGTCCCTGGGGCAAAAATCCATGCTACTCTCAAAGCAGGATACCAGATGATATGGAGTCATTCTGGTTGTTTTCCACCCAAAGCCAAAGCCTCATGTGTGTCTGGCAAGAAAGGCACAGAATCTTAAGCCCAAGTTGCCAAAAGGACCAATTAGGATCCCCCTTCCTTCCCTTAAATCTAGAGCCACAACCAGAACAAGTCAGGCTGAACTCACTAACCAATTATGTAGGCATTTGCATGCACTATCTTTTCTATGTAAAGCAGTACAAAGAGGAGCACAGCCTGGAATGAGCCTGAGCTAGTGCCAAGCCTATAAGTACAGTAATGCTTGTGATGGTTCAAGAACTTCATAATGAGAACAGACAGGACTTAACAAAACAGTTCACAGAACCAGACCAATGGATACGGAAGAGCACAGTCAGTCTTCCACACCTCTCCAAAGTCAGGGCTGGTTCTTCTTTAGAGAAACTGATCAGGTGACCAGGGATTTCCATGAGCAAGCAAGTTACCCTGAGAGCAAGCAGATGACTGAGGCATAGTGGGCCCAAGCAAAATCATACCCGAGGGACTGGGTAAGTCCAAGTTCGTAACCCAATCTATTCACTTGTCATAAGTCATCTATTTCTGCTAATGCCCCTCAAGACCAAGCAGATGGCCAGGCACGAGCCTTAGTAATGCCCACAACTAAACTCAGGACTGATCCACCTGCTCGCCCAAAGACAAATACCTCTTCAGATGAAGTCCAAGTTACCTAATTTTCCCAGAAAAGAACAAGGTGCCTGGGGCAAACGGACTCATGTCTGGGGAATTTATCATGAGCAAGCTAACATACTAATCCATCCACTTACAGTCAGATGCAACCACACATTGTTGCAGTGATTACCATAACTTTTGGGTCTTTTTCCTGCACTTCTTCCAGCACAGTATAGGGACGGAAAAGGTAAACAATGATGGAAAGGAGAAAAGAAATAAGAGCACTGTACTTCTCCGACCCACTGTAATCATGAGGTTCTCCAACATATCCCAGGCCCACCGATATCATTTTTGAGTGAGCAACCCTGAAGATATAGTTTCCAAGAGCTACCAAGAGAAAACACAGGAGAAGCAACACGGACATCAACCACAAAGGCCACTTAGACCTGAGATGCTGAGCTCCAGGATATGGTCAGGTGCTCCAGGAAAGTAACCAGCGATTAATTACTTGTTAATCGTAGAGAAATCCACAGCACATCAAGCAACTCGTAGTCCCAACAGATGAAAAACTCATATGTAAAAACATTTCTGTTAATCATAAAAAGTCGAAATATGCACAAATGAATGAAACTGAGCATTTAAAGTCAATCTTTCACTTTTAAAGACCAAAAAAGTTTATAAGGAAGTTGCAGGTGTACTTCAAACTAGACGCAAGTTCCTCACATGCTTGGAGTTACAGTTAGTTTTTCCTTTTACTTTTGGATGGTCTATCCTTGGATAGAGCAAAGCAAATGGTTTAAAAATAATAATTAGCAGTTTTGTACAGGCTAAACCATCAATAACCAGGAATCTGCAAGAAAGCATACAATGTTCTGAAAATCTTCCTTTTGTTCTTCTATTATTGATCAAGATTAGTTATGTACAGTACAGTAACAGGTAACACTAAAATTCCATGTTAGGTACTGATGATGTGAAAAAAACTGTACTGTGCTCCCTTACTTCAGAATATCCAATTTGTGCCTTGCATAACTTATAAAAAACCTCCCCATGAGAATGTTACAAATGAAATAAGGTCAGAATGGTATGCAAAACTCCAATCACTAAACAGGTTAAAAATTCATACATAAATAGTTTTTCCAAATACAACTGCTAAATAAACAAAATACTGAAGTCAAGAAAGATTTTCACATGATGTTAAAAGTTCATCTTATGTTCACACCTTGAATATAATCATGCCACTGTCATGGCCAGCAGCAAACAGGTTGAGGGTTGGGTGGGCTGCTAATACCCAGAACCTGTCATGCTCTCGGCGGAATGTATGGAGGCACATCCTTTTGGCCATGTCCCAGACTCGAATGGATTTGTCCTCAGAGTTTGAGAGAATTAATTCTTGTCGAGGATGGAACATCACACATGACACATTATTGTAATGACCTCGGCAAGTGTCCACTTCCCAAGCCTGCAAAAATTACATCATGGAACTTATTATTCATATCACTTACAGGGGAATTGTCAAAATACATCTTATAAACATGAAAAATTCATAATATTCTAAGACAAAATGTAAACTAATGGAAACACTTACCTTCGATTCATTCATTCTCCAAAGTTTAACCTGACGGTCATCAGACCCTGATATTACAAGAGGCAGAGTGGGATGGAATGCGGCCCAATTAACTCCTCGGTCGTGGCCTTCAAGCACATGACGAACAGTAGCATCTCCAGCACTGAACAGTTCTGGGTTACGGGTGTGGTGATCCTCTCCACCACCTAACCCTCCCATTCCTGGAGCTACATTCTTCTTTCGTAAACCTGCACATTAAAACTCTACTAGAAAACCATCCTTACATTAATCATTCACTTCAGGCTGGGGACAACCAACTTCAGTATCTACTTCTCACACCCAAATCAAATCTACAGAAAGCTTGCTTATCAATCAAAAGACCCAATCAAACTGTTGCCAAAGGGAAAAAAATTTTTTTAATTTTTTTATATGGAATACACAAAATATAATTGTCATGCAACTCTAAGTATCAATATACACAATAAAATTAACCTCTTACTGTACTTATTTATGTCTAAAGGCATAGCAAAGATTGCTATTGACATTACTGTAAAATTAAGGCCTGGAATTAGTTTGCAAAGTATGAAAAGGTGGAATATTCAAGATATCCAATAAACTGCAACGAAACCCTACAGTACAAAGGACCTAGTCATTATTTTCACTCATCTTGAAAAATTCAAAGTTCCACTGCAATGGATGCCCTTGACTGTCTTGTATTTTTGAGATTCCTTACTGTTGGCCAAGCTAATTTTGTTAGGCAATTGTAATGTTAATGTATCCTTATGAAACTAAGTATTTCAAGCACTCAGACCACCTTACATTAAGCCAAAAAATATTAGGTAACTAAATTTGCTAACATATGAGAACATTTTCTTTGGAATGATATTCCTTCATAACAACTATAAAAAATAAAAAGTTTCACAGCAACAGATTTCAACATTATAAATTAATTTGTGCTTATGTTTCACCTCATGAAAGGGACAAACACAAGTGAATGTTAAAATGCAAGAATTCAAGGTCAACGAAAGAAAAATATCAAAAAAAGAAACCAGGGGTTAATAAATAAGAACAAAGACAAGTCATAGGCTAATATTCACAAAAAGTCTTGGACATAAATTCATAAATTATGCAAGCAAAGGAATAGCAAAAGCAAAAAGCCCCAAAAACTATAAGAGAAACAAAACAATAGCTAGGAAGCAGTACCACTACTCACGTTGGTACCCAGGAATTAAACCAATGGTAGAAGACCTGGTCATGCTGGTCTGTGGAAGCTTAATCTATTAAGTCAATAAGAGAAAATAAAAATTTCGGGCTTGCAAACACTATGCAGGTTTTTCCTCCATGGATTAAAGTCTTCCAATATTACCAAGAGTGAAGTAAACCACATAACTTGGTATACCCCTGTGGTTCTCTTTATGTTATGGGAATAAATAAGATTCATACCATCATCCTTAAAAGATCTGTAACACCATACCTGAAAACACCCAGTATACTAATTCCCATTGAGCAGTGTCCAAATTTCCAAGTATTAAAGGCATTAAAACATGAAGTCTAAAAGATATTATCAGGTAGTGTTTACATTTACATTAAGCCATCACACCTTATACTGTACACCATCACCTAAATTAAAGTCTAAATTTTGACAATGGCAACTCTTAAAAAAAGGTGACAACTTTTGAGATCACAGAAATTTAAGCTTGAAGGTCTAAAGTATTGCACTTCCTTATGAACTACATTACAGTATTGTTTTCTTGCCATTCAGAGACAGTACTTAGCAGCAATGAAACAAATCATATTTCCTTGCTGTAGTGACTACAATAAAATCTTTCAAACCAAGACCAAATATACTAACAGAAAACATTTTGTAATCAGCTCAGCAAACTCAAGAAGAATTTCCAAACAAATGACAACTGTGTAACCTTAATTCTACAGACACTTTAGTTGCATTTGCTAGAAACTAATGATTACTAAAAGATTAATTTCCAAATGTTAACAAAAATGCACAATAGAAAGCTAGAGCCCTACTAAATCTCTTATATCTCATTACTCACCTCATTAATTTCCTAAAAGTTCAAGATATTTATTGGCAGAGAAAAATTTATGCTCAATAAACGTATAAGGCTTTGCACAAGTCAAAAGAGGTAAATTAAGGGCTATGAATGAGTTACTTTATACTGCATTACTTATGCAATGCTTTGAAACAGAGTAGGAACCATTATACATTATCACTCAATGCCAGTACTATACTGCTTTGCACTTTACCATAACCAGATATCTAGACCAGCTCTGAAACCAAACCACCTCCCATACGACTATACTGAATAAATGTTTAACATAATTGCCCAGGTGATAAAGGTAAAAATGATAGGACAAAACAATTAACCAAATATGCTCAATCCAACACCAGCAGTTTTGTTCCACAGTAAAATGTTAACTTATTATAAGTCTAATCAGTATCCCATGGTCATGAGGAAAAAGGTAATGTATTGTAATCAAAAACTATTTCACCAACATGTAACTTTCTCATGGTACAGGGAAGTTACTGCGGAACTTCCGAAAATACAAATCCTGTACAGTAAAACCCCCGTATTCGAGGGGGATGCGTACCACATCCCCGCCCCCCATCATAGCTAAAATCCACAAATACTTAAAACCCCTCTAAATACACTTAGAACTGCCTATTTTGATAATTGAAACAAAAAAAATAACCCTCTAAAAATACTTATACCTGAGTATTTTAATAGTTTTATCACAAAAAGTGCAGTCATCAAAATTATATGAAAATACAGTAATTAGTGAGTATTTCTCAGTGAAAAACACTGCGAATGGGCACATTTTCTGCAAATTCTGTGTATATATGTTCCATAGGGAAATCCGCGAATAGGTGAGTCCGCAAGTCATCAGAATGCGAATACGGGGGGTTTACTGTACTGCTACATTTAATGCCATCAATTTAATTTTCCAATGACTTTCTTCAAACTAATAACTAATAAAAATTAAATATTTAACACTGACTGACTGAAAGTTTTAAGGTTCCAGCATCATAACTTTCTTAACTCAGGTATCTTCAAGAATGCTCACAGCAATGTAGCATACTTCAAGAGTAACAAATGCTAGGGAACAATAAGCTGCCAGTGCTGACAGGTAACCTGGTGAATATTAACGATCAAATGTGAACAGAGAAAAAATATATAGAATACTATCATGCAAGAGTTGTTAAAACTCCAGGTCAATAAAAGGTTTAACGAGTCCAAAAATAACTGTTCTTTTAAATAAAGCAAATGATTATAGCCTATTCATGCATAACTATCAAATTTAGTGGAAGGTTTCTCACAATATAAGAAATGAAAACAAACTTTCAAAAATTTGTGTCAAAGCAGATCCCATATCATATTCTTACACAAAAAAGATAGCAAACATACTTCAGCATTTGCTTTAGCCATTCTATGAAGATGGAGAATTTGAACAATAAAGGCTTTTTTAATACAATAGGTAGTTTATGAAATTCTCAATTGACTCATATCACAATCCCATTCCTAAAAGAACAAACTTTAAAATTCAAGTTCTAGGTTCTGTTCATTATATGGTATTATAGGTCATCATACCAGCATGTTTAGTTTTCCAACTAAACAGCTTTTAACTTAATATTCTCAAAAAAAAATATTTTTTTAGGTTGAAGTACAATTTAGCTTTCATGTAAAATATACCTATCTTCCAGACATGAATTACAAAATAAATCAGCCAGGCTTTGCCAAGCCAACTTAAAATCAAAATTTTCAATATTATAAAAACCAAAGAAACTAAAGCCCCAATTTAAGACTGGACTGATACTCGACTCTTTGGAATATTTTACATTCTTTCATCAAGGTCAGAACAAATATTTCATACTTTTTTCTATGCAAGCTATTCATACAAACTATATTCAAGACCAAAATTCAGAATGAAATTAGAATACAAAAAATTTTTAGATTCTATTGGAATATATTAGTGTAATATGGTAAAATTTATATCAGTATTACTTTAAAATCTAAAGACAAAGCCAACTCACCCTTTTAAAAAAAATGCAAGTTCTCTGACTCAACTTTCCTTCAACTGCACATACCATTTGAGTTTGCTTTTACATTCTCGAAACTGCAGTCAATAGTATTGCCAAATATGTACATACATTTTTCACCCTTCTACATAAACCAAGAATCAATGCACCCTAGATTTAATATGCCATGTGTTGGAAGACTGTTTAGCCATTTCCCATAGCCTTTACATGTATTTCAACTGAAAAATTTCATTACCAATACTGATGTCTGAGACTGAGCCATTTGCAGGAACACCTGTCAGCAGTCTTATCTGGCTGAAGAGATCATTTGCTCATTCAGTGTTTTAACCCATCAGTCTAACTAGACGTGCATTTCAAACTAAACTCCACACAGACCTCAGTAGATTTAAGAAAGGCAAAGCTATTTTAAATGGCCCTTTTCACAAGCCACAATTCATTTAACCTAGGCTAATTTACAGAATTCATTTCGCTGTATGGGACTGCTCTGGAGAAGATTGCTGACAAAGTAAATGGCCCTTGGCTTTTTCCACTAAAAAGTGTGTACAATTTAATAATGATAACCTATACACAGTATACAAAAACTTTCCATAATATATATCCAAACTGTGTGTGTGTGAACCAAAATCTTATGAGCAATACACTACATTCAGATTTGTCGTCATTTATCCCAGGCCTAGCCTCTGTCACCATTGGCCCCAATATGCAGTGAACATAAACTAATTCAAGCTTCAGAAGAATACATAATTTACCTAGGGTCTATATTTCTCATCCAAACCATCTCTCACATCACCACTATTCCACACAGTAAAGGTACACTTAAACAAATGATCTTCCTTTCAGTGTTTCAAGTAACTACGCATGAAAACACTAAATTGTCTCTGCACTGACTTGAAGGTTTGCTCCCCTACTTGAGAAGCAGCAAGCCAGTAGTAAAATTAGATCATTCAGGCAGATTCTACACTGAATTCCAGTTAGCTTCTGACTGCTGAATCTATTGGCAAAAGTGTAGTACTGTTTACTCAAACCTTACCATAATGTAAACAAATATGACTCTATTCTAATTTTAAGAGGTTAGCAAACTTTGTTTCAACATTACTAGAAATGTTAAAAATATGCATGATGCACAACCCACATCTTTCTGTGATTCAAAGATTATTAAATTGTGAAATTAATCATGCTAATCTACACCTGTATTAAATACTGGCACTGTATCTACAGTATCTGCAATATTGCTCAATATTTTGGTATATGTTTTAAGCTCAAAAAAAATAAACCAACTGCCCGATAACCTACTTTAGCTAAAGCCAAGCCCTTTACTTTGGATACATCAAGTTAAGACCAACAAACAAGAACTTAAATACACGTACATCTAGTTATAGTCATACCCCCAAATCTTAAAAATTCACTAACTCTGACAAAACACAAGAGCTATATTTCAAGCACAAGCTATGAAGGGGATATTCCCAAACCCCTTGTCACTGGGTACCAACGAGTAGTGCCTACCTCCTGGCTTGCCGGGAATACCTGCGATATCCCAGACGCGAACAGTTGAGTCAAGTGAAGCAGATACTATAAGATCCTGCGTTGGATGGAAACGGGCACACATCACATAATGGTTGTGTCCTGTCAAGATAGACACACAGGAACGAGACTGCCAATTCCATATGCGGATTGTCTGGTCGTCTGAAGCAGACAGGATCCATGGGTATTCCTACAGAAAATCAAGCATATTAGACCATAAACATAGGTAAAAACCCTTCATTTAGTATCCACATTTAAATCTAGATCATGTACATATTTCTACTGTACATCCTGTACATAACAGTACATGAGGCCCATCAAGAAAAGCATCAGGAAACCAAGATATTGAAACACCATCCACTGTCAAAACTTTAAACATTACAAAAACATAAAACACTTTCCTCTGCAAAATATCAAGGCCTCACTGCATTTGTTTCTCATTTTTCTGTGAAGCAAGATCCTAATGTCACATTTCTTATATTTCTTAATATAACTTTTTTTTCCTCTCTCTCCAAGAACATTGGGATATCTATCCTTACCTTTACAAAACAGTTTACATATTTACTAATAAATACCAACTACAACAGTTAAAACTTACCTGATGGAATTCAGTTGTCCTTATGTAATCCAGGTGACCGAGGAGGGTAAAAAGGCATCTCCTGAGCTTGTAATTCCAAACCTGAGGATAAAGATACATTATATAAAATTGTAGATAGGCAATGGCTACTGATAATTTAATTTAAAATATAAATACTACTTGCAAAAGTACACAAATACATTTATAGAGAATTTTGCAGCATGTAACAGGTGCTGCAGCACTGCCATTTACAGAAAAAATTAATAATTTTCTCAGAAGAAATCTTATTTTTCTTTTCTCTGTTTTACTAATGAAAAAAGCTTTATACAATTTTTCTACAAGGATAGACAACAACAGGAATGGTTCAAGCTCAAAGCTAAAAATAACAATTACCAAATGAACACAAGCCACTGGATTAATGTAGACTCACTATACCTAAACAAATGTTATATACTGCAATTAAAATGACCATTCCTTGACACAACTACTGTCAAAATCCAGAATTATTAAGAAATTATTATAGGCTGCCACGTTAGCTTCCGATCAACATGAAAATCCCGGCTGGCCTAGCATAGCTTTGCTGAACCCATCCAAATGCGCAGTTTGTTGTCCACAGGCCACAAGAACTTTTTCAAATTGCATTGATTCTTATTCTCAGAGACATTTTACTGTGAACATTTATGTAAGTTGTTTATGGATGTCATATATAAAATACTAGATGAGTGCATGTCTGAAAAAACTCCATACAGATACCTTGTTATCTTTAGAAAGAATGTAATTGTAACTTAATGTCATATTTACCTACCATCTATATTCATAAGTCTTATACAACGTAGTATATTAATTTCTTAAGATAAGAATAAGTGAACTAGTGACAAGTGCATTGATTTTATACCGTTATGAGCATTTCTTTTCACTTTCAATAAAAATTTTTCACTATAGCACTGAAGTTCCTGGTTAAATACAAATAACATCAATAACTAGACGACTTACAGTATGGTGGAAGTAATATAAACAGAGTAAAAAAATCTTGTGCAGAATACATTCACCAGAGAAATAAGTGTACTGTACTCAAATGAGCTTCATCAGAAAAGCAATATGTTATACCTTCAATAACTTTCAAACCATGTAGCTCTAATTTTCATAATATTTTATTCAAAATAACCACAATGATAATTACCGGCAGTCTGTGGCATATGGGTAACTATTATTGCCAGATAACTTTGTATATCATATACAATATGACCAGAAGTCCGTTTTTTTCAAACATTTTTGGGGATATGAGGGGGCTGGTTAGCCAAAGTATAATTACTGTACTAAATAGCCCCCATGAGCCACTGCAGTTACAATCTACAACTAATGTACATTTTAATGAAAAAGTAAAATACTATACCTTGATTTTGTAGTCATCACCCCCTGATACAAATAATGGCTGCTGCTGATGGAAGCATACTGCACGTACTGGCCCTTCATGTTCATCAAATTTATCGACCAGGGTACACATACGATAATCCCATAGTTGAATAATACCACTGTGCAAGCTGAAAAAGTATGTAATGCCAAAACCATGAGCTATCACAATAAAACTACATAGTTTACTGTTCTCCAATATTCTCTAATTTCCATTCTACTTCCTTCAGAATGACTTGCCACTTTGTGGTTTTAAATGTACCCAAAATTTACAAGCAATAATGACAACTTTACCTTGCCAGTACCCATGGCCGTTTAGAATGAAAAGACAGTCCTTTAACCCTTGCACTTTTCGTTTCAAATTTTGTCAACATCTTTGAGTCATCTAGTCACAACTCTGTAAAGAAAGAAAACTTATGTAAACTTCCAAGTGATATTTAAAATCACAGTAATCTACAAGACATATATCAGTGGGCCAAAAATGTTACTTGGATGAACAGAAAATTCCCTTTTTACTGTTAGGTGTACCTAACTACATAAATACTCTCTCCAACCGACTTGTTAAAAATTCAATGATTATCATAAAAATGATTTAAGCTTGAGTGCTTCTGATCTACAACTAACAACATTAAACATAGCAGCAAAGTCAAGACACTTCATAGAAATTTCATGACCAGAATCTGTTGATTTTTGTTTATCACTGGAGAACTGGACGCAACGACATAAACCATCAATCATATGCACCCATCCTTTTGTGAAAACCAAATATCAAACTTTGGAACATATGCCTATTTACAACACACATATCAAGCCATTTTGCCCACTGATACTCAAAAGCTTTAGGACAGCAGAACTACAGAAATTAAGCATTACCTTACTTACATGGTTACAAGCTACTCTACCACTTCTAGAAAGCACAATACTAATGATATAACACCTCCAACTCTCCCAAATTGTTATTATTATTATTATTATTATTATTATTATTATTATTATTATCATTCATTATTATTCAGTAGATGAAACCTATTCATATGAAACAAGAACACAGGGGCCACTGGCTTGAAATTCAAGCTTCCAAAGAATATGATGTTCATTAGGGAGAGGAAGTAAAGGGAAATAAGAAAGAATAGATACTACCATTTATTAAAAAATAAAAATACAGTTGATTAAATTAAAAGATAAAAATGTATCAAATTGCAAGAAGAATTGTATAAGGGTAGTGATGCACTGCATTTTCAATTGAACTTCTGAAGTTCCAATTGCATGACATTCTCTGGGAGGCTGTTCCACAGTCCAACGGTGTGAGGAATAAAGGACCTCTGGAACTGAGAAGTTCGGCAGCAAGGCACATTTACTGCATATTGGTGTTGCTGTTCAGCGAACCTGGTTGCTCTCAGCAGATAAAGGGGATCAGGGGTCAATTACGAATGTGAAAGACCTCTGTTGAAATACAACTTAAGAAAAAGTGACAAACAAGACCATCCGTCAATGGTCCACATCATAAGTGCTAGTATTAGTAAACAAATGTACCACCATGAACCACTCTATCTAAAATAGATAAAACTCTGGCAGAAGCAGACATCCACACCGGAGAACAGTATTCCGGTAAAGTAAGTACAAATGAACTCCAACAGGCTGCACTGGTTTTATCACTGTTATAAATATACTGTATGAAGCTTTACGAACAATACCTAACTTTCGTGCAGTATTTGCTGAAACTTTCATCATATGTTTCTCAAAAGTTAGATGTGAGTCAAAAGTTACACCTAGAATAGTTAAAGCTTCACACTCATTCAGCAAGGTTTCATCCACCTGAAAGGGGAGGATGGGGTGGGAAATCTGTAAGAGATCTACTAATCAACAGTGTTTTCGTTTTAGTGGAGTTCAGCCTCATACCTCACCAACTACAACATTCCTTGATCCAGTCCATGTCACGATTGAGGCTGAGGACAGCTTCATTTCTCATAAATGGAGACTTTACTACACCCACAAGTGTTGCATCATCGGCATACTGAACAATCTTGTTTTCCAGGCCAACAACCATATCACTTGTATACACTAAAAATAACAGCGGACCAAGAACACTGCCCGGTGGAACTCCAGACACAATAGGTCTTGGACTCTTGGTTCAATAAAGATCCCATCCACAGCAACTCGCTGCTGCCGACCTGTAATGAAATTTTGAAGTATCCTGATAACTTGACCACCCACACCAAGATTCTGAAGTTTAAGTGTCTTGTGATTTACTAAATCAAAAGCAGCACTAAAATCTATTTGAATTACTCTGCATTCAAAACCCTTATAAAGGTTCCTTTTCAAATGGCTTGTCAAGTCTAAAAGAGCATCACAGGTACCTAACTGCTTCCTGTATGCATATTAACCATCAGCTAACAATCCTTTAGATTCCATATACTTATATAGTGGCTTAAATATAAGTATTTCAGCAACTTTGGTGAGCACAGGGAGAACAGAGATTGGGCTGTAGTTGCTGGGGTCTACAGATATACCACTCTTTGAAACAGGCACTGTATTACTATGCTTCCACTCATCCGTAGATACTACGACGACATCAAGATTTTCCATCATCTGTTAGTAGAAGTGGAATGGAAAACAAGCCTGACCCAAAAATAGATGATGCCAATTCGGTCCACCATAGATGAGGCTGAGTAATTCCTTCAAGTTTCCTCTTCAAGGAATTATTGTAATTTCTCACGGCTGTATGGTAAGTTCTATTCGCAGCAAAGCCAGACTCAACAAAAATGGTGTAATATTCATTTGAACGATTTTGTCTCTATGAGCTGAATGAGTAGAAAAACCCTCTTCTAGCTAATTTATGAAAAATGACAGGTAATCTGTACCAGGAACATAAGAAAAAATACATCATCACAGCCTATGATGTTCTAGTCGCAATGTAATTTGTAATAATTCCTGATTCTTGATAAATTTACTCAGCAATTATCTTAAAATCCTAACCACTGCCACCACAGTTAAACAAATGGCATTTTAAGACATAAAAAATTGGATTTTGCCACAAATAACTGTTACTAAGGATGAGGGGCGCCAATTCAAAACAGCTTTGTCACATCCTACATTTATGTACCTTAGTGACTCAGTGTAACTGTACCTTGATAATATAATTCCAAACCTAGTGTCCCTTATTCCCAATTCTTAATTAACTTACCTACCAAGATTGCCTACACTCCGACTTTGGCAAATGGTTTGACAAACTGCCTCACCTAACCTAACAAATAATGGTAACTTTTGCAATAGCCTTAAGGTACCAAGGGGCACGGCAGTACAGTGAACCCTCCCTATTCGCGGTCTCACTATTCGCAGACTCGTATTCACGGATTTCTCTGTGGAATGTATATACCCATTATTCAAGGAAAATTCGCCCATTTGCGGTATTTTTCACTGAGAAATATTCACTAATTACTGTATTTTCATATAATTTTCATGACTAAATGCACTTTTTGTGATAAAACTATTAAAATACTCAGGTATAAGCATTTTTACAGGTTTTTTTTTGTGTTTAAACTATCAAAAAAGGCAGTACTAAGTATTTTTAGAAGGATTTTAAGTTTCACGGATTTTAGCTATTTGCGGGGGGGGGGGTTGCGGTACGCATCCCCCGCGAATACAGGGGTTTATTGTAGTCTTCAGTTTTATCCACTCTTTCCCTGTAGTAAAAAATGTAAACCAATGGGCAAGGCCTACTCCTAATGCTGTCTCAGTTGAACAACACCAAAGACTGCAATTTTGGGAGTTTTTCATGAAATTTTTCACCAACTAGGTTAAATGATAAACATTATGTAAAACATATCTGCTCCCTTAATGATAGATTAGTTTCATTCAACTCCTCTGAAAAAACAAATTAGATGCCCTTCGTGCCTTGTTTACCAAAGGATTATGGAAAATTTATTGGTTTTTCATCTGTAATACTCTCATTGGAATTATCTCCAAGAACATAAACTGTGACCTTTTACTCAAATATAAATACCACAAATTGGCTTGCATAAACATTATCTCTCTCCCTCTCTCCAGTCTAACTGCATAGGCTACTGCGAATATACTTAACCCGTAAAAGGTCAACCACATCATATGACATGTTGCAGAAGTCGTCTCACACAGGTTATGCATGTCATAAGAAGTTCTAAAGTTTTTAAATTTGCGCGCCTTCCTAGCTGATTGTATGGATATTGTCTATGTTGGATGGGTACTTGGCAAACCTCCAGAAACGCAACAGCGCCTGAGGCCGCACGCAGGGTTGCCAGATTGGGGTACAAATTGCAAACTGGGCTAAATTTTACACCTCTGGGCAACCAGATTTCACAATCTGCTACTTGTGACTTTTTGGGCTACTTTTGATTTGACTTGGGCTCTTTTATTTGATTTAGACTACTTCCACTTATTATTTATAATAATAATAATAATAATAATAATAATAATAATAATAACACCAATGGCCATACAATGCTCTTAGTGCCTTATTAGTCTTCATGGAGGAAGGTTGCGCTGGCCGTTCACACTCTCAATCGAGAGGAGGTTGCACTTGCCACTTGCACTCTCAATCCAACGCAACTTTCTGCGTGTCATTTCATTTGTATAATGCCAGTGCACAAGGTGCCAAAACCAGAGAGCACAAAAGGCTTGCTAGACTATGTCTGCCAACATGCAAATTGTCAACCACAGCAGAGAAAAAACATTTGCTTCCACTGCCACGAATATGATGTTCCACTATGTCTGGAACCATGTTTTGAAGAATATCACATAGAGTAAACGCTTGGGACGTGAGACACTGCGACATTCCTCTGCTGTTTGAACACTTCCAGAAAATGCATTCGAACACGTCTCCATCAGCATCAGTGACACTTTTGCCCCCTCTACACAACACGCCGAGACCCGAGACCTCTACATTCCTATTAAAGTAACAGTTTTCTTCTAAATTACAAAATAATGGCATATTTCCGATTAAAAAGAGGTTTGTTAAGATTTAGCTGTGCGCGGAGCTAACTTACCGGCCATGACGCTCTCGAAACTTTTACTAAAAATACTTTAGAAATGGACGAGTGACGCCATCTCGATATCTGCCAAGTCACTTGTGTAAACAAACTGCCCATTTCCTTTGTTAAATCTGCAAAATATTTGTACCCATAGACACTGACACCATTTCCTTGACATCAGTGGTAAACGCTGGCACCTATGGGGCTTGGACGGGGAACTCTAGCTAATTTTCGGGACGCCAGAGCGGTAGATATTTAAATAACTAGTAGCTAAACACCAGAATAAGGTTATAAATTCAGTAAATGTATTACGTGTTCATTACAATTCATTTGAAAATATTTGTTGTTGGAGCAAACCAGATTCCTGAGACAAATTTCAATGCTTTTGCTGTGAACATTATGATGTAGCTATTTTTCGCGTTTTCCTATCTTTTTTTATTTATTAATATATATTACATACAGTGTAATATATATATCACATATACAGCGTAAGTTTTGACAAATATAATGTTAAGTAATAATTTTGGATTTAAAACATTTATTTCGGTCCTGTATTTTGATGTCATGGCATCTTGCCTCTCATACCAGTTCTAGATAAATTGTCACACTCAACTTTCTTGCATTTTTGCCTAAGTGGTAACACTCATATGTAGACATTACATGTCTCAGAAGTATACATAGTGATATGGACTTAAATAAATTAAAAGTCCTAACAACAAAATACTACATTTCTATCGTAAACAGTTCACTAATGCATCATCTGCTCTTGGATGTTTGTGGCAGCCAGAAGTACAGTAAGGCTGGAAAATTGTTCCCAACACAGTTTCGTTACTTTGATGGAGTAAAGTACTATAAACAAACATTCTCACGTATTTAAGTGGTATTAAGAACAAAGTGTGCATAATTACAATCAAATAAGCACTGTGGAGCTTCAGTTGTGATGTCAGTAAGGATAAAACCATGGATTAAAGGTAAAAATGCAATTCAGTTCAACCACATGACAAGACATGAATTCCATGTCTCATATTTTCACTAGTATAGGCAACAAAATGTTGTTTTGTAGTGCTGACACAACTAAAATCTTGAGTAATATCTATAAACATTACATATATATGCAATCAGTGTTCAGTACACCGTTAAATGAGCGCTGGGAAGGAAGTGTCCAATCGCCATTCATTTTGTCTCAGTATTTGGGGGGACGCCATATTGGATTCAAAATTGCCTTAAACATCTATTTTACGAAGACTTTACATGCTTATTTTCGTTCGTATGGCAGTTTCCTACAGCTCATTTTGTTAATGAAACTTCAATCTTTAGAAAGGTTTTCTTAAACGTTTAATTTTTTTGTTATTTCCCCAATTAAATATCGAGTGAAAAGGGAAAATTTTGCCACCCACGTGTCTCATGCCCGATCGTTTACCCTACTCTTCGAAATTTGTTAAAGTGCTAGAAAAAAAAAAAATGTAGTTTGTAAGTTGTATTGCTGAATAAAAAGTAAAATGAATTTGTTTCTAATTTCAACTTTGTGAGAGAAATTTAAATAATAAATTTTTCATATTAGTGGAAAAAAAATGGATTAGGGGACCAAAAAAGGGTAATTCTAAGCCAGCTGTCCATGGTGAGCTAGACTATGGCAATTGGCGTTTTCTTATGTTATTTTACTTGCTTTACATGAATTTAAAGTAATATTTTGTCAGCCGGCTGTAACTAAACTGCCATTGACCTTTGAAGACTACACGACTTGAATTGCCTAACGCGGGGTAGGTCTAAGCCGGCATTCTGCGGCAAGCCACATCCCCCCTCCCTCCATAGCTAATATGTACGGCAAAATTGTAACCAGTAAACACAAGTAAAAATACCAACCTAACATACCCTAGAGGTGTTTACTGGTTACAATTTTGCTGTATTAGCTATGGAGGGCGGGGGGGATGGGGCTTGACATTGATTAAGCCAAAACAATTGTAAATTTTTTGTAATCTGAGGGAGGAAACCTTGTTTACAAATATGTAAACTCTTAAGGGTTAAGAATAACTTACTAAATCAATATAACATTAATTTTTGGTAATTTTTTGGAAAACTCCAGCCTGCCATCTCAGAAGACTCCAGCTAGCCATTTTTGCATGATAAACCATTTTGTGTTCATGCAAAAATGGCTAGGAAATGATAGGGCACTAATAGAACCTAAAAATACCAACCTAACATAACCTATGGGCGTTTGCTGGTTACAATTTTGCCGTATTAGCTATGGAGGGGGTGGGGGGCTGGTACTGTCTTACCTTGTAAGTTGTAATTAGATTATTTTTCTCTGTTATTAAGCATTTGTGAAGGGTGTGTATTGAGAAAAATTTTGTTGTTTTGATGTGTTTTACCCAAGAAAAATATAAATTATGATGTGGGAGGTGGCTGGAGTCTTCCGAAAAATAACCTTAATTTCTGGCCACATAGGCTAGGCTTGCCTATATGAACCACCTAGGCCAAATTTCTCGATTGTTGTCTTGTGCCCTTTGCAAATGTGACAATGCGTTAGAAGGTTGGGTAAAATTTTATAAGTTGCCAATAAGACTCCAGCCAGCCATTTTTGCACGAAAAACCATTTTGAGTTTTTCATGCAAAAATGACTAGGAAATAATAGGGCACTAAAAGAACCCTAAAATACCAATATAACTTCACCTATGGGCATTGACTGGTTACAATTTTGCCGTATTAGCTATGGAGGGGGGGTATTCTTACCTTATAAGTCGTAAATTTTCTGATTTTTTATTTATCATTTGCGCATAGTGTTTATGGGGTTCAAAATAATGAGAATGAAGAGCTCTTTTCAAAAATGTAAGTCACAATTTCATAGTGTGTATTGGCAACTTATAAAATAATACCGAAGGTTGTTTTATTTAACCAATTGTTTTAAATAAAAATACTGCTTATGTATCATCTAAGGAATCTAATAGGACCCCAAGTACGAACTCGTAGCCTAGCCTGGAGCAAAGACAGGCCAACGTGTCTACCGTACGATACGTTCTTGAATCATTGCTTATCGCAAAACCTCGTTTATGAACTGCTTGCATGCGGTACAGGCTCATACTTTCACATATGTAAGGGCTAGATACAATAAAAATTACAAGTCTGACACATAAAATACGATAACTGAAACGGAAAAATCGTCGGTCAAAACCATCAAAAAACCTAAACCAAATTTTAGGGTAACAATGAAATCACTCACTTCTTTCCTGTTGACAATAAATGTGAGTTTGTTAGGTAATATCGAGATTCCTCCAGACCTTAAATTCAAACTAAATACTTACCAGAAAATGAGAAAAAGGGATTGATTCCCCAACTGACACCGGAGATTTTGACACTTGTGTTGTTGTGACGTGGATTCTGTAAGGTTTTTAACACACAATGGCTATACATCTTTTAGTTAATTGGGAATAAGCCGGGGGTATAATAATTTTATATATAGAAAACAAAAATAATTAAGATTAAAATTTTTATTTTTAATAGTTTTAAATAATTAAACTGCAAAATTTGTGAAATTTATTACTAAGTAACATGAGCTATACAGCTTAGGAAAGTAGGAGGGATTTCACTCATTGTCATACGTTACGTCAATGTAAGAAATTAGCCATTCTGGTCATCAAATACATCCCATCCGAACGCACTGTTAAAATTAAATCATCGATAACATTAGAAAAAATATTACTATTTGTATCCTAATATTCAATATAAAGAGATAAATGATTTTCCAAAAACATAAAAACAAGAGTTACTTCGCAAAGTACAGTATACAAGAAACTTCGGCAAAATTGATGTAGCACCAACTAGACAGAGGGACGTAAGCCACCACAAACTGCTAAAATAAGGGAGTTCAGGATATTTAAGTTTAAGAAAAACCATCAAACTACGCGTGCCCCTGGAAGTGGTCATCCTTATGTATTCCTGGGAAACATGAAAAACCCATGGAACCCTCCCCATTGAATAATCCACTTGTCTTAGTATAGGTGAACTGTATATTTCAGTCATTAGTATGCATAATCATTACACATATATTTACTCTATATACATGCCTTTTCCTTAGTAAGCTGTAACTCCAGTGTTGAGTCATATATATATATATATATATATATATATATATATATATATATATATATATATATATATATATATATATATATATATATATATATATATATATATATATATATATATATATATATATATATATATATATATATATATATATATATATATATATATATATATATATATATATATATATATATATATATATATATATATATATATATATATATATATATATATATATATATATATATATATATATAAACTTTATCACTTACACAATTGTTATGTGCATTAAAGCAATTCCTAACAGGACCTCATTGAAACTGGTTGGTATCTAGTTTCAATGAGGTCCTGTTAATATATATATATATATATATATATATAAATTTCTGAATCACGTCGGGATCGAACCCAGGTCTTTCAGGTGGAAGGCAAGGGCGCTATCCACTAGGCCATACAAGTCTAAAACAAGTTGGAACCTGAGAGCAACTGCACCCAAGGAATTACCTGGGCAAGCCAACTGCTTGCATACCAGCGAGTTTTCCCCAACTTCCCGACTCAGCAATGACCCAATAGACAGCATTTCATTCAAATTATCCCTTCTGAGTGAATAAGATAGAATAATCAACACACAATCACGTGTGGAACAGAAAACTTTTCTTATTTCCTGTCCACCTGAATGCACACAGCTGTGTACACAAAACCTATAATAAGATGTACCTTATCTTATCACACAACCAACCAACCCTTTGTAAGACCTGACTTTCCCATAAACATTATTAGTGTTATTTCAGTCCATGTATGATGATCACAAAAGAAGACATATACAAGCATTGTAAAAAAGCATAGTTCTTCATTGGTGGGCTGGGTAGGGCTTTTGGCTAGCACGCTGTTGGCCCAGCGTTCGACTATCTGAGCAGCCAATGAAGAATTAGAGGAATTTATTTCTGGTGATAGAAATTAATTTCTCGTCAATATATGGTTCGGATTCCACAATAAGCTGTAGGTCCCGTTGCTCGGTAACCAGTTGGTTCTTAGCCATGTAAAATAAATCTAATCCTTCGGGCCAGCCCTAGGGGAGCTGTTAACCAGCTCACTGGTCTGGTTAAACTAAGATATACTTAACTGTACAAAAGCATACATACTACAAAACCACCTCGTCATACTTCACAACACATGAGAAATCTGAAAGAAAACACATCAGAAAACACAG
>NC_089744.1:27027500-27110000 GCF_040412425.1 Macrobrachium rosenbergii | reverse complement strand
GAGTTGCCACTAATATGCCTCTCACAGCTGAATGTGTTGTTAGTACGCATCTTATATCACTTATTTCATCCTTTTTCTCTCTGGTTAAGTTGGGATTTACAGTTTGCAGTTTTTGCGCCAGTTAGACACAACAATGAAGTCGATGAGGTTGATGTAAAAAGTGTGTGCTTTTAAATAGATATTTGAAGAAAAAAATAAGGAAAGCAAAATGTAATACTATGAAGTGCTTCGGAAACAGTACGAATGTGATGGATTACCCAGAAAATAAAGAAATGAATGAGCGGTAACATCATTCGTGAGCTTCATCATAAAAATACAAAAAACTATAATATTCTGCTGCTGCAGGAGAATTCGTATATTCCATGTTGATTTCCCAAATTAGTTTGCATTGTTAAAAAGCAGCCTTTGACTGCACTTTGAGAGAATCACGCCTACTAACTGAGGCTAAACAGCTGCATTCCCCGTAACCAATTCTAATTGAATCTCAGATGATGTTGCGCCTGAAATCTTAAGCCATTCAAAATAACTGTAGGAAAGGTTACTGTTTATGTCTAGTTACTTAGCTTGTAACACAGCAAGCGCACAACTGAGGGAACCTAAAGTATATAAAATAGCAGGAAAACATGGCATTACACCGTCAATGATAAAGAAACAAACACAACGTAGTTAATAAAAAGGGAAAATGCCATGCCCGGGAATGAGTCATACCTGCGTGAGTGTCTGCGTTGTCAGGTGGTCCGATCATCTCGGTCTAAAGTAATTCCGGAATCCTAACAGGGGTTCATTTGCATATCAGTCTTTCTCGTTACTTACAGAAAAAAGGTGAGAATGAGAAAGAAATAAAACATTCATAATATCCCAATTCCCGGGTTTACATATATTAGTTTCATTATCTGTTTATTAAGTGTTTGCTATTGCTCTTTCATGCTTGTGAGTACTGCTGCTTTAGATTCTTTACTAATAACTTCATTGTTTGTGTTTATTCTCTTAACTGGTTCTCGTCTAGTTATTAAATAACTTTTCTGATACATCGGTGCAATAATAGTCTGCGTCATGGTTTAACCACCGTTGCAGCTTGCCAAATACATCAGTGATAAACAGTCTCTATCCTATTCATGTGTGTGTGTGTGCGTGCGTACGCGCACCTCCGAAGTGTTTCACACTCAATTAATCTCAGATGGAACACGTGGTGGCAATTGCAGGAGGGTGTGGCTTTTTTTTTTCTTTTTTGTCCCCGAGCAACTAAATGTCTAAATCGCACGGTCGGCCCTCTTCAGGAAATCACTTGAGTTTGTTCTCTTGATCAGTCGTTCAGCGGAAGATCTGAAGATCAATTTGATCTTTAATTGATTTACGACACAGTGTAGTAATCAATGCGTCTTACGTAATGTTTAGAGGGAGACGTGATCGATCCTTGTGACCATTATTACCTCCTCCAACGGAGAGCTGGTGTTTTTGTTCGGTTTGTTTATTCGTCTGTTCGTGAGCAGAATTACTGTAAAAGTTACGTCTGGATTTTCCGTGAGTTTCACCGAAAGGTGGCCCTCGTGAGTGGTAACAACGTATTAAAGGTTTATGTTGAGATCTGGATAAGGGAACATCTTAAGATTAATGATTATTATCGATTCTGGTTTGCTATTAGATTTGTTTTTTCCATTTCTTTGGCACTTTTAGGAAGATGTTTGACTTAAATTTTAGAAAAAAGAAATCTTTTAAAAATGATGTTCATCTTAGATGTACTGTATGCTCTCCAGATTTTATAGAGAGAATAAATAAGCTAAAATATAACAATTTCTAGAAGGTTCCACGAAAGAGTTAATTGTCTCAGCTAACCAGTCTGGATAAGCAGTTCAGATATACACAGTGTATATATGTATAAATATATATATATATATATATATATATATATATATATATATATATATATATATATATATACATACATACACACACACACACACACACATATATATATATATATATATATATATATATATATATATATATATATATATATATATATAAGCTAAGAGTCTGAGAAAACTATGTTCGATTGCGTGCAGGCCCGTCATTTCCCATCAATCAAGTCATCCATCAGCCAAAGGGAAAAAGAGCATTGACTTGTGCCGGCAAGAGACGATTATTTCCTTGTTGTCTTTAGTGACTGATAAATATTTCTGCTATAATAAATGCAACAGACAACGAAAAAGAAAGAAAATCGGTACCTAGAGGAAAATTATATCTTTTTTATAGTTCCGGAACAAATATGGCCTTAGAAAAAATCTTTTTTTAGGCTCATGAAGCTCGTGCCAGATTTAAAAAAAAAAAATAAAAAGCTGCGTTCAGTTATCTGAGCGTGTGCAGCTGCCACACCCTCTGGCTTGCAATACCCATTATCAAATCTCATATCTTAATGTATGGGGTTCGTAGCCTTGATTATGTAAGTCGAGTGGAGCTTACCAAGACTTAACAGACTCGTTCAGTTATTGAAGTAATTGGTTTTTACCGTTTTTCAAGTTACGTTTAGCCGGGATCCACTTCTTTAGAGGGTCCTGCGTTTGTCTTTGGTTTCAATTTACATATAGAATTATGTGTTTTCAACAATATAGCTAGCTTCTGATTGTTTGTCATTGATTATCTTAAGAAGTCCTGGAGTAAAATATTTTGACATTCTTAACTGTTAGTCTGTGCCTTTAACTAATCATATTGTTTCTTTGCTTTTCGAACAAGGAAAATCACTTTGTCGTTCTGCTCTTTTTTTATTTGCGGGGTGCAAAGATAAGCCAAAAGTGATGTCCTAAAGACTAAAAAAACAAGTCAAATAAGCTATATTTTACTGGCCCTACCCATCCTTGTGCAAACGATATCAGAAGCGATTGATAGAGACTTGAAGAAAAACTTAAACTTTTGAGAGATACTTGAATACGACCACAATGAAATATTTGAAGAGACACAACAAGAAACAAATGTCTAATTCCTATGTGTGAGTGTATCTTCAGTTAGTTTACCAATAGTATCACCGATGTTATTCTTAGAACACAAAACTTAAGCAACTTTGCATTGTCCAATACATTGAGTTTAATTAGCTTCCACTGACGAACATTGATATAATGAATATGTCCCATGTACCAGAGTTTGACTCCCTATGATTTTAGAATTATTGTGATTCACAAAATATTGCAGAATAGTAATTTACTTAGCACTCATTACCTAGAAATGGTCCAAGAAGAAGTGAGGGTGGAAATATTGTTATGGTTTGAACTGTGGAATGGAATGGAATATAGAGTTTAGGCCAAAGGCCAAGCACTGGGAACTATGAGGTTATTCAGCGCCAGAAAGGAAATTGAGAGTAGGTAGGTCTGAACGGTGTAACGGGAGGAAAACCTCGCAGTCACACTATGAAATAACTGTTAGGAGAGGATGGATAGCAAGCTGGAAGAAAGATAATATGAATGGAGTTACAGTAAAAGGAATGAAAGGGGTTGCAGCCAGGGGCCGAAGGAACGCTGCAAAGAACCTTTAGTAATGCCTACAGTATACCTTCTGGGAGTAATGAGCTGTGATAAGGAGACTCCCATTAAGGAAAATCGTCCAGGAATGAGTCAATGAAAATCATCCGTTATTTTGATTATTATTATTATTATTATTATTATTATTATTATTATTATTATTATTATTATTATTATTATTATTATTATAAGAACCTTTAGTAATGCCTACAGTATACCTTCTGGGAGTAATGAGCTGTGATAAGGAGACTCCCATTAAGGAAAATCGTCCAGGAATGAGTCAATGAAAATCATCTGTTATTTTGATTATTATTATTATTATTATTATTATTATTATTATTATTATTATTATTATTATTATTATTATTTGCAGAGTACATGGAGTTACACTTCGGGCCTGAAAATGAAGACCCAGCTACAGTCCACGATGTTGCCAACAATTTCTTCAGATCAACCACCATTCACGGTTACGGAAGGATTTATAGGTGGGATAAGTGAATTCTTTTTTATTCTTTATCAAAGAGCTGTGTTGAGAGGTTGGATGATAGTCTATTATAAAGACACATACACACACATATATATATATATATATATATATATATATATATATATATATATATATATATATATATATATGTAATTATATATATATATATATATATATATGTAATTATATATATATATATATATATATATAATATACATATATTATATATATATATATATATATATATATATATATATATATATATATATATATATATATATATATATATATATATATATATATACACACATATATCATCGCCCCCAACTTAGGGCCAGGCTAGGATCCTCTGTGATATTATGCCAGTATATATATACACAGTATATATATATATATATATATATATATATATATATATATATATATATATATATATATAGATGTATAACTGAATCACGAAAATATGGAATGTGATGAATATATAAATAAAGATAAAATCCACGAAGGAAACGGAAACACTAGTGTCGAAAGGCCTCGCAGCACTCCAGTGTTTCCGTTTCCTTCTGAATTTTATCTTTATTATACATATGTATATGTATATATATATATATATATATATATATATATATATATATATATGTATATGTATATATCTATATATATATGTATATATACATGTATAATGGTATATATATATATATATATATATATATATATATATATATATATATATATATATATATATATATATATATATATATATATCGAGGAATATTTACTCAGATTTTCTTGTTAGCATCTTCAAGTCTTTTACAGCCAAATTTTTGGATCAGCAGAGAAAAAGTGTGGATTTTCTGAAATTATTTCACTGGAGGAATTCAGAAAAATATCACTATTTGCTGGTTTTGCGGCGGTGGATTAAAATTTGTATTCCTTGTTATGTATATGTTTTCTAACCGCCTACTTTGTTCATAAACAAGGTCACAAGATACATCCAGTCACAGGTATCCTTTTCAGTGTTTACTGAAAGAGTGACCTTTCTCTCCTCCCCCCACCCCGCCTCATATACTTGCCAATCAATGACTTCATTTGCACAGATTGCAATAAAAAGTGTAGAAAGTGGCTGAGGAAAATGTCTTCGTCGGGTAATACTGGGGTTATATCACAGTCAGATAATTGTTCCGTGTTCGCTTGTGAACATAATTTTGACACTGGAGACTGACTTCAGCACAAGAAATACCAAGGCATCCTTGAACAGTAAGCAAGCATCAGTCCATTACATGGCCCAAACCCTAACACACTTTCTAGTTCCATAAATAACTCCAATACTTATATCTTATGTCATAAAAGGTCAACTTTCTCTTTCCCCTACAGGCAGCGGAGTTGGCACCGCCGTCTACTTTGGTCATGTTTGTGCATCGGGCTAACTATTTGGGCCTTGTATCACATCTTGATTATTATAGCCGATTACTATCATTATCCCACGAAAATTAATCGGGAGGTAAGGGGACTTCGCCATTACTTGAATATTCTAATTTTTTGTTTTGTTTTGTTTGCACGACCTGTTCTTCATGAGTTAACTACTTCACTGCATCTTAGCACGAAATCAGCGGAATTATCTTTGACTTAGAAAGAGAGCACACAGTTGTTGGGACTTAGGAACCTTTCATTACAAATTAGTAGTTTTAATTAATTTCGTAATTGTCTGCATATTTCTGAAACATATGAAAGAGAAATTACGCCAAGATTTCACCTTTTCCTTTTCTAAAAAAATAAAAAAAAGGCGTTGATAAAGGAAATGTTTCAGCATTGGGAAAAATTTCTTAAGTTGGACGAGTTGATAGTTGTATCTGTCCGGTTTCCTAAAAGTGTCTAAGAGAAACACAAAAACAACGACCTGCTAAGGCGCCTATATTTCAGGACGTAAAATAGGGTCAAAATATAAGTTAACACTCGGGTAACCGGCTGCAACTTTGACTCAAAAAAGTAACATGATGAGTTAAAGTAATTAAGTGACTATATATAGACTGACTACTCAGCTACGATCCTGTAGAATTCTTATGTTAGAAAATGAAAATTGGACTCGCACCAATGATTCTATAAAATAAGCACAAAACAGTGACTCCAAGAGACATTTAGGTGACAGGATTTACAGATGACTTGATAGAATGACTCGATGATAAGTTTAGGAACAACGCTAAGGAACAGCAGCAATTGTGTAGGCAACTTGTTACAAGCTGGCAAAAACAATGTCTCGAAGTTATTCAGATGACAGAAAGGAAACTGAAGCAAAAAAGAATGACTTGGTATGGTGGAGTAAAAGATCAATAAAATAAGATAAAATACAAAGGACAAGACTATAGTAATTAGCAATAACGGGAGCACCTGAAAACAGGTGAGAGGCTTGATCGAAAGATTACCAGTACCGGTATCTCATGCATTTAGTGAACAAGAAGACCAAAGATTTAGAGCCATAGTGACACGTTGATCCTTGAGTTATACTGTCGTTCTCACCCTCAGGAAAAGGAGAAGAAAGTAGAAGAGTTCCCTGCTATAACTGTGTGCAATTTAAATCCTTTGGGAAGTCCTTCAAGCCTTGTGAATCATCCTATATGGGGATCTTTCAAGGATATGGATGACAGGGCTTCAGTGCCAGGTGAGTAAACAGGTCATAGCTACAAATGGAGTTCTTACTGGTCCTAGAAGTTAATACTTTACAAAAGGACCAACTTATTTCTAAAATATGTCATTTCTATTTCAGAGAGTCACAACTTATCTTAATTTATAAAGAAAGTTATGTAAAAGTTGTGTCCTCAAAGTTTCAATACAGTACCTGTTATCCATCAGGGGTTGTAACATTTCACAGAAAAGTAAAAAACTGATATTACAGAGCACATGCTATTCTTTCGCAAATGTAATTTGTGAACGTATAAAATGTAGAACATTTCTGTTACAATACGTAGATGAAGTCAGACGTATTTTACGTGCATTCAGACCTCATTCTCAGTTTTTGTTTCCCCTTAGTCTGTGATGAATTGAAAGAAACCAAACCGAGTTCCCAAGCTGGAACAGCAGCCGTGCTATCCACGAAGCCAAGAGACTCAAAAAAGCCTCATGCCCTCGAGATGAGGAAAAACTGGCTAGCCTCTTTAGACGAGAACAAAGACACCGCCATAGAGAAGGGATCCAGACCCTTGATACCGACGTTGTTCTTGACTGGCAGCCTTCCAGTAAGAAGCCATTATGAGGTATTTTGGTCATTCACGTTTCAAAATATCTTAATATTTGTTTTGCAAAAGGATGCTCACTTGATGCAAAGTTAGGGACATTCCGTAAAACAACGTCAGTGACATTTGCAGTTCAGACTGGTATACATTGTTGAAAACAAAATATTAATCACGCTTATACCATTAATAAATGTTGATCAAATGAAACTCTCTTACTTGGTTTGTGTATTGCTTCACTTATTACCAATATTTAACGATAAAAGTAAAATATAATGAGAACTTTACAAAGGAGTTTTTCAGATAATCACTTAATGAGTTAATGAGATTCCATATGGTGGTTATAAGTTCTGGATGCTTTTTACAAAATCTTGCAGTTTCACATCATTCTTTATTCTTTTAACAGATAAATGGACCCACATCAAGGAAGAAGAGAAATAATGGCACAGGTAGGGACGACCCTATAACTTACTCTAATTTTACTTTGTCATCTTTCAATTTCACATCCCTAAATTTCATCTCGTTTTGTTAAACGACAAACATATTTGGATAAGAAATTCTGCTGAAATGAGTGGTACGTGAAGATAATGCCTCCGCAACTGACTTTTATGAGAGTAATGTCTATTTAGATTTTGTTCTTTGCAGAGCCTACTAATCCCGACACAAAGGCAAAGATGGTCGAGAATCCTTCCTGCTTTGACATAGTTACCGGCACTTGGACGTGTTGTGAGTGTTTGCCTCTTTCCTTTTTAGGGAGGGCCACATTCGTTTGAGTATGTGATAAGTATTACCCATTATTGAATCTAAGGATTGTTATTTATCACGACCGATTTCTATAGTTATCAATAACTTTTTCTTCGTGAAATGAAGAATCTCCTCAGTCAGAACACATAGCTTAAGGCTTTCTCCAAGAAACGTCTAATACACATCTCGTTTCATTAACGTTTAATCATTAACTAATTATTTGTTTGTGTTGAATGCCCCTTTTTTTTCAGTTAAATGCAAGGACGGAACAAATATCTCTATAGAGCTGAGATGTGATGGCCGAGAGCATTGCCCTTCAGGGGAAGATGAGAGAAACTGCAGTAAGTAATGTAACGATCATTTTTCCAAAAGTTAGAATATTTTACGTTGTGTTGAATGCTTTATATTTCACAAATAACCAGATGGGAGACTAGTTACAATGCTAGTTAAATCAAGAAAACGTCAACTATTGTATTTTGATAAGAGAAACACTCCTCCCAGTAAGAAAGGTCTAGTAGAGCACATGAATAACTTAGAAGTGACCTCACATATATTAGTTATGTGCACTGTTCTTAAAAGGTTACAAATGAGGATATGAAATGCAATACTATAAGTCACAATAAAGCATGGTGTGTTGTATACATCAATGCAACCGAGTGTAGGTAACACGCTTACTTGTTTTCACACTTTCCGTAGCCAAATGTGCCGAATGGGCCTTTCTCTGCGATTCTGGGGAATGTATCCACAGCGATAATGAATGTGACTCCAATGCTGATTGTCCAGGAGCCGAAGATGAAACTACATGCTGTGAGTTATTTGGAATATAACTTTAACTTTGATGGAACGAGTTTACTGAATTGTGGGTTTTGGTTTAATTATGAATAAGCACGACGTTAACTATAGCACAGATTGGAAGAATAGTCAGCCATCTTCCTTGAGGCAGGGTAATGTAATGCATGTCTCACCTTAAAGATATGAAATGCGTGTGCACTCATTTTTTTCAGTCGAAAGTGCGCAAAAGAGTCACCTATATTTCAGTGTACTGAATGTAATCTCAGCAAGAGACTTGTAGAATTTGAAAGCAAAATGGTTCAGTTAAGAGAGTTATAAGAAAGGGAAAACTTTAAAAACAGTAAAATTTGTCTCTTATATGACAACCAAAACTGTTTACTATTTCTGTATTGTGGCAATGTTATTGTGCAATGCTGTCAAATTTTGCATCTTCCTCTTGCAGATTATTGAAGAATTCGCAGTTCCTAATACATTTTCAACCTTGAGAGAAATCTGAAATTGATTCTCTTAAACTATTTACTCCTCCTCTCAAAGATATTAGCCATTGCAAGTACTGAGACAAGGAGTAGTATAATTAATGATGATACATTTAAGGGAAGACATGGGAGCAATAATCACATTGAGATCTTGATCCTGTATCAGAAACAATGGAATTTCTTCGTTTTCAAATAAATTACGACATTTGAATATGATAACGAATACATTATCTGTTTTCCATAACCAGAAGAATGCTTATTTTGCGAAAAAAGCAGTGTGTTCATGGTACTTTAATGATAACTGGATCATATCTATCAATTTAGAACTGATTACGGTAGTTAACTCTTACGTAAACAGGACAGCGGATAATGGAATACATTGTGCAGGAAACGCCGAGCAAAAACAAATAAATCTATATTATTTAATTCGTCTTGTCATTATAGTCGTTTTATTTTTTATTCTGGTGAGTTATAAGAATTTCTATCTCGTTATACTGTGCTAATTAACAGCAGTATTGTTTTTAGCTGTATGTAATGATATCCCTTCACTAAACGTAATGGTGGGTAATTCTGGGACACAGAATGATACGCGGGGGGATAAAGTTTATCAGAGGCGGTTCAGAAGCTTCATTATGTAAGGAAACGTAACTTTATGACAGTGAATTTCAATATCACATTTATCTTTTGCAGACCTTATCACATGTTCACTATGTTTACCAAAAAATCGTTTCTGAATTAATATATCATTTGCTGATTTCAAATGTATAAACATGCTTTTATGATTCCATATCTATATTATACATCATATTTTTATTTCATAAAATCTTAGTGGCATAAAGCCTTTACCTTAGAAATCGCTGTCAATAGTCTAACCATGATCTGTATATCACGCCTTGCACTCGACGCATTAAGTGTCGATTTTTATGCCTTACTTTCCACTTCGTCTTCGCATTTTCTCCTACATTCACCCCTCATATTTTTCAACAGTTGTATGCAATGACGGTTCTCTGATTCGTCCCTACTGGACGTGCAACGGAGTGGCTGACTGCCCGGATGGAGAAGATGAAATCATTTGCTGTGAGTAATGGATAATAGTTCTTACGTTGTACGTTGACAGGTATTGCAAAGCATATTAGGTTGGGCACGTCTGAGCAGCATTGATAAGAAAAATAATTGATGGCTCGCTGCCAACCTGTTCTTTATTAGGAGCCAATCAGGAAGACTGATTACCTTAGTATGTTACTGACGTTGCAAAGAGTACTTCTGATGATCAGTTGGTAATTAGTCTCTTTGGTTCTGCATACTTCTCTGTAATTATGTATGTCAAAGTCATTATTAGAGATGAGTAAATGTTCGTCGAATTCTCTGTCACCAAAAGATGAAAAAAATGAACATTGCACTTTCGATCTAATAATTTCTAACTGATGAAAAAGGCCACTTAAATAATTTCTGATTAAACATCCAACGGTCAAATTGTAAGCAAAAAACTGATAGCACATCAACCGATACCGAGATCACTACAATCCTGAAGAGCAGAAGATTATTATTATTATTATTATTATTATTATTATTATTATTATTATTATTATTATTATTATTATTATTATTATTTATTTATTTATTTTGTTGAAAATAACGGCAGTTTTCAACGAATTAATCTTATACAGGACTGTTTCAGTTCCCCTGACAATTCGTTTTTCTAGCTTGGCTAGGTTGTTGATTAGAATTCCAATATTCATATTTGTCTAAATTGGGATATTTGCCAAAGATTGTTTTATGAAAATATTATATTTTGCTTATATCTTGTACATTGTGTAGTCTGCATGTTTCAACCACCTCCGCGATCGTCGTCGGGACGTTGGTGAAGACGAACTAAATGAATAACGGGTTAGATCGGCTTTTACAGTATATGAGTGGTGGGCGGGGTCAAATTCGGTGCTGAATTACCGCCGAATTTGACCCCGCCCACCACTCATATAAAAGCCGATCTAACCCGTAGTAAAGGAGAAGACTTCAATATTTTCAAAATTAACATAAACTAAAATCCACCTTTTGGCCCTCATTAGGTTCATCAAGCTAAAGATTTAGAATAAGTGTCTTGGTAGCACATCAGGAAAAATTAGTTGCTATAAATAAGGTAATCTATAAACACGTTTTAATCTATCTGCTTAACTAATAATATGGTAAATTAACTTGATTCTCTCTTTTTTTTCACAGCTGAGGAAAGTGAAGACTGCCCGTTTGGCTACTACCGTTGTAGTGATGACTCTTGTATTAAAGAACAGCTCCTTTGTGACGGGGAATACGACTGTCCAAGGCACCTAGATGAATTCAATTGTGGTAAGAGAGAGAGAGAGAGAGAGAGAGAGAGAGAGAGAGAGAGAGAGAGAGAGCCCTTCAAGTACTACAGTGACTAGTTTTATCATGTTAAATGAAAACGGTTGTCTCAGAGCCGAGGATATTTCGTTCACTTGTATGTCATGCTCTGGCATTCTATTTCTCAGGCTTTTCTGCTCGTCTTCTACTCTTGCAAACTTTGTCTCGGCTCCCCACACCCATGCATCATCATTACCTGTCTCTAGTAGCTTAGGCGCAGGGGCGTCATTTTAGATTTTTGATGGGGCGGGGGGATAAAGTAATAATAAGTATATCTTAGTATAACCAGACCACTGAGCTGATTAACAGCTCTCCTAGGGCTGGCCCGAAGGATTAGATTTATTTTACGTGGCTAAGAACCAATTGGTTACCTAGCAACGGGACCTACAGCTTATTGTGGAATCCGAACCACATTATAGCGAGAAATGAATTTCTATCACCAGAAATAAATTCCTCTTATTCTTCACTGGCCGGCCGGAGATTCGAACTCGCGGCCAACGGAGTGGTAGCTGAGAACGGAACCCGCTCGCCCAACGAAGAACGGGGGGGGGGGGGTTAAACGCGGTTTGGCGAGCGAAGCGAGCCAAATCACCTGGGGGTTTTTTGATTTTGAGCTATTTTATGTGCTTTTTGAAGCACATAAAATAGATAGATAGATAGATTATAACTTAATGTGATGACATTTGAATTTCGGTAGGAATAATGGAAAACCAGCTGCTGTTACTTCTTGGGGCTTTGTGGGGTGAGGGGGCAAGTTGAGGCTGGGGGGGGATCTTGAGTCTTGGGGGGGCAAAGCCCCCCTAAATGACGCCCCTGCTTAGGCGTCAGTCTAACACCTGGATGGTACAGTATGAGAAAGCCAAAAAATTTTATTGAGTATCTGTCAAATTCAAGACATTTCTTGTCAACAACAAAGCTGCTGCAAATGATTAATAAGCGAAATACCTGGAGTGGTTCCCTTTTGAAATATCCTTACTTCATTTTTAATTTTGTTGCCATTTTTAATAATGGCACTCCACTTGTGTACATCATCCTGTTTTAGTCTTGACAGCTGAGACAAATAAGCGAATTCTGTTTGTTCGTTCGCTTGTTACACCACAAATGCGTCATAATGCTTCTAGAAATTTTATTCAGACTTACGTATCATCATATCACTGTTTTCTCATGTCTGTGAAATGAATAAGTTTACGAAGGGTTTAAACAAAGTTTTGTATATGAGTTTTTTACCCGGTACCCCAAAACCTACCTAGATTTGGTTAACCTATATTATGCACATGTCTCAGCCTAACAGCAATTGAGAACACAGTAGAAAATCAATGTTTTTGGGTGAAAAAGGAAAAAAGCTAATAATGTAAAAGGATGTATCCTACCCTAAGTTCCTTAACCTAACCGTTGCGTCGGGTCATTTCTGACGAGTAGGTACCCCAAACCTAACCTGACGGAGGCACTGTCAATCATACTGTGAAATACAGGGACGGGTGCTAACCTACTCTAACCGAGCTTGACCTAGGGCGCCAGAAATTATGAACGATATGAGGCTGCTGATATATTTTGGCTAGCTGTTGTTCTCTTTATGCCTCACCTTAACCTTGATATTAGCCTATATCCTTTTCCCTTGTATTTCCCAATTATTTCTAACCTAAGGGCTTGCAATCACTACCTATAAGGATGAATGTCAAATCTGTTCAAATCACATTGAAAACTATCAGAAGAAACCAATTTACACCTTTAAAACCTAGGACGTCTCAAGTAGTCGTCGTAATCCGATTCTAAACAAAATCATACGAAAAACTACCTGGAAACAATAGCTTACGTGTTATTTAAAATCATTCCACATTTAAAATCACTTACCTCCTTAGTAGGCTGATCGTTTAACATCCTACACACTTCCAAGCTAATTAGACGTGGGCACTTTTGAACAAATAAGACAAGGGTCTAATTTTTCATTAAACAAAACGCCATAGCATACGAAACAGTCTTCACAAACACGCGAAGTCGGAACAGGGTTGTGCAAGTTATCAAAAGCTGGCCAAGTTCCAGCACTAGCCTTAACTAACATAATAATGAACGGGCCAAGAAATACCAGTCTCCTTTCGAGCCAAATATTAATATTCCTCCGTTTTTCGCCCATGGGGACTATATCTGGCGAGACGTGATAGCCACCTGACGAAAAGCGGACAAAAACGAAGCTAGGCCATGTAACAAAGTGGTAACATGTCATAACTAAGCGGACAACCAAGACTCTACTTGTTAACTGATTTAGAGGTATAAGGATTGCTGTGATTGACTAACTAATCATTTGCGACTGATATGAATATCAGAATTGTTAAAATCACTAAAAAAGTTGTCAGAAGTTATTAGTCAACCCCTTTGTTATCCTATAAATTTACCAAAGCTGCAACTACACTCTGTTATTGATAATTACCTCTTATTTTACCTGTAGAATATAACATCCCTGACAATATTCACATAAAAAACCTCTTTTCGGCCCTCCCCCACCCCGCCCCCCCAGCTCTCTGTGGTCACCTGTCATTCAAACAACCTATCATTGTTTCGGCAGTTTCCTTCCGGTATCTTCTTGCAATGTTTGTTTTATTAATCTTTATTTCTTTTTCACTTACAGTGTCTGTTATTCTTCTGCTACATAAATTACACTAACTTTGTTTCAACCGTTCTCAGTCTATTAAAATTTGGAGTTAACCTTTGGAATCCCTAGTTTTGTTATCAAATAATATTTTCCAAGTTACGTTAGACACTTGGCAGAGATTTTTCGATCGATCGAGAGAATTTTCATTTTAATTTTATTCTCAGTAAATATGCAAGTACAGAAAGTGAGCACTTCATTGATTTTTTTAATTGTATAAACGTATTTTCAGTTTTGTTAGTAGTACATCAATTCATCGAAGATTTAGCGTCAAGATATAACATCACTTTAAGGGCAGCAAATCGATTCAGTCCAGGAAAACAGACTTTTCAGGAGCATAGTGAGATATCAATAGTAGTAGTAGTAGTAGATGTAGTAGGATTATACCTTTGAAACGGCTACAAGGACGGCTTATGTTGCGGCTTTTCTTCTGTACAGATACCTGTCAAGAGGGCGCTTTCCGTTGCAGCAGTGGCGAATGCATTGCTAAACACTTCGTCTGTGATGGACAGACTCACTGCTACGGAGGAGACGACGAGGAAAATTGCAGTAAGCTTTTTTATCCTTCAAGTTTGTGGTATTAGCGCGGACCCCAGCCTTCTAACTGATGTGGGCTCGAATCCATCCTTCTGAGGAGAATTTCTTTATTCCTTTCTTTTGGATTTCAAGGCTTCTAGTACGAAGCTTACAAAAATATTAGCTGATCGAAAAGTTGATAGGTCTTGGTGGGTATTGTAATACACTGATATAATTATTGTGACCAGTCGACTACATATATTTCAGAAAATATGGCTGCTACAAGTTTTAAAGGACACATATATGCATTTCATAGCTTCAATGCTTTAAGATGTGATGAAAGAATTTATGGAGTCAGATGGAACTAGGTCGAGAGACTCGAGGTAAAATCTTTGTGTTCAACAAATAGTTTGATTCCTCAGCAATATTGCCAGTCAGGTGATCTTCCGAAGGGTTATGTATATTCGTGAGTACGTGCGTTAATTTGATCTAGATTACGCCAAAATCTGCCCTAAAAGTGAGTTTGATCGTTCATTAACGTGATAGAACTGCAGTTGTCTAGACGTAGCTTTGGAGAGGATCCAGGCTTAAATCGGCAGATAAGGTAGAGTTTGAAATCTCTGTTTTTATGGGAGAAAATTGAACTTGTGATTTTTACTATGATTTTCTAATCATTATGAACTTTTGAACTGGTGTGGGAGATTTAATATGAATATTCATACCTCTTTTATATTATTATTTTGTCATGTTACGTTTGCCATATCTTGGCTATGCATTTTACACTTTCCATTATTGTGTTTTGCATTTCATATATTTTTGGGAGTTTTCTATCATGTTTAATTCTTCCGACAGATGTCTGTGGACAGATGTCGGTGGACAGTGTGGACTGTTTCGAATAACATGTGGTAGACTGGTTTTGACATGACTAATTATTGATTTGGGGAGTATGTGTGAGTTTGGATATTTTCAGGCTATTAGCCATAGTGAGACTTCTTTAATCAGAAGTGTTTTGCAGTTCAGAGTTTAGTTATCTAACTCGATATTTCATTTATTATGCATTTTAATCTTTGCTTTGTTTTATTCATTTCTTGTTGGGTTATTTGAATAATAAACCTATTTTGTAGAAACTATTGCGTTTCTTTAAATGGTCCATTTAGTTGATTTGGTGAGAATGAGTGCGATTCGGGTGGGTGAACTTGGAAAACGATGAGAGAGAGAGAGAGAGCGATACACAGAGAGAGAGAGAGAGAGTGATACACGGTGAGAGAGAGAGAGAGAGAGAGAGAGAGAGAGAGAGAGAGAGAGAGAAAGAGGAGAAAAATAGATGTAAGTGTCGCCGTGAGCGAACGTTCATACGCTGTTTCCTGAATAATGGTGGCAGCCGTGTCTGAATGAAATGGCGGCAGCGGGTGTCTTTTGATTTTAAATGGTGGCAGCATGATTTTAATGTCTTTAATGATGGCGAAAGAGGGAGATTACTAATAGACTAATTGGTAACGTTGATGCCCAAGGCATAGGCGACTTCACCTAAGAGCTAAGGCGACGGGTCAGTGTTGAATGACTGAGTAGGTCGTGATTACGTGTGTAATACGGGGAACCTTTCTTCTTTTTTCCGTTTCTATTCGAGTACTGGGAGTGGGGAGTTGTGAAATAGATCTGGATGATCTCTAGAACAATTTTGGGGTTAACAAAATACCCAAATAAGTGTGAATAGGGGCGATTGTGAGTTAATTACGCAAAGTGATTATTCAACAATAATCGCGCGCTGGGTGTCTTTTTTTCGCTTAGTCGTCGAGTAGGTGACGTCACAGGTTAGCAAGTTGAGAGATAGGTACTTCGTTTTCTGTTTCAAAATTGGTAAGTACCCCATTCTCGTAAGTTCGCAGAAACGCCGTTTTCTGTTCTTCTTTAGAGGGGGTAACTTGTGCCTTTCTCTAGTGTTCTTTTTGGTTTCTCTTTTTATGTTGTTACGCTCAGGGCGTGTGATTACTCACAAAATGCCGGACGATGCAGCAAGCACATCCCAATCAATTGTGGTGCATAAAGTGACGAACATTTGTGTGGGAATTACAAATTTTAAAGGGTTAGTTGATGGAAAGCCAACCCAAAACATAGAAACTTTCATTGAGTCAGTGAACAATTATCTGAATTCCAAGAAAATTACGAATGGCGCTGAAGCTTTAACAGAGGCTAAATCATTTCTGGATTTAGATAAAGGAGATATTGGGAAACGAGCACGCAGTTTCGGGTTCAGAAGGTGTAAAACTTGGAATGAACTGCAGAAATTTCTACGAGCTACTTATGGCGGAGTTCAACGTGAATGCGCAGTTCGAATTTGCGAGAGTTTCTCAAAATAAAGAAGGGCAATGATTCACTAGTCACATACAGTGCGAATTTATTTGATGCAGTAGTTGAGTTAAAGAAATCTATAACAGGTTCTCCATGGGTAACTGGAAATAATATCTCCTTAGATAATTTTGAAAGATTGTTACACTTTGCTTGCCTTTTAACGTCGGTCCCAGATTTAATTGTAGATAGTTTTGATAAGAGAATTGATCAGGATACAGACGAATCCTTTTGTTTGCACAGATTAACAAAAATCTAGCAAAATGCCCGACACTGGACAGTAGTTTTGTACAGGGAGGTGCAAAATATCAGCTGCGGTTTCCAAACCACAGAATAATGATAGTCGCTGCATTCGGGAAATGATGCAACAGCGAAGACATGTGCACGAGTAGAATCGAAGAAAATTCCAGAGAGATCAGTCACAACGATACGTTGTTTTAATTGTGATAAAATAGGCCATAGTAAGTCAAATTGCAGAGTGAGATATTGTTCAGTTTGCAAATCTTCAGATCATGGATGGAGATTTTGCCCAGCCACGAAGAGTAGAGATTATTCAGGGAAGTCACGGGGAGTTTTTTCTAGATATGACAGGAGAATTCCACATGATGCAAGTTCTAGATACACAAAGGAACAGCAGAATTTTCACAAGATAAGTTCGAAAACAGACACAGGATAATGACTAATCAGGTCGTAGAGTCACTAGAACCTAGGCCGATTGTACGTGGATTCTCTAATGGCAATGAAATTCATATTTTCATTGATTCTGGTAGCTCAGTTAACTTAGTAAATGCTGACCTTTTCACTCGAGGTTTCCAGAGTGCAAATTAGTCCCTTCTAGTGAGACAGTGTGTGATGTACAAGCGAGGAAACTGAATATTTTAGGTTCGTCATTTCTTACGCTTTGTATCGGTGGAAAGACAATAGTAGAATCATTTTTGGTCATAGAAGGATTAGCCTTAGGTGAAATGGTTTTGCTAGGACACCCTTCTTGTATGCGACATAACATCAACATTCTTACGGGAGTTCAGGGGATTACAATAGGTGAGTCGGGTTGTTTTGTTCCATATATACACAGGAAAGAAACTTGTGAGAAACCTAAGACACAGTCGGAGACATGTGTAACACATTCATTAGAGAGTGAAGATATTCCGCAGAGATCTTTCAAAGGATTTTTGTTGGAAGATATTGAATTGCAACCATGAGTTCCTACATTGGTTAAAGTGTCGCTGAAAGAGAAAAAGTTTCCTTCTCAAGTGTGCGTTGTTGAGGGAACCGAGAAATTCAAAGACGTTGTGAGTACGGTGTCAGTGAATGAAATTTCAGTCGCAGGCGTGACTTCAGTAGAATTAGTTAGCTATCAAGACTCAGTGAAAAAATATCATAAGGGTACTTATGTAATTGATTTTGAAGAGTTTAAGGAAGAGCATAAATTAGTGAGTTTTTGTGGAGACGGGAATATGTTTCCTAACGAGGAGCAACAGTTCCGAAGTCAGGTTCTACATGAACACTTGGCTAAAGTTGATTATCCTGAGTATTCAGATAAAGTAGAGAAAGTGTTGAAAGAATATCTAGATATTATTGCTTTGAAGGGAGATAAATTAGGAGTTACAGATGTTTTAGAACATTCAATCCGCCTAGAAAAGGGTACAAATCCCATATATATTCCAGCATATCGAATTCCTTTTAAGATCAGAGAAGAAGTAGAAAAAGAAGTTCAGAAGTGGGAGTCGGAAGGCATTATCAGACCGTCCAATTCTCCGTTTAATTTTCCTTTTGCTTGCAGTTCCTAAGAAAGACGGTAGTATCAGAGTTTGTGTAGATTTTCGTAAATTGAATGAAAAACATGCCCAGATAGATATCCTGTAGCTTGTTTGCCTGATTTGTTTGTTGAGATCGGTGGCAAGAATATATATTCATCTATAGATCTGATGCAAGGGTTTTTACAAGTTCCCTTTGTGAGAGTAGCCGTAAATATACAGCATTTTCGGTACCAAAGGGACATTACGAGTTTAATAGGATGCCTTTTGGATTACAAGGGTCCCCAATAACATTTACTAGACTGGTTAACACAGTGCTTCATGGCTTGTTAGGAAAGTCGGTGTTTGTGTACATGGATGATATTCTCATATGCACAGATACAATTGAAGAACATCTAAAGGTGTTAAAAGAAGTCCTTAAGCGATTACGGTTCGCTGGGTTAAAGGTCAAATTGGCCAAATGTGAGTTTCTGAAGAGAAAAATTGTCTATTTAGGACATGTTATCTCTAAAGAGGGAGTTAGAGTGAATGATGAGAAAGTTAAAGCCATTGTGAATTTTCCAGTTCCCAAAACCAGGAAACAGATTCGTTCGTTCCTAGGTATGTCGGGTTTCTTTCGCGTTTTGTGGAATTTTTCTACAATAGCGTCTCCATTGACAGATTTATTACGAGAAGACGTTAAGTTTGTTTGGGGTGATAGTCAACAATTAGCTTTTGAGAAGCTTAAGAACGCTTTGGTGAACCCACCAGTTTTGAAGTTTCCAGATTTTAGTCAACCGTTCACCTTAGTGACTGACGCGAGTCAGGAAGGTATAGGTGCGTGTTTGATGCAGAAATTTGAGGGGAAATTACACCCAATTGCTTTTTATAGCAGAAAGTTCAAAACACGTGGTAGTAACGAAAGGCTGATGTCAGTTGTGGACAAGGAGGCTTTCGCAGTCGTCTCTAGCCTTGTTCATTTTAAGATGTTGTTGTTGGGAAATAAAGTTGAGATTTTTACAGATCATCAACCGTTGTTAGAGCTTTTAATAAGCCAAATTTGTCGCCCAAGAGAGCACGTTGGTTCCTAACATTGAGAGATTTTGATGCAAACCTCAAATACATTGAAGGTAAGCATAATGTAGTTGCAGATGCATTGAGCAGATATTTTCCGGTCGAGGATGAGGAAATACACACCGAATCCTGTGTGGGAGAAGAGAGTAAATATTTGGTGTCTAATGTCTCTGATATTAGTAGTTCTGAGAGATCGCATATAGAGGACATACACGTTCCTACAGTGCATACTTCGGGGAGAAATAGTGAGTCGGCAGTCTCGGGAGAGATTGTTATTCGTGATAGTGAGAGTAACGCAGTGTGTTATATTACGGGTGAAAATGTCACTTGGGACATAGGCTTGCTGGAACAAAAGCAAGATGAAGATAAATTGTTGTCAGATGCTAAGGCATTTCTTAAGGGAGTTTCACCGAAGAAAGGGTATAAGTTGCCTTTTTCTGGTCTAGAGTTGGAGAATAATTTATTGGTGAGAAAAGTTAAGTATAACTTGCGAAGTACTCGAAGCATGGGTGAGATTACACAAATCATCGTGCCAGAGAGTCTAGTACCACAAGTTCTAGACATTGTACATTGTAAATTTGGTTCTCCTCATTTGGGTGTAGACAAGACGTATGAAAACGTCAGGTCAAAGTTCTTTTGGAAAAATATGTTTTCCGCAGTAGAAGCCTTTGTGAAGAAGTGCGCTATTTGCAATGCGAATAAGCCAGCGACGACAGTGTCGTGTCGTTTGGGTTCATATCCCATACCACATAGGCCGTTTCAGAGAGTGCATATGGATATTCTGGGTAACTTCTCAGAGTCCGCTTATGGTTATAGACATTTATTAGTAGTTGTTGATGAGTTGACTCGCTTTGTCGAGATTTTCCCACTGAAATACAAATCAGCTGAGGAAGTTGCTATAGCGTTTTTAAGGGGATAATTTGTCGATATGGTGTTCCTGAATGTCTGATCACAGACAATGGTAGGGAGTTTATTAATAAGACTTTAGACGGTCTTGCTAATTTGTTGGGGATAAAGAAAGTATCTATAATCCCATATAGACCTGAAGCAAATGGGTTGTGTGAGAGGGCGAATCGGAAAGTAATTGAAGCTTTGCATGACGGTGGGAGGTTCCGATACACATTGGGACAGATCTTTGGATGAAGTGCGATATAGTATCAATACTATGATGAATGACACAATTAAGATATCTCCAGCAGAAGCTTTGTATGGATACAAGTTGAAAGGACCTTTTGATTTGTTACCAGAGCGAGTTCAGGGTGATGTTACGGTCACTTCGTTGATAAATACAGCGAGAGAAAGATTTGCACGTATCAGTAAAGAACTTGAACTTAGTTCGCGGGCAATGGTAGAGAAAAGTAACGCCCTAAATCGAGGGGAGTAGCTTTTTCGATGGGTGATAGAGTGTTTGTTAAAGTGAATGTTCGGAATGATCTGAATTATAAGTTAAGTCCGAAGTTCCACGGACCTTTTGAGATTGTAGAGATCAAAAGAGGGAATAGATTTGTAGTTAAAGATGTAAACACTGGAGTGACGAAATTGACCCATATTTCGAAGTTAAAGAAAGTTGGGATGTAATGGAACGTTTGTATATAGTCATGTAATGGAACGTTTGTATATAGTTAGAGGGATAAATGGGTTAATGTTTGTATATATATGATATTTTTTTTAAATTTTTTTTTGTCTCTTGTTCATTTTGGATGTTGAAGTTCTTAGTCATTTGTTTTCGAATAATTTTAGGAATTGATACATGGGCTAATTTCATACGAGATTTGACCCGTGTGTTAGTGGGTTGTTGTGTTATGATGTATTTTATCATCTGATTCATCCTGCAGAATCCTGTCTACGGAATTTCTCGTACTTAGCCGTGCTGTATTCAACAGTTCCGAGAAGATAATTATGCGTCATACGCATAACGAGCATTTGGTAGTGGAGGTACCTACAACCAAGGTGCCAATGACGGTTCCACCGTTGGAAGACATTGACGATTCCGTGATGTTCGAGTATCAGGAATATATTATGCCGACAATTTTAATTGTCTTAATAGCTATTTTACTGATAATTCTTGTTGTGGGAGTAGTAAAGCTTATTCGTGTTTGTAAGATTACATGTAAAGGCTCTAAGAACTCAACCCCAGTGACTTTGGAAGTGCGTCATGAGAGCAGTCCTTAAAGCTGCAGTGCAGTAGACATTGCTAATTGAGCATAGCTCTATCTGTTATGTTTTATACATATGCTTTTGTTTTAGTTTGCCGTTAAGGAGAGCGAGACGCTCTTATGTGGTGGCCGAGCTCTATTTCAGAAAATATGGCTGCTACAAGTTTTAAAGGACACATATATGCATTTCATAGCTTCAATGCTTTAAGATGTGATGAAAGAATTTATGGAGTCAGATGGAACTAGGTCGAGAGACTCGAGGTAAAATCTTTGTGTTCAACAAATAGTTTGATTCCTCAGCAATATTGCCAGTCAGGTGATCTTCCGAAGGGTTATGTATATTCGTGAGTACGTGCGTTAATTTGATCTAGATTACGCCAAAATCTGCCCTAAAAGTGAGTTTGATCGTTCATTAACGTGATAGAACTGCAGTTGTCTAGACGTAGCTTTGGAGAGGATCCAGGCTTAAATCGGCAGATAAGGTAGAGTTTGAAATCTCTGTTTTTATGGGAGAAAATTGAACTTGTGATTTTTACTATGATTTTCTAATCATTATGAACTTTTGAACTGGTGTGGGAGATTTAATATGAATATTCATACCTCTTTTATATTATTATTTTGTCATGTTACGTTTGCCATATCTTGGCTATGCATTTTACACTTTCCATTATTGTGTTTTGCATTTCATATATTTTTGGGAGTTTTCTATCATGTTTAATTCTTCCGACAGATGTCTGTGGACAGATGTCGGTGGACAGTGTGGACTGTTTCGAATAACATGTGGTAGACTGGTTTTGACATGACTAATTATTGATTTGGGGAGTATGTGTGAGTTTGGATATTTTCAGGCTATTAGCCATAGTGAGACTTCTTTAATCAGAAGTGTTTTGCAGTTCAGAGTTTAGTTATCTAACTCGATATTTCATTTATTATGCATTTTAATCTTTGCTTTGTTTTATTCATTTCTTGTTGGGTTATTTGAATAATAAACCTATTTTGTAGAAACTATTGCGTTTCTTTAAATGGTCCATTTAGTTGATTTGGTGAGAATGAGTGCGATTCGGGTGGGTGAACTTCGGAAAACGATGAGAGAGAGAGAGAGAGGCGATACACAGAGAGAGAGAGAGAGAGGTGATACACGGTGAGAGAGAGAGAGAGAGAGAGAGAGAGAGAGAGAGAGAGAGAGAGAGAGAAAGAGGAGAAAAATAGATGTAAGTGTCGCCGTGAGCGAACGTTCATACGCCTCCGTTTCATGATTAAAGATCGTTGGAGCACGTTACGTACACCTTCAAAAGGGTGTTAATTCTGTCCTCGTTACACATATCGTCCCTTTTGTGGCAGTGTCGAATATACATTTTTAAAACTTTTTGAGTCATCCGCAGCGACGGTGATTTTATCTTTGACTTTTTGTTTCAACAAAGCATGGAGTTTGTCTCTCTCTCACCATCCAGGATGTATGGTGCGAGACACACACTTGATGCTTAGCTGAAACAGGGGGAAGTCAATGATAAAATCACCGTCTATGTAGATAACTCAGTTTTAAAAATTCATATTCGACACTGCCAAAAAATGGACGGTATTTTCAAACTGCTTAAAACATCCAAGGGATGCTCCACTGAAAATTCTCGGAAATGAATTAAGAAAGTTACATCTAAATGGGTCCTTTTCACTCTTACGTTTTAGATTTACCATAGAACTGGCAAGGAGAATTAGCATTCATTTAGGAATAAATATACACCTATTTTCTTTTTTTATACAGAAATGATTTAAGAAATTATTTAAACATTCCCAAATCCTGCTTGGATTCATAATCGACATAATTTGTCAGACAACTGCAACACATATCTGACCTCTTCGTAAATCAGTATGGTAGTTCTCGATCTTTTCCGTTGCACAGAAATAAATGGCGCTCAGACATGTATTGCAGTTGTCTGACAAATTATGTCGATTATGAATCCAAGCAGGATTTGGGAATGTTTAAGTTATTTCTGTGTAAAAAATAAAATAAGTATAAACTTATTCCTAAATTTATGCTAAGCCCTTACTGTATCTTGTTTTGATACGTTCAAATAATGATATGCTGAGAAATATAAAAATGGGTTTAGTTGATTTAATAATTATTTGCTTTGAAAAACACATACATAGATATATATATATATATATATATATATATATATATATATATATATATATATATATATATATATATATATATATATATATATATATATATATATATATATGACTTTTATCACATCACCGTGATTCATATACAATCAGTAAAGCTACAAACGTCCTTTAATATCAATTTGCTCTACCTCGAAATAATATATTTTCATATATATTTACCGAAGGGAATTTTTTAGTTGATAATAAGTTCGTCGTCCCGTGGGCTACGAACTTATTATCAACTAAAAATTCCCTTCGGTAACATATATGAAAATATATTATTTCCGAGGTAGAGCGAATTGGATATTAAAGGACGTTTGTAGCTTACTGATTGTATATATACATATATGTATATACGTTCTTTTTTAAACAGCTGTAATTGAGAAGAAATGCCCAGAAGAGTACTTCCGGTGTGACAGTGGCTGTTTCAACCCTCGATTTCGGTGCGACCACATCAACCATTGTTTGCACGGAGAGGATGAGAAGGACTGTGGTAAGTAATTCATTTTTCCCCTTTTTTATTACAGACAACTGATTTTTCTATGAATTTCTTTGATTTTCATTCGTATTTTTCCTCCCCCTGCTTTTGCCACCTAGTGGTAATACTTCTTTCAGTTTCATTGAAAATTTCGTCAAATTTTTTTTTTTCTTGGGTGGAGTTCTGAATCTTGACTCTAAATTGAATTAATTTATTGAACACTTGATATGGCAATGCTGTTTTTCTTGACGTAAGTCTCTTAAAGCAGCAAAATATACATATCCAAATAACATATTTCCCATAGTACAAAATAACCTCTTATGAAGAAATCAGTCTGGATAACACCTGCTAATAACTATTATTATTATTATTATTATTATTATTATTATTATTATTATTATTATTATTATTATTATTATTATTATTATTATATGAAGATGAACCCTGATCATATGGAAAAAGCGCACAATGGGCCATTGACTTGAAATTCAAGCTTCCAAAGAACATGGTGTTCATTAAAAAAAAAAAGTAAAAGGAAGCAAAGAGAAATACAGAAAGAAGAGATCTCGCTTATTAAAAAGAGAACAAATAAATTAACAAATTAATAAAGAGATAAAAATGTAAGAAAATTATTAAAATGCAAGGAGAATTCTCTTAGGGTTGTAATGCATTGCATCTTCGTTTGAACTTTTGAAGTTCCAATTGCACGAACTTCCTCAGGGGGACTGTTCTACAAGAACTAGCAACATTATTGCGTTGGAAACGAATGATATTTAAATTCATCTAAATTATCATTTTACAGACGGTCTCGTAACAAGCGGACCCCTTCACGAGCTGAGAATGGAGAGAAGCCTCTACTACAAGAATCTTGTCAGTCTTGTCGCCAACACAACTGAACAAGCTATTTCCCACGAATATTCAGCAGCCAGTAATGGTAAAAAAAAAAAAATCCTTATTATGTCTGTTTGCACGTTCTCTCTAGTCTTCATTTTATTAAATCTGTAACGTTTTACAACTAATTTATCAGCTGGTTTGGTTGCATATTTACCATACTAAGTAGAATCATCATTTTCAGCTAAATCCTTAATTAGGGTAGTTGTTTTTAATGAGCCTCCTTCAGCTGTTTATCTTGAAATGCGGAAGGGGTTCATTTACTATACATATATTTTCTCCTCAGCGCTCCGTTAATGTACCTATGACTAATCTATTTTTTGTTAATGACTTGCAAGACATTTGGGAGTGTGTGTAGCAGAAATAGTTGAATATGGCTATTGACGTACTTGATATATTTAGATGTAATCTGAATCTGACAGTAGGACACTTCTATTATTATTATTATTATTATTATTATTATTATTATTATTATTATTATTATTATTATTATTATTGCACAGCTAGTTACGAGGAAACGGCTTCCTACAGTCCTTTGTGCCACACGGGAGTCTTCTGTGACCACTACGGCTGTTATGATTCGCAACTCAAGAGTAAGTGTTTATTCTTCATCATGATAACTGAAACAAATAAGCATTTAGGTCTGCAATGTCTCTTTTGGGAGATCAGTTTCTACCAGCCAATTACCAATTGTCGAACTCTTAACTTTATGTATATATGTATATATATATATATATATATATATATATATATATATATATATATATATATATATATATAATATATTATAATATATATATGTATATATATGTGTAAGTATATATATATATATATATATATATATATATATATATATATATATATATATATACATATTTATTAAATTTTTATTTTCTCAGGATACATCGAATACTCCCCACCTCGACTTCTTTGCTCAATGTGTGGAGGGTCGAAACCTGTATGCTGGGCCAGACACTGTAAGTCACCATATCGTACAATTTTTCCTTCCTTCACTAGTTAATCTCGACATCTTTGATAACCTATATATATATATATATATATATATATATATATATATATATATATATATATATATATATATATATATATATATCCTAAATCTTAGCGTATATGTAATGTGAGGAAAGTTAAGAAGAAAGTTAGTTTTCATTACAATTTACAAATGACAAAAGTTCATCTACAGCTCGGTCTCTGATTGGTGGAAGGGCCAGGTTGATGATCCAGCCTACTCAAGATTCACCTCTCTCTCTCATGCATTGCTACATTCATCGGAGAGCAAAGGTGTTCCAATCCGCGTTAATACTTATTCATTCTGTGTTATTTATGACATTCAATTACCTCTTCTGTTTAGAGGCAGTTACCTCTCTCTCTCTTTCGCTATCTCTCTCTCTCTCTTTGCGCCGTTTTCATTGAAAATATACATAGCACAAAGAGAGAGAGAGAGAGAGAGAGAGAGATAACCGCCTCCGTGGAGTAATAATAAAGCAAGTAACAAAAGGCTAAGCAGCACCTGATCAAAGACGAAAAGAATAAGAGAGAGAGAGAGTGAGAGAGAGAGAGAGAGAGTCACCCATTCATCCGAACTTTCTCGTTTCTTTCGCAGGGCTAAACGAATACCGCGCCGGAAGTCTCTCTGGGACCACCCTGAAGATGATGATGTTGAAACAAAAACCGAATTTTCTGGACCTGGAGCAGCTTTACGAACCTTCTCATCTGGACAGAGAACATTACTCTCTGAGTCCCGAGGATTTCGTCTTCTCCTGCACCTTCGATAAGAATTATTGCGACCATACGTGAGATATTTTTTTAATATTTATTTTCGAACATTCGGCCCGGCCGGCTGATGAAGAGTTAGAGGAATTTATTTCTGGTGATAGAAATTCAGTTCTCGCTATAATGTGGTTCGGATTCCACAATAAGCTGTAGGTCCCGTTGCTAAGTAACCAATTGGTTCTTATCCACGTAAAATAAGTCCAATCCTTCGGGCCAGCCCTAATCAGCTCAGTGGTCTGGTAAAACTAAGGTATACTTTAACTTTTGAACATTCGGTATCAGCTGAGTGTTCTTGTTGGAGAATAGTTAGGGCGATTTGTATGCACGTATATGTGTATGCATACATACGCACACACACATATATGTATATATAAATGTGTATATATATACAGCATATAACAAGTAAAAAATGCACCTAAGTTTCTCGGCGCAATCGAGTTTTCTGTACAGCGCATAATTAAGGGCCACCGAAAATAGATCTATCTTTTGGTGGTCTCGGTATAATGCTGTATGAGCCGCGGCCCATGAAACTTCAACCACGGCCCGGTGGTGGCCTGTCCTATATTGTTGCCAGAGGCATGATTATGGCTAACTTTAATCTTAAATAAAATAAAAACTACTGAAGCTAGAGGGCCGCAAGTTGGTATGTTTGATGATTGGTGGGTGGATGATCAACATAGCAATTTGCAGCCCTCTAGCCTAAGTAGTTTTTAAGGTCTGAGGGCGGCCAGAAAAATTGCCGACAGAAAAAAGTGCGGACGGAATAAAGAGCGGGCGGACAGACAAAGCCGGCCCAATAGTTTTCATTTACAGAAAACTAAAAAGGTACACTTTTCATCTTTAAGCCACAAATAACCCATTAATACTGCATGTCCTATCTATACCTTAGGAACAACGTGCGAAGCAGAAAATCTCTAGTTTTAACAGAGATTTGCGAAATGTTAGCTATACTCTAGGGGGTGATCGAACATTTAAATATCGAACCTCAATTACATTTCAGAGACTGTTTCTTGAATGAAAAATGTTGTCAAAGTCATGAAACAATAACTCGTTCCACCTGCATATTTTTTGTCGGAAAATACATGCTAGTGTAACTGTCAAATACTAAAATATGAGTTGTTTTGCAGATCGTTCTATTCTTGGGCCAGTGACCACTACGGCCGGTGTTATACTTTCAATTCTCCCAGCGTAGAGAACGCCACCACTGTCAACCCATGGCCCAGGATGATCACGCAAGCTGGACCCAAGGTTAGGTTAAATCTATATCTTTCAGTCCCCAGACCATAATCTAGGTCATCAAAACTCTGAGTTACTCCTTTTATGAAATCCACCATGAAATGTATAAATGGACTGATGCAGATTCTACATAAAATTTTCCAGAATAGTCTTCGTCTCACCCTGAACATCGAATCGGGTATATCTCTTCTAAGTCCCGAAGTTGGTGTGCGAGTGATTATTCACAGCCCTCATCTCCTACCAGTGCCGGAAGAAGAAGGTTTTAATCTGGGCCCTGGAAGTTCTTCCATCAGTGTCAGCAGGGTAAGAATCTACTTGTTTGTTGGAATAATTTAAGATCTATCCATTTATTAATCTTCAAGAGCTGGTGTCTCAGCAATTAACCAGTTTCAAATATAAGATTTTGGGTCAGTCATGAAATTCAGCCATATACAACTATCCCATTTAAAGTATATCCTTAAAAAGTTTATAATTCTCTAATTATTGAAATATTCGTGTCATCTAGAAATCATTTCACATTCCAAATAAGCTTATACCAACTCGTTTTTAAAGATGACTGTCTCGGAATTTCTTCTTCTTCAGACAATGTTCGAGAGATTAGGTCTACCTCACGGTACTTGTAATGATGATTACACGTTCGGAAACAAAATGCCTTTTAAATACTCTCGCAAGGTAAGAATTTAACGCCCGTTCCATTTTGTATCCTTCCTTTTCTCAGACTTTTTGAATAATAAAGATGATCTTTTCATCGTGTACAGTATGATGTAGCTAGAATGCCCTTTCTTTTTCCTTTTTAATTCCGGGTAAGCAAAGTGAATTCATATATTACATTAACTTTAGGTAACTCCAGGTAAAGGTATTTCCTCTGGGTACTAAGCATATTATACCTATTGCTAAAGAAAGCAGAAAACCACACATCATGGCAACTTATATAAATGCAAAGAGAGAGTAGAAGAATGATAAAAACAAAGCAAATAAAAAGAACATGGAACTAAGTGAAACTAAACGAAAATCTAAGAAACGCTAAGACGACCGTTTTCTGTCATCTGTTCCCGCAGCTCTGCAACGAACTTTGTTTCGAACGCGAGATCAGGAAGCGGTGCGAGTGTCGCAGTGGCGTCAGCCCTTCTTTCAACGCCCTGGATGATGGACCCACTTATTACTGCAATCGCAAACAGCCTGGTGACAGTAAGCTTCCTGGCTGTTTCTTATTCTCTTCTTTGTCGTCTGTTATTTTTTCATTCATGTTTTTCCTCCCTTCCCCCCACCTCTTTTTCTACATTATTGGTGGCATTTTGTTTGATAAGCAATTTCTGTTATTGCTGTCAGTTGCTACTACTGTAATGTTTCTAGTGCAACTTCAAACGACAGTTGTATCTCTGTGATTGCTACTGTTAATTTTTACTAGTTACAAAGATTTTCCTGAAGAACAGAATAGTCCCACATATTTAAATTTCAGTCAGTCTGACGATATTGGATAATAATATTTCCAATATCCTTGACCCACAGATGTAGATATTCATGGAAAAAATACAGCTTTCATTAGCTATAACATTTAGACCTGTACTCATTTTACAGTGTAATAGTAAATCATTTTAGATAATTCAACATCCATCCACATGATACGTTAACCTTAAATCAAAAGTAATATAACATTTGGTCGTTATCTATCTATTAATAAAAACCTATTATTTAGTGAGAGCTCAAAGTGTGATTCAACTCCTCGCCAAAATAAATAAATAGAATTCATAACTGATTCAATCATATAGCTACTATAAAAGTCAGTGCTTGAATGTGCGAGTATATTCTGTGTTCTCGCAGATAACTTATTTGAATGGGAAAGCGGATGTGACGTCACATTAAATAAAGATAATAATGTAGTTAGTGTCACTGGTTGATCAAGAAATCAAGAGAAACATCAGACGAGAGGTCCCTCGTACTTTAACCGTAGGGTACACGGCAGCACCCGAGAGTTTTCATATTATTTTTTATCTGTTTATTTATTTATTTATTTTGTTATCAGAGATCTGCATGGATATGGTCTCCCGTGATTATCTTGGTGGATATCTCGACTGCGGATGTCATGAGGCCTGCAGGTATGTGGGTGCTGTTTTTGTTATTAATATGACCATTACTATTATAAAATTACATCCGCATACACACATACATACACACACATATATATGTGTGTGTGTGTGTGTGTGTGTGTGTATTTACAGTATCTTATATATAAAAGTGAATGATTGTATGTTTGTATGCTAGTTTGTTTGTAAGTCTGTATGCTTGTGGGCTATAGAAATCTGAACCGCTTGACCGATATTGACAAAATTTGGCAAGTGGACATCATTTGACCCGGCTTAAATAATAGGGTAGGTCTCAAACCCGTACCCTCTTCCCTTTCCCTCATCGTATTTCCCTTTGTAACTTATGAGGTAACCACTTGACCGATCTAGACAAAATTTGGCACGTGCCCATCATTTGACCCAACTTAGCTAATAAGATAGGTTCAAACCCGTACCCTCTTCCCCTCCCCCCTTCCCTTTGTAACTTATGTGGTAACCGTTTGACCGATCTAGACAAAATTTGGCAAGTGGCCATCATGTGACCCAACTCGAGAAATACGGTAGGTTTCAAACCCATACCCCCTTCCCCTTCCCTCATCCCTCTTCCCTTTGTAACTTATGTGGTAACCGCTTGACCGATCTAGACAAAATTTGGCACGTGTCATCATTTGACCCAACTTAGATAATAGGATAGGTTTCAAACACATATCCCCTTCCCTTTGTAACTCGTGTGGTAACCACTTGACAGATCTAGACAAAACTTGGCATGTGGCCATCATTTCACCCAAATTACTAGTGGGGTAGGTTTCAAGCCCGTACTCCCTTCCCTCTTCCCTTTGTAACTTATGTGGTGACTGCTTGACCGATCTAGACAAAATTTGGCACGTGCCATCATTTGACCGAACTTAGATAATAGGGTAGGTTTCAAGCTTCTGTGGTAACCACTTGACCGATCTAGACAAAATTTGGCACGTGCCATCATTTGACCTAACTTAGATAATAAAGTAGGTTTCAAACTTGTACCCCTTTCTCTTTTCCCCATCCCTCTTCCCTTTGTAACTTATGTGGTAACCTCTTGATTGATCTAGAAAAAATTTGGCACGTAGTCATCATTTGACCCACCTTAGACAATAGGGTAGGTATCAAACCCACACTCACTTCCCCTTCCCCTTCCCCATCTCTCTTCCCCCTTCCTTTTGTAACTTGTGGTAAATAAACTCTACAGGTTTATCAAACCCCATTTCACGTACTCGATACCATAGAAATATATAATTGAAAATGCTTTTCTTTCCTGTGATTAACAACTCTGTATCAAGGTTTGTGTTCAGGTTCTGTGGGGCTATGTGTTTAGGCTTAGTGGGGATGTGTTTAGGTTAAGCAGGGGTGTGTCTAGGTTTAGTGGGGGTGTGTTTAAGTTCAACGTGGGGAGTTTTTAGGTTTAGCAGGGGTGTGTTTACGTTTACTGGGGGTGTGTTTAGGTTTAGTGGGTGGTGCATTTAGGTTTAGTGGGTAGTGTGTGTTTAGGTTTAGTGGGGATGTGTTGTTTAGGTTTAATGGGGATTTGTTTAGGTTAACAGGGAGGGTGTGTTTAGGTTTAGTGGGGCGTGTGTTTAGGTTTAATGGGGAAGTGTTTAGGTTTAGCAGTGGGCATGTTTAAGTTTAGTGTTGGGTGTGTTTAGGTTTAGTGGGGTGTTTCAGTTAAGTGGGGATTAAATATGACAGTCACCACAGTAATATCTAGATAAAAAATGGACAATCACCACAATTATATCTGGATAAGAGGGACAGACAGAACAGCAATGCCTGGATAAATGGGACAGTCGCCACAGTAATACCTGGGGGATAGTCACTATAGTAATGTCTGGAAAAAATGGACAGTCATGACAGTAATACCTGGATAAAAGGGACAGTCAGTAGAGTAATACTTGGATAAAGGGGACAGTCAGCAAAGTAATATTTGGATAAAAGGGACAGTAAGCACATTAATACCTGGATAAAAGGGACAGTCACTACAGTAATACCTAGACAAAAGGGACAGTCAGTAAAGTAATATTTGGATAAAAGGGACAGTAAGTACATTAATACCTGGGTAGAAGGGACAGTCACCACAGTAATACCTTGATAAAAGAGACAGTCGGCAAAGTAATACCTGGAGAAAAGGGACAGTCAATATAGTAATACCTGGATAGAGGGGACAGTCAGAACATTAACACCCTGATTAATGGGACAGACAGCATAGTAATACCTGGATAAAAGGGACAGTCACCTCAGTAACACCTGGATAAATGGGACAGTCACCACAGTAATGCCTAGATAAAAGGGACAGTCACTACAGTAATTACCTGGATAAAAGGGACAGTCAGCACAGTAATACCTGGATAAAAGGGACAGTCACCACAGTAATACCTGGATAAAAGGGACAGTCACCACAGTAATACCTGGATAAAAGATACATTCACTACAGTAATTACCTAGATAAAAGGGATAGTCGCCACAGTAATACCTGGATAAAAGGGACAGTCACCACAGTAATACCTGGATAAAAGGGACAGTCACCACAGTAATACCTGGATAAAAGGGACAGTCACTACGGTAATTACCTAGATAAAAGGGACAGTCACCACAGTAATACCTGGATAAAAGGGACAGTCACTACGGTAATTACCTAGATAAAAGGGACAGTCACCACAGTAATACCTGGATAAAAGGGACAGTCACTACAGTAATTACCTAGATAAAAGGGACAGTCACCACAGTAATACCTGGATAAAAGGGACAGTCACCTCTGTAATGTCCGGATAAAAGGGACAGACTGCACAGTAATACCTGGATAAAAGGGACAGTCAGTACAGTCATATCTTGATAAAAGGGACTGCTACCTCAGTAATATCTGGATAAAAGGGACAGACTGCGCAGTAATACCTGGATAAAAGGGACAGTCAGCAAAGTAATATTTGGATAAAAGGGACTGTCACCTCAGTAATATCTGGATAAAAGGGACAGACTGCGCAGTAATACCTGGTAAAAGGGACAGTCAGCAAAGTAATACTTGGATAAAAGGGACAGTCAGCATAGTAATATCTGGATAAAAATGACAAACTGCACAGTAATACCTGGATAAAAGGGACAGTCAGTATAGTCATACCTTGATAAAAGGGACTGCCACCTCAGTAATATCTGGATAAAAGGGACAGACTGCACAGTAATACCTGGATAAAATGGACAGTCAGTACAGTCATACCTTAATAAAAGGGACTGTCACCTCAGTAATATCTGGATAAAAGGGACAGACTGCACAGTAATACCTGGTAAAAGGGACAGTCACCACAGTAATACCTTGATAAAATGGACAGTCACCACAGTAATACCTTGATAAAAGGGACAGTCACCTCAGTAATATCTGGATAAAAGGGACAGTCAGCAAAGCAATATTTGGATAAAAGGGACAGTAAGCACATTAATACCTGGATAAAAGGGACAGTCAGTACAGTAATACCTGGATAAAGGGGACGGTCAGAACAGTAATATGGGACAGCCAACATACTAATGCCTGGATAAAAGGGACAGCCACCACAGTAATATCTGGATAAATGGGAAAGTCACTACAGTAATACCCGGATAAAAGGGACAGGCAATACAGTAATACCTGGATAAATGTGACGGTTAAGTACAGTAATACCTGGATAAAAGGGACATTCACCACAGTAATATATAGACAAATGGAACAGTCAGAACAGTAATATATGGATAAAAGGGATAGTTGGTACAGTAATTCCTTGATAAACGCGACAGTTACCACAGTAATATGTGAATAAATGGGACAGTTAGAACAGTAATCCCTGGATAAAAGGGACAGTCAGCACAAGGAGGTGCAGGAAAAATTGATTGAGTCCTTCAGAGTGTTCCTGGCAGCTAGTATGTATGTATGTATGTATGTATGTATGTATGTATGTATGTATGTATGTATGTATATATATGTGTGTGTGTGTATATATATATATATATATATATATATATATATATATATATATATATATATATATATACACATATATATACACACACATATATATATATATATATATATATATATATATATATATATATATATATATATATATATATATATATATATATATATATATATATATATATATGTATATATATTTATATATATATGTCGAGAGAGAAAGGTAGAGAAAGAGAGGATTCTTTCTTTACTATACTGTTGCTGACAAAGAATCACCGCATCATCATAGATTAACCCTGTTGGTAGTGTTATGTAATGAGCAACAAGCAAGAATGAAATACACAAATAGTTGGGTGATACCAGCTCAAAAAATATATATAAAAAATTATATTAACAGGGAATTACAGACAAAATGTTCTTAATTCAGTGAATTTTTCTTCAACAGAGAAATGAGGTACCACACGCAAGTGACCTCTAGTAAGATAAACCCACAGTACTACACTAACCTGCACCGGGACAGGAAAGCTGTTAAGGCTCTGTGCTCAAAGTAAGTATGCCATAATCGTCATACCTATACATTATATACATATATATATACATATATATACATGTATATAATACATATATGTACATATATATACATATAATATACATACATATATATATATATATATATATATATATATATATATATATATATATATATATACATATATAAATGCTACATGTGCACAAAACACACATGCATTTTATATAACTATATCTATCATATATACATATATATATATATATATATATATATATATATATATATATATATATATATATATATATATATATATATATATATATATGTTGCATAACTTTTTTCGATATTAAGTTTATTCTTGTTCTATACCTGCCTTTGTCATTATTGTCAAATTTTCTCAAACAAATTTGATACTAATGCAGCCTTCCTTAAGCTAAAGCTTTCTGAAAAATAAATATTGATATACCTCAAATCCCTTTTTTTATTTATTAGCTGAAGTATTAATTTCCTCTATCTGCTGCATAATCCGTTTACTGTTTTATTGTTTGTAAAGTTTTTTGTTTTATTTTTATTAATCCTTTCCATTTCTGTTGACGGATTGTTAGCACGAGCTTTTAGTTCCTTATGAAAATTATAATTTTTTTCTACTTTTATATTATTTCAGGTGTACTTTAGCGAGATTGTCTTGCATAGTTTGTGCTCGATACTTTATATTTTCACCAAATATTTTTTTTCTCCCCTTCATTAGAGTTTATCATGATTTACGAGTAAATTTTCTGTGTGAAAGTAATCAGTAAAGGACGATGTTTAAATCAAACACTACTATACCACTACTGAAGTAATCTGCTAGAGAGATTAGGGTTTCAACTTGGTGTATCTGTAACGCAATCACCATCTTGGTCAGTCCTTTATTTCACACTACTCTACCTCCTTTAAGTGTATATTTTCAGCTTTCCTTGTTGATATCTTTGATGCTTCGTTTTTTACACTAGATTCTGAGTCAGTCTGTATTCCGTGTCTTTGTATTTTTATATCAGATTCTGAGTCAGTTTGTATTCTGTGTTATTGTATTCTTATACCAGATTCTGAGTCAGTCTGTATTCCGTGTCATTGCATTTTTATACAAGATTCTGAGTCAGTTTGTATTCCGTGTCATTGTATTTTTATACCAATTCTGAGACAGTCTGTATTCCGTGTCATTGTATTTTTATACCAGATTCTGATTCAGTCTGTATTCCGTTTCACTGTATTTTTATACCAGATTCTGAGTCAGTTTGTATTCCGTGTCATTGTATTTTTATACCAGATTCTGAATCAGTCTGTATTCCGTGTCATTGTATTTTTATACCAGATTCTGATTCAGTCTGTATTCCGTGTCATTCTATTTTTATACCAGATTCTGATTCAGTCTGTATTTCGTGTCATTGTATTTTTATACCAGATTCTGATTCAGTCTGTATTCCGTGTCATTGTATTTTTATACCAGATTCTGATTCAGTCTGTATTCCGTGTCACTGTATTCTTATACCAGATTCTGAGTCAGTCTGTATTCTGTGTCACTGTATTCTTATACCAGATTCTGAGTCAGTCTGTATTCCGTGTCACTGTATTCTTATACCAATTCTGAGTAAGTCTGTATTCCATTTCATTGTATTTTTATACCAGATTCTGAGTCAGTTTGTATACCGTGTCGATGTATAATTTGATTGTGGGCTAACACGCATACATGTTCACCCCCATGGCTGTCAGGGAGTTATTACACCCTAACCCACCCTAAATTCTCCCTTAACCCGCCCCTCCTCCGTAAAAACCAATAACGAGTTTTTTTATATTCCAGTAACATTGACACAGTAAGTCTCGAGACCTATCTGGAATTATCTATTTATTTTTGTGTCAAAAAAAAAAACTTATTCTAGTGACAGCCTTTTTACATTCCAGCGACATGGAAATGGTGAACCTGGAAATATACCTGGAATCAATGTCATACGAAGTGATCAGCGAGAGTCCCACATACACGGTAAGAAACATAGCCATATGCTTTCTTTTCTGTTTTAGGTCGATTTTTTCTGAAGTGGCCCTGCTATTGACTAATAATTTTTTTTTAACACAAAAGCAAAATATATTTAAATACAGTAAAATATTGGTATATTTGTCTCACTTTAAAAAAAATCATATATTTTGTTTTTACCTCGTTAATATTTTATTTCATACACGCAAAGCTGATATTTAGCACTAATTCTTAATTAGGAAGGAATTGTTCAGTGTCAGATCAACTACCTCAAATCCTCTGTAGTGGATTGTCTTAGTTATTTGTTACGTACCACTGTTACGGAACTATTGTAACGATCATCTGTTAATCCGGTAATAAGCTGCTGGCTTATATCTTCCAACTCATATTTGCTAATTTCAGACCACAGCCCAAGGACTATATAAAAAGCGAATGGACAAGATAAACTGTCATTAAGAATAATAAGTATTAAAAAGTATATGAACAATGAGCATGTGTCATTACGATAATAAAAACAATGATTATAAAAAAAAATACTTATATATAACGAAGTCACTTTCACAATGAAAACAGATTGTTTATCAGGTGATATCATCTTTCAACATAATTCCGAAAATAATACAAACAGGGATTGATTTTCACCCACTTACCTGTAGTACACAATGCTATATGTAAAGTACCTAGTAAGCCTACCGAGAACATCACAATCTATTAACCTATACAACAATGAAATGTACAGTAGTTTACCGATAGAAAGCCATCACAAAGTGAAATGCAAACAACGACAAAAGTAAGGACGTAACTTACGGTACAGGTCCACTTGATCTGAGGTAAAGTGGAGTTTCACTCACTACAGCCAAAGAATTCCTGACTCTAGGTGATTTACAAGGCTCGAGGTACTGTATGTTGTGTATGCGGCAGGGAACATAGAAAACGATCTTATGGAAATGAAACAGTAATACTTCTCATGGCTAATAGATGTCGCTGACAAAATGCTAAGTTAATGCTGCAATAACAGGCGCCATTATGATATAAACGCCTGTTATACAATAACTGTAGGAAAATACATTTGTTTATGATAACATTTATGGCTCTACAAAATTTACTCATTCACATATCTAATACCATCAAAGTAAGAAAGCATTTTTTGAAACTGTATATAAAATTCTGAGAATCTCGACATACCAACATAGCAGTGATTTTTCTTCTGTGTAAAAACGTTCACAGAAAAAAAAGTTTTAAAAACTGACACACAAACAATTGTCTTTATTATACATCCTTCATGAATAACCATACGTGGGAAGCGCACTTTCATTAAGACCAGACCTGAATATTCACCTGGATTATAGTCTCAATCAAAGTGGTATTTTCATATCAAGTTAAATTCCATTTTCACTTCAAAGTGCCGTTTTTTCATATCAGCTAAACTTGAACTTACATCTCAGTAGAATTGGTATTTCCGTATTCACTGCATGACAAATCTCTCGGACAAAACTTTTCATCTCAACTAAACCTGCATTTTCATCGCAGTTAAATAGGCATAGCTACCCTCAGCTATGCCTTGTGTTATCTTAATCAAACTGATGTTTTTATCCTAAACTAAGCATGAATTTTATCTCAATAAGTATTTTCACCTCAGCTATACCTGCACAAAATATCAGTCGAATATTTTCCATGTTAATTGAAATGAGACTTTAAACATCAACTACCCGTGTACATTTACTCCTCAGTCAAATACGTATTTTCATATCAGTTAAACCTAAATTGTCGTCTCAGTCGAAATGGTAATTTTACCCTTTCCTAAACTTATTTTATAATCTCAACTAACCCCGTATTTCCGTTCCACCCAGTGGGATTTGCTGCTCAGTAACGTTGGTGGTTTTATGGGTCTCTTCATCGGAATGTCCTTCGTGACAATCCTGGAATTGCTGGAATTAGTCGTGGATCTGCTGATTGTGGTGTTCAAGCGGCGGTCACTGCTAGAAAGCAACGATGAGGAGAATCAGAAAAAGAAACCTGTACTTAATAACAGTAAGTAGGAAGAGTGGACAACGTTTCTGTAATTTTTTGTTCTGGATGGAGAAGCTAAGCCGAACATCAGAATAAGCTAATTTATGTCTCAGTTCTTAATTATGGAATAATACGTTTTTTTTTCAGTTTTGTATAATTAGAGGGCATTTCGTTCCAACACGAATAAATGTTTAAAGCATAGCAGTTTCGATAGTATAGTAGTTTACCTTTTTTATCTTTAAAACAATAAACTTTGTAGGCATAAGTTTACAGTATCTTGTTGAGCAGGGCAGTTCAGAACGTTTATTATTACATAATAAAAGGGCTGTGCCATATCATTGTTAATTATTATCTAACAAACAATAACATGGTTATAGCTCTTTTCTACATTTGTCTGACGTAACCTGTGTTTCAGCCTTGAGACCTGGCATCAGTACATCCTGGGCAAAGGAAAGCGACGACGAAAGGAGGAATGGGGAACTGAACAACGACAGCTCTGCGGTGTTGAAGAAGACGCTGGAGGTGCTCCTGATGGAGCAACACGACATAAACAAGGAGCTGAACGCTCTGAAGTTGGAGCAGGAGGCCATGAAGCAGCAGTTGGGAACTGTCTATCCAGAAGAGAAGACTAGATGTTAGAAGATGTTACAATGGTTCATGAATGATTCATGAACAGGACCGAATTGAGTTTTTAAGAAATGACACGCTTTTTAAGCCTTGTGTGCTCAAGGAGCTTCTGTAAGCCTCGAGGGCACAGGCTGATGGTCATTACAGAATAAAGGTGGGTCTTCTCCAACTCTTTTCTCCTTTTTCGTTCTGCATTTTCATCTTTCTCTCCCATATCTCTCGGATGGCGCGTAATTTGCTATTTTGCCACATATTTGGCTCAATTTTGTCTCAACCATACTGTAGATTAAGCTCGAGCCAAGTCATCTAATCAAGGGGCCATATTTCGTATGGCTGCCGGTTGTGGTGCCATTTTTCAGTGTATTTGGGCCTATGGCAGTCTGGAAAGAAATGGCTTTTTGTAGGATTACCCCTTAAAAGAATAAATAAGTGCTTAACAATCCGTTGACCACAAGTCATCATCAGCTGTCTCTGGGGACTTAGACACAAAGATCATCCATCTGCTGTTCATGCTGATCAGCATGACAGTTCAGCTTTGGATTCTGTCATTCTCTCATTCTTAAGATTGTGTCCAGTCAGTAAATATCCTCCCTTATATTTCACAGTGCACTGGATTTTATTTCAACAGATGTTTTAGCCGTACACTGGACATCTTAACTAATATATTCTTAATTAATATAGTCCAAGTAACACCATTAAAAAACAAAGCTGTTACTAAAAGCCTCTTAATTGGCAATTGTAGAATGTGCTTGTACCGATAAAGATATCTAAAATTAATGTAGCCTCCATTCCGTAAGGATATGAAATTAGACTCTGACCGTCCTGTGAAAATATGAACTTAGGCTTTGACCGATTTCGGATAGTCTTTTCCCAAGGAACAATGTCAAAATCCGGACTTATGATCAAACCAAGATTAAGCTTCGTTTGTTTTTACAGATGAACACTTGCAAAAGGCAATTCATGTTAGTTTAGTCTGTAAGCATCGCTAATCATGTTTACGCTGGTGTGCCAGTCTCTAAACATGAATGCTTTTAATATTTTGAAGCAACTCAGTTTTGGTACAGAATTTTCAAAGGCTCTGAAGTGTTCCCAAATCTTTTATTGAATACCCTAATTATTGTCCCTCAGACGCTGAGACTCGAACATTCCATTTTTTTTAATACTTGTAAAATCACATTTTATTTGTAACCACTCAGAATGAATGTCTATAGTCAGTTCTGTTGCTATTCCTCTCAATCTTCTCCTCTAATGTTTGACAACGTCCCTCATTCACCTCATGAATCACGTCTGACTTATGCGATCTCTTGAAATTTTAGCATTTTTAATCGTAGAGTCACAGTCACTGGTTCTGCGATTCGCTGCATAGTTGCTCCAGCAAGGTTAATCTTCTTTCACCTTAGAAGGTCATTTCTGTTTGACAACAGGGACACCTGCTTCTCGCTATATATATCCCGAATTCTAGCTTCATCTTTTGAAACGAGCTGGAAACTTTTACTAAATGAAACAATCTCTAACAACAGGGTCACATTTCAATATTGTTGTCAATATTCTCGACGTTCTACAGACATTCATTTCTTGTAAGCAGGTTGGTTATGAGATCTTCCTTTGACTCTTCACTCGATAGATTACATACCATAAATTTGGGTGAGAGCTTGTTCACATTTTTGTGAGTTACGTTATTAACATTACCCATGTTAAGGGCAGCCTCATCTCTCTCCCCTTCTCAGTTTCACAAATCATAACCTATTTTCTTATCGGTAATTCTGCTGTCAGATACCTGAATCTCTTCAAAAGCCTCTCAGCTACGCCTCTTTTTTTTTCTTGAGCACTTTGTTCATTATATGCAGACTCAGCAATCAGAAAAATCTTCTTGGCGCTCTTTTCCTTCTCCTGGACCAATGAATATTCTCTTATCTTACCGATGGCCTCATCTTCTAAGTCATTTATTTCTACAGAAAAGTGGTTAACGATCTACCCAAGTGTCACCCCCAATTTTATCTTTCTAAGATTCCAGCTAATTTTTCAAATGATCTCTCGATACTTTCCAGTCATCAAAACAAACGTCGTTGATCCACTTGACTTTTTCTAAGTTCTCACTTTTCATTCCATCCAGACCGGTACAATTCTTGTGTACCATAAAACTTGAACCTTACCCTAACACTCACTAGGCACGAATAGCAAACACTCATCGTGTGACGGCATTGATAATCGTATTACGCTTGCCTTAACCACCAGGAACTCACCGTAGTTTCCAAACAATCACAGAGCACGGTTCGTTGATCGCTGGACGCAGGGGCGAAAAGCAGACACATCCGACCACCTTCACTACTCAGTGTGTACTGTTAAATTTGAGCTCTCAGTCTCGGTTCCTCTGAACCGAAGGTGTTTTACTCGCTGTACTGCGAAATTGTGGAGCCCAGTGCATCATTGTCCTCTTTTATCTGACTTATATTGGAGTTAATATATATAAAAACGTTGTGTTTGTTATGATATCTCTATGAGTTATTCATTTGCAATTTTTTTTAGTGTTTACATACACTGTTTCACCAGTGGGCGCTGTTTTACGAAAGCTTGTGTTTGTTTCAAAAGTTGGTTTGATATCCCTCATGGACAAGGGTTTAATAGCATCTTTAAAGCAAAATGTAAGCAAGCCATAAAACCTAGGTAAGTAATTACCTAAACTGTTCATTTTAGGAAGTATTAAATTTTCATACCAACTGATGTATATGACCTTTGCTACATACTTCCGCAATACAAGTCTGAAATCTCCTTAACTTAATGTCTCCAAAATAAGTTATTTGATAAAGAATGATACAAATGTAATGATTCTTTTTTTCTGAGAATCTAGTTGTATCACAACTTCATCCAAGTAAGAGGTTTCTTACTTAGACGATGCATAATTGAAATGACCCTCAATGTACAATTTTTAACTTTTAAACATAGTTCAGAAAGTAGTAATTCCCTCGAAATCATGCTTCTCATTGTGATTTTTAAAATTTTAATTCAGAATTACATTATACCCCTGATGCTCCAATTTCAAATAATCTTCGGTAAACAATTCAATAAAATGTATCAGGAGTATGATAACAATGAGCCTACAGTTATTAAAAGTCTTCACTTCTTTTCAATCAAATTCAGGAAATTTACTTCTGATTTTTCTATTTGAATAGAATCTTAGTCACATGGAAGAAAATAAAACAATAGCACTATTTTTGAGCAAACTTTATTGCAAACCTTGTGTAGAAATTAAGCTTTAACAAGCACAAATGTTGTGCAAATATATATATATGTTAATATGCATATGCAAGTAATTACATAGGAAAATGTTGCCAGATGATGAAACAACATATACCCTGGTGGCTAAATTTAATACTATAGAGTCATTTGATATATTTATGATACATGTCTGATTCATGCTATGCTTGGAGAGGAGACAAAAAAAAAACAATCATTATTATCATCATCATCATCATTATCATTATCGCGGTTTTGAAAGCAATGCTTACAATGGACAGGTAAAGAAAATCCATACGCATATGATAACAAAACTTTACATGGTGGACAGAGTAATGAAATTGTACTGTGAAGTTACGTTAATGTTGCGTTACAGATACTTACTTAGCCAAGTCGACGAAGCACGTATATATCAAATGATGAAGGTAAAAAAAAAACGAAGAATGGGACTGGCAAAGGATAGCACCAGGATGATAAATGCTGTATGTCATCTATGAATTGAAGATAAAATGATTTAATAAATAAATAAATGATTATATATATACATAATATATATACTGTATATATATTTATATATATATAAATAAAACTTTCAACATGATTATGAAGACTGAGCACTGCTAAACAATAACAGCAGAGCTGTGGTACAGCCTGAGGGGTGGAAATGAGAAATCAAAAGTATATTTACAGCTAATGCAGAAGCTAGGTAAGGATGGATTCTTTTTATAACGTGAGAAATAACGTATTGAAACATCCTAAAATAAACAATAGTTTACTTTTTTTTATTTTTTCTAAATTAACAAAGTTACATACCAGCCACATGTGATTTTATTTTAAACAAGCCCTGTCTCCTACAAATTCCTTAAGAAGAGGAATCACTTCTTTTCACGAAATGAAGAAATAATTTCAGCAAACAACTATGCTTCTAGAATTCATCTCTCAATAATTTGTGGAAGTGATAAATGTTTATATGTATATATATATATATATATATATATATATATATATATATATATATATATATATACGAGTTTATACTCACTATCACATATTTATAACATTCATATTCACATAATCAACAGTAACATAAATCTCTCCCAGAGTAGTGCAGAAACTTTTGATAATTCAATTTATGTGTAACGTACCGACAAAATGGCCTTCCATGCTTGTACAACATAAGATGCACTGACTGGCTGAGTATTTTGTTTAAGGGCCTGTTTCTTACAAAAGCGCGGAAACAAAGAAGAAAAAGTTAGATCTGTAAATCACATCCTGACCTACTTATAATTATCATAGGTTTGAAGAGAACTATGCACTTTGAACTTCAGTAAACATGAGGAAAAATAATTTCAAGTGTATCACCGGGGCGTACTGGAACTCCAAGTCACTAACTGTTTTAAAGACATTATTTGTAACAACTCCAGATTACTTTGCGATGCCATAAATTTCTTATGTATATATATATATATTTTCATCTTTTAACTATATTATTTAAGGTGAATAGAATCTGTCAAGCTAAAAGAAGCGCAAAACAACATTATATTATAACCTTCAGTCAAGACCTTTTTCCTCTCAACAATAATATCTAGAGATTTGTTAACAATACCAACTCAGCACACAATAGTACATTGTACACCATAAGCGCCCCTGCCCTCCATTTAAATATCCTGTGAGGTCGAGCACGGATCCAGTCATTGATGAAATGGTAATACCTGTTTTCGAATATTATACGAGGGACATCTGGGAGGAATAACAATGAGGTTAACAATGACAATGAATATGATTATGAGAAGATGATACAAAGAGGTTTAAAGTGTCAGCCGTAACAATTAATAGCGATGACATAGAATATCTTGATTATAACAATGGGATTATCAAAATAGAGACTTAAACCAAAGGTGAATTACAACGCAAGGTTGTCATTGTGTACTGTTATACAGAGTATAATATATATATATATATATATATATATATATATATATATATATATATATATATATATATATATACATATCGACAAACATAGCTAGTTAATAAAATAAAACACTGCTTATTTCATACTATACTTCAAGTGTGCTACTAAATTTACTATCAAGAGAAAATGGCATTATAAATGTTTATATATATATATATAATATATATATATAAATATATATATATATATATATATATATATATATATATATATATATTCTTAGTTTAGATGTACAGTAGGACAATCAAATAATGTGATAATTCATTTGCACGTACAGTAATCTTCATGTGACATGTAAATATTCCTTGGAAAATTCATAATGATTTGTGATCTAACTCCATGACCATGTTTTCAACGACCCAAGCGAAAAAGAAACAAAACAGAAAATGTTAAAGACGAAATCTACTTATTTCTTTATCTTACCAAATGATCCTTTGCACGAGGAAACAGCTACATCTGGCAACTCCATTTTCATAGCTTCAGCTTCCTCTTACTGGCATGCCAATGCCTTTTCCAGAGAATAGAAATAAAACTTAGTAAAGGAGAGAGAGAGAGAGAGAGAGAGAGAGAGAGAGAGAGAGAGAGAGAGAGAGAGAGAGAGAGAGAGAGAGAGAGAGAGAGAGAGAGAGAGAGAGAGAGAGAGAGAGAGAGAGTTACTAGTAAAGGTCAGGCCTATCTGTTAATGTTTTCATGACCATTCTAAGATCTTAATATGCCATCTATTTCGTTGATATTTTTTTGTCGGGTTTATCAAGTCCCGTAGTAGGTATACAAGCACCAAGCTTCCAGGGAATCCTGCTTATGCTACAATAATTCACCAGAGACCTCACCATTTCATCTTCTCAATTGCAAACCGATTACTTTATGAGAGATACTGTGCAACTATTATTCTGTCTGCTATGAACATCCCTGTTAAATTTAGACATAATTATGTTTTTTTAATTATGTTTTTCAGTTCCCCCTCCAATCCAATCCTCAACCGCCGCCCCTCCCTTCACATCCCGCAGTTCTTAAATTCTTCATCTGCATCGTCTTGATATTCAGAACCTCACTCATTGTCATGGTCAGCTAGCTTTTTTTATTTTTTATTTCATTCACTTAGTGCTTAATGACTATGTCAGGAAACCACTTCATTTTTTTTTTTACTTTCAATCCTACCTCTTGGCTTATCAGCAATTCTTGACAAACATAACCTGTTTGCACCCTGTAGATGAAAGGTTAGAATCCAGATAGCCTGGCGGGAGCGTGATGAACCTGTTTTGTCATCAAAACTGTGATTAAGGACAAAAGTTGTAGAGCCGAGTGAACTTTCTTTCGTTATTCTGTAGAGTTTGCATAGCTTTCATACTGTCTAACAAGTCCCTTTGAAATTAGTATCATCACACCTAATGTCAAAATGAGAATTACCTTAAATTTTAAGTATCTTTTGAGGAAAATAAATCGCTGACAGTCCGTAAATTGCGACTGTAAACTGTAGACTCTATTAAGTACGGCATTTAAATCCTTAAAGGCAAAAGCTCCGTCACTAGAAATGTGCTTTCAGAAGGAAAGGTTTTTATTTCAGGTGTGAATATCACACTTCTTCGTTAAGGACAATTGATAAGGAGCTCTAAAAGTTGCCTAAATGACATCATACGGATTATTTTGACTCAGCATGAAGAGTGATAAAGTGTTCTTACACAGTACATTGTGAGATAAATTGATTGAAAGTGCCGGGTGATGAAAATTAAAACACAAATCTTTGTATACCAGTTAAATATCTTTCAACTTTGATCACTTAAACTCTTGCTCTCGCGAAAGTGACGTCCTCTGAATACTGAATGAAGAACCGTCATTTATCAGAAATTCGGGGGTGAACGGAACGAAATGCAAACAATAAAGGAACAATGAAGCCAAAGCAATTACGTTATAAAGTGCAGTGTACTTAATGTCTAATGGCCTCTAATACAGTCTATCATGATAGTCGTTGCCGTGTTTTTGTTTAAATATCTGATATCACTTGGTAAAGCCTGCTAGCATCTCACACGCGAACTTCTGCGTCCTGCGTGCACGCTCTCACTGTGACGATCTCCGAGTTGAAAAGCTGAAGAAGTCGTCAGCAGCCAGAAGAAATAGTATGGATTGAAGACTGGGGCTGATGGCTCCGTGATGGATAGATATACATACATACATACATACATACATACATACATACATACATATATATATGTGTGTATGTATGTATATTATATATATATATATATATATATATATATATATATATATATATATATATATATATATATATATATATAAATGCAGATGTACAATGCTACGTTGCCAGGATCTACGGCCTCAGTGGAGACACCTACCTCTTCTCAATCGGATTCTGAATTGATCATCTCATGTGAGACCTTCAGTAATCTATGGACACTATTGATTTGTATTATTTTCTTTAAGAATCTCTATAGTTTTGGGATGTGATAACTACAGACACCATACAGTTGTACAGTCTAGTGTTTCGGTGGGGGCATAATAACGGAACGATGCTTCCAAGACGGGTCAAAATGAAAGAAAGCCATTCAAATGCTTCGTTCTCTAAAGACTGAAAACAGCTAGATCACAGATAAAGAAAATATTTGTCTAGTATTCATGGGTAAGTACGTATGGAATACGAGGGATAGCAGCAGTTGAAATAAAAAAAAAATAAAAAAAAAAACACTAAGTTACGAGTTACGAAAAGGTATCACAACAGAACGCTGAGCAATATTTTCACTAGGGATTTCAGAACAAACAAAATCCTTGAATTTTTTTAGAATGGATGGCTAATGTCTGAGTGACCATGAAAAAAAAAAGGTCTGCCAACGAAAGAACAAACGGCAGCAGCTCTTGAAGTGAAATACTGATGTAATTGGTGCAGGGCAGTGATGGCAAGGTGGTAGATAGATGTGCCTTTGTAACGGCTCCCCTGTGATCCTGTATGGCTTCGTCCCGTTTTGCCCAGGACTAGAGTGGCATGGCTTTGTGTCTCCAATGGTGTCCCAGATGGCCCACTAGCGAAAAAGAAGAAATGATCACCCTCCACCTTGGCCAACAGCCCCATTTTCTAGTAGTCACACTTTCCTGTAAGCACGACATTGAAAATGCCATTAGAAGAAAATTAATGTGAAGGGAAACTGCCAATGGCAGGAAAAGATGATGATTATATACGGTTAAGGTGTTCAAATAACTTTTATCTTACTGTGTGCTCTTATGTCATGTGCAGCTTAATGCCTATTAAACAAAACATTTAATATCTCACTCATAACACTGTTCTAAGTACTGGCAATCTACTGAGTTATATAACAGAAAAAACCGATGTTTATGGACTTTGGTTTAAAGAATTTTGCACTAAAGCTATCTCTATTATTTACGGAGGTCTTTACCGGGAATCTTTCACTCATTAAATCTATGAAATCAGCTTTGACTTGGCGGAGAGATGACTGACGAGAAGGCGACTTGAACTAGTTTATATATATATATATATATATATATATATATATATATATATATATATATATATATATATACATACATACAAACATTAAGCTACAAATGTCCTTTATCACCCAATTCGCTCTACCTCGAAAATAATATATCTTCATATATGTTATCCGAAGGGGGAATTTTTAGCTGATATTAAATTCGTCGTCTCGTGGGCTCGAACCACAGAAGACAAGAACTCAGGACTACAGTGACGCGCCCCAAACCTCCTTGATGGCCGTGTGGTTTAGGCTGGTCACTGTAGTCCTGAGTTTTTTGTCTTCCGTGGTTCAAGCCCACGAGACGACGAACTTATTATCAACTAAAAAATTCCCCTTCGCATAACATATATGAAAATATATTATTTCTGAGGTAGAGCGAATTGGATATTAGAGGACATTAGTAGCTAAAATTCATTCATATATACTAATGGATAATGACGGTGAGTTGGTCAGGTATTAGGACCCAAAGACTGATGTAGAATAAGAACAATTTCAATTAAAAGGCAATTATACAAGATACAAAATGACCTATATCTTTGGTTAATTTGATCCAATTTGTGTCCTCTCAGACAGAAAAGAATTTTTTTTACAGTGAATTAGTATTCTAGCGAGGCGATTTCTTTTTATTTTCCCTTTCAATTAGTGTATATAACTTACACTGCATAGTAAAGAATGACTGATACTTTTGCTATAATCTATGGTGATTTATTGTCCAAGGTTGAAGGGGCAACTGAATTTTTCATTAAGCGCAAATTGAGTTTTTTTCTTAGCGCAAATGAAGAGTGGTTCCAAGACTGGTAATTATCCAATCGTTCACTGACATAGAAAAGTTCCCCAAGTGGGTATATTTGACATCCCTATTTTGTTAATAAGCCAAGAGATTTTCAGGTTATTTATCGTTACGTTTCTCATAACTTTTGCAATTTTTATTTAATTCTACATTTTTTTTTCAAAACAGGACGTTTGTTTAAATGCACACAGTGAACAGGAATACAATTCATGGAATAAAACGTAACGAATAAAAAAAAAAACTTGTGTGCGTGTGAAAAATGCTTTAGTGAACTGTAAATATTCTAGTGGAATAAGGAAAAAAATAAGATTGTCAACGTTCTCTTTGCTTGGAATATGTTCTTTGAACAGTGCTTGAGAAAACAAGAAACTTTCATTATCGGCCACCATCACTATTAGACAAGAAGTTTATATCTTCAGGTGTATCATATCTGCTTTAAGCCGGAAAATAATCAGTGCTGGCTAGTGTAGCTGATATGAATACTTGAAAACCCAGTACTACACACGAGATAAAGTCTTCAAACCACGTAGGGGCTGAGGAAGAAGAAAAAAAAAAACATTAACCAGGTCTCACGTTCCACTGCAAGACCAAATTCAAACTCTGCAGTCTTGAAAAACCATTATAAACTGCAATGAAAAACAAATATTCACTCAGTTTCTCCACTCCTGGACCGAACTTAGTCAGTTCAGGTCATGAAATTAAAGAAGCCCACGATAATTGACTCGGCAGCTGTTGTTCTGTAGGAAATTAATATTATAACAATCTGCTATGCCAGGAACTTGGTTAAGCAGTTGCTTTACAAAGGTGTTTGGATAAAAACCGATTCTGCAGGAAGTGCTGATTATCAAAACCTTGGTAAAGTGAAGTAGGCATTTTCCAGAGTAAGGCTGAATATACGATAGACTATTGTTATATATATGATAATTAAATCTGGGCTCCGGATATTAAAGTAACCTCCTCTGTGAGAACTTCTTGTGATTCTTCAGGTAGGCTGCCGAAAATTTTAAACGTATTCAACAGTTCAGGTTTTGCTGTGAAATATGAATAAATTGTGTACCACAGGTACTTTAGATATTTATGTTTTTTGTTGAGATTGCTTTTGATTTATTTTAAGCCATGCAGTGAATGATTTATATTACGAATAAACCCGTTCCTAGGATTTTTTTTTATCGTGATAAACTCTGTACCTTAAATGGTATACACTTTAAAACTTGTATTTTTATAATTAAATCTGAACTATGGATGCTTTATAACAATAAAACCGGTATCAAGAATGCAATATTTTTAACGAAATTTATACGATAAATATGTCATGAAAGGTCCCGAATGCAAATGACTGCAAGCTACGGTGGCTGAGTTATACAACTGAATTTATACGATGAATGATTTATATAAAAAAAATAAGTACGTGATATGGCTGTATCACATTATGACTAAATGACACACTAATTACAAAAGATACTATAAATAGTTACAGTAACCGATGTACAATTATTACTTAAGGACACTTGGAATATAACTGTTTTCATACTCGTACCATGGATGCTTTATAAGTGTACCTACGCTATTAATATTTCTAAATTCTAAAACAAGTGTTTTATATATCTATATATATATTATATATATAAATATATATATATATATATATATATATATATATATATATATATACATATACACATACATATATATATATATGTGTGTGTGTGCGTGCGCGTGCGTGTTTATGTGTTTAAAACACATACACTTTTAAGGTTATAAAGAGCTTTAGGTGTTAAACGATTTGGAGCATTTTGATGATTATCATTGAACTATTTTTATGAATTATATGGATCGTAAATGAACCTTTATGAGGGGTTATCACAGATCCCATTTTGGTCTGCCTGATGAAAGAGCTCCTACTTTTAGCTCACAAATGACTTCTGTATGATGCCACTGGAAACGTCCCACCTGGATTCCAGTTAGAAATGACAGACTTTCATACTAGGAACGGAAAATATGGTTTATGTAGTTTTGCTTAAGCTTCCTGGCTATAGTCTATCTTTACGTCTGGAATCTTCGCACTTGGAACCAGTTCAGGAATTCTACGATGTTGGTTCGTTCCTCGTTAACAAGTAGAGAAGGTAAACGAAAGAAAGAATGAAAGAAAGATAAAAGGAGAAGAAAGGAATAGGCGTGAAATGGCGACTATGTTTTAGTTAATAGGCTATAACAGGCTAAAGCATTAGATCCCACTGCAAAACTGCTTTATATGAAAATAATAATTTTTGTGATGCTCAAGTTGCCATGACAATGAAAAGGATCAGAAGCTAGGTGAAAAACATGGTCAAATTTGTAATTAATTTTGACTTGTATTCAGGTAAAAGCAGCTCTAATACATAAACTGGTATGGATTACAATACTTCACCTTCTAAGCGCCTGAAAGAGGTTTGTGAGACCAGAGAATATTTCTACACATGCCAAGGAACACACATACACATTTACTATATGCACCCATACATACACATATCCATATATATGCTTATACATATGCACTGAAACATATAGTGTGTATATATATGCATTTGTCTGAGTGAATTTGAACATATGTATATGCATGCATGCACACACAAACGTACATAGATGTGCATTAAAATGACTTAGATCTGTTATATGGTTTTGATAGCTTATCACTATAATGGAAAGCACAAGAAGAAAGACTCGAATTGCACCAGGTAAAGCCTCCTCACTGCCGCTGCCTCGCCAAAGCTGACTTCATCAATTTGAGAAGTGAAATCTATCAGAACGGGTGCTCACGCACAAACATGTACAGATTACCGGCCCAAGATACTGCATTATACCAATTTTAGAGAGAGAGAGAGAGAGAGAGAGAGAGAGAGAGAGAGAGAGAGAGAGAGAGAGAGAGAGAGAGAGAGAGTTACATACAGACAACAAATGACATGTTGCGGGCATTTGCAGTGAAAAGCAGTAATTTTAAAAGCACAGAGATTTGCAAAGTACTGAAAAGGCTTGATTACACCTGCCTATAATCGCTGGAGTTCCCTCTCTCTCACTCTCTTTCCCTGTACAATACATTATATATTATTATTTCGACAAACAAAATGTTGAGTATATCTTCCTCTTTCTCCGTCTCTACGTAAGCACCCTAATACTTACTCCTCGGGTAGGTAGATGGAAGTGTCTCGGTCCTTCTCTTCTTCCTGTTGTTTATTTTTCATATCACCTTCTTGCCTCCTACCCAACGAACCTTTGTCGTAGCCTTCGCCTTCGTCATATTCATTCTCATCATCATCGTCGTCTTCATCATCATCCTCACCATCTTGCTGGTTAGACGAAGCGTCCTCTTGATCTGGGGGAATCTGGTACTGGCACCGCCTCTTCTGGCATCCTGGATACCACCAGTAACTGACGATGCCCAGAGACAGACCGCACAGCACATTCGGCACCAAGAGGGCCAGGACAATGCTCGTGACTTCGTTGTTCCAGTCGTAACTGGTGATGACCATGTTGGGGTCGACCCTGGAGTAGTAGCAAGGGAACACGTCGTTCTCCCTGCCATGTCTGTCCCCGAAGACGGAGCAGTTGATTTTGGGCGGATACCCGCAGGCCTTAATGTTGACGAAGATAGGGACGCCCACACCCACCCACAGGTTGTCCTCGTTGTCGAAATTCGAGGCGTCGTACTTAGCCCAGGGGAAGTGCATGTAATTCACATAGATCTGGTCGCACTCGAACTGCTCTGTGGTGCACCCGTGCTTGCAGGAAGACCAGGAGCAGTTCTTCATACCCCTCCTCTGGTCCGACTGAACGGTCATGCACACAACAGGTTCTGGGTCGAAATTGGCCATGAGTGTTGAGATTGACGGGTCAAGAATCCAGGGGATTAAGAACATGAAGATGAAGGAGGACAGACATGCCGTCGTTCCTAGAGTGAGCGTCGTGTAATACTTAAGGCGAGTAAGCAGAGATTCCTTCTCCTCTGGTTCCTCCATTTTTCTTCTGTCTGCTTACAGGGGAAGCAAGCTTCAAGGAAACGCTCTAGAGACGATACAGTATCTAAAACAGATAGAAGTACAGCTAAAGGGAATCAGGCTATTCTATCAGAGTAGATGATTTGAAAGCAGAAGACTGCGATAATGTTTTCAATGTGGACGGGAGAGGCCAACGGAGAAATCAATACACTAATGGCCAGGTTACGCTTAAGGTCCTTCTACGTCTCTAGTTATCTTGGAAAACTATTTTGACTTTGGATTCTTTGGATGCAGAGTGGCTCAAACTCTGGACTGTAGTGTCAAGGCATAAATAATGAAGAGTACTGAGGGATGAGCAACAAACACTTGTGATGATCAGAAGTGCAGAAGACGGACGTCTTTGTAAAGGGAGTATTTATATACAACAGTTAAAGAACTTGGCTTTATACATCCATGAAGTATATGCAGCACATATTTTAGAATCTCTCTCACTTTATATATATTATATATATAAATGTATATGTATAGGATCTTTATGTGTAAAGGCTCTTAAACATCGTACGTATGTGATGCCAAGTGGGTATCAATAGTCAGGACTGAACTAGGCACTTTAGTAGTAGCTATATACAATGAATGTACCTTGAAACAGGCAATCTCGAATTTGTATAGGAATGTGTGTGTATAGCTGACGGTGCAAACTTGTAGACTGCTTGGAATCTCCGATTATGAAGTTATTAATGCACCGGAGAAGGAGAGACGGAGTTTGAGATAAAGATGGCGCACTGGATAAAGTTTAGTGACCTAGTTAGTGCAGCTACGAATAGCTAAAAGACTATTCTAGAAATGTATGCATTCAGTGTATACTTTAGCTTGCACTTTTCTAGTTTAGTTGGAGAAATCTGGATAATAGCTTCCGGTTATATACCTGTTGGTTACCTGGCTATAGAGTAATGCCTGGGAGTCACTTCTTTAATCTTTTTTTTCCTATAAATCACAACATATCTTTCACTGTTTCGAATATTAATACTCTTTAGAAGTAGTCCATATAATAAAAGACGAAGATAATGAAGAAGAGAAAGTGTAAGTTTTCACAGGATGGAGAAAGCAGCCAAAGGCTTTAGACAACCCCGATGGAATATACGCGAAGCAAACTGAATCTCAGTGGAAGCTGTAGTGAGACGGGATTTAGTTTTTGGTGCTGGTGTTGGTGAACGCGAGATACAAAGCAGTTTCGCAAAAAATCAAGCACTGGAGACAAAATGGCTTCCCCAGCTCCTCCTTCCACGTCTTCTTCTTCTTTTTTATTGTTGTCTTCTTCTCCTCCTCCTTCTTCTTCTTCTTCTTCCTCTCCTCCTTCTCCACCTCCTCCTTTTTCCTCCTCCTCACTGATTAGGAATGAGGGTGTAGTCACTGGATCGCGTGCACCGTCACAACAGTTCGTCAAACTGGACTGGTTCTTTATTGCCTGCGTGCAGGGGACGGGGGGAAAGACAAAAGGAAAATTCATTAGTAAAGGTTTGAGGAATCACGTACAATGTCTCCAGTTAAAACTATCGGTTTATTTACAACTGAATTCAACAAGTTCAAAGCTATACCTGGCTTAGCAGAAGTATATACATACTGTATAAACATATCCTACAACACACAACGACTGACACGCATATATAATATATATATATATATATATATATATATATATATATATATATATATATATATATATATATATATATATATATATATTATATATATATATATATATATATGTATGTATATATATGTATATATACATATATATATGTATATGTATATATATATATCTGTATGTATATATATGTATATATACATATATATATATATGTATATATATATATATATATATATATATATATATATATATATATAATCATTTAACTTGAGAATTATAAGATTTATAGAGAAAAACTACTTATAATCTTACTTTTGTCGCCAGACATATAAAAGCATTCTCACCAAAACACAGATATCTTAATGGTTATCTGAAAATTGCTTAGACATTTTTACACAAAATATTTATTGTACTGTATTTAAGTTTATCCCCTCCTGTAAGCTGAAAAAAATTAAGGCTACAGGAACTATGTTGTTTTACACAAAATTACCAACTGAACTGAAATGCTAAGTTGATTACTTCGAATTACCTTCAGCTAAGCATGGAAATATATACTCTGAAACACTTGGTTAAAAGGAATGGAAAAGAATATTTGAAAGCTCATTAGTTGAAAAAAAAAACTTTGTCCATGACAATGACAAAAAGACAGTCTACTTCATAAGGACAGGGAGACATTGCACTTTTGAAAACAAACAGAAATGACTGCATTTGAGTGTTTTCTGTCCACACCAAAACACGGTTACTCGTCAAACCACAGACAGGTATCTCACACTACTACGTGTATGAGTAAAGAACATAACACACGATATATTAATATACTAAACAAGGCAACACTTAGCAGGCACTTGATTGTAAGGTTATGACACAGACCGTCACTACAGGGTCATACGAAAAATGCACATACGGTCAAGGGATACCTCATCTATCAACATTAAACATTTTCTATCTGGGAGGTTCACATACAGTCTAACAATACTTTTCTACCTAAGTATCTAAAACTATTCTTTTTATCTGAAAGACTACACCAATTCATGAAGAAGGAACTGTCCCTGAGAATACTGACCAAAAGACTACGGACTGCCGAAGAAATATAAGAAAAAAATCAAGGTAATCTCATTCAAATCTCCTCAGAAATGTCATAATGAAAAAATATTCATATCATTCATTCTGTTTGAGTGACATTCCATGCATTCATTCACTCGTGGAAAGACATGCATTTCTTTCATTCCTGTTGCGTGCATGCGTGCGTGCGTTTGTGTGTTTGTTAGTGAAATTTGTATTCAGATTTGTCCTACAGATCCTGTCGATGTTACTTCATGATACACAGGAAAGTAAGTCCATGTTCCTTCTATTCCTATAAATGTCTTTAGGAACTGTCCCAGGTATAGTATTCAGATATCAGGGCATCTCTCTCTCTCTCTCTCTCTCTCTCTCTCTCTCTCTCTCTCTCTCTCTCTCTCTCTCTCTCTCTCTCTCTCTCTCATTATCCTCATTTCGGTCTCTTTTGACTCATACCAGTCTCGTATATATCTTCTCTCTATCTCTATCTCTCTCTCTCTCTCTCTCTCTCTCTCTCATTTGTATTTATTTTGCCTCTCTTTCCATCTTTCTCTCGATTATAAGGTAGTTTTATCTCTTTTTTTATTAATATTGCTTCTCTCTCTCTCTCTCTCTCTCTCTCTCTCTCTCTCTCTCTCTCTCTCTCTCTCTCTCTCTCTCTCTCTCTCTCTGCAAGCCGTTTTAATATTTCCACGATCAAAATGACTGAGTTCCACTGGACATACGACTCTTTTCTAGAGATACAATCAAATAAAAAATGTAGAAACGTACAATGCATCTCGCAAATGACCTCAGGTATCAGAGAAAGGCCATTTGTTGACTGAAATGTCGTTCAAAAGAATTATCGAGCTACATGAACTGAAGATCACCTCTAGACGCATACACTATTCACCATTATCACAGACACTTGTTCAGTAATAACGGCCGTCAACTATAACTACAGAGGCTTCAAGCGTTATTTTCGCAAGTAGCCCAAATCTAAAAAAAAGAGAAAAGTTGTTGTTTTGCATATACTCGGGGAAAGGCAGCATTTGGGTCTTATAATAGAAAGCTGAAGCGAAAAAGAAAATCATCTTTGCTTTCCTAATAACACTTAAATTGAAGCATTTACAACTTGTAATGATCTGGCTAAGCTGACGAAGCATGATTAAGCTTAATTGTATCTTTATTTTGATGGATCAGTCAGATAGAAGGCTCTAAGGCGCAATATAACAGGTACATTGTTGTTTTGAGTTTTAATCAAGAGGCTAATCAAAGCATTTTGCAGGACACAGTTTCTTACTAAAGCGTGAACATCAGACTGCTTTACAGAACAGGATCATAGTTGATTGCATCTTAATCCTACGGATCTTACCCACGACATCATTACGTAGACAAAAGGACGTGAAGACCAGGTGATTCTGTAAACCCACATACATCCATACGTACATGGTATCAGCTTCTCTCTCTCTCTCTCTCTCTCTCTCTCTCTCTCTCTCTCTCACACACACACACACACATTTTCCCATACCTCTTATGTTGATTAACCTTTACATAACTGCTAACCTTCATTATAAAAAGGATTCCATAAACAAAATTACAATCTCTCTCTCTCTCTCTCTCTCTCTCTCTCTCTCTCTCTCTCTCTCTCTCTCTCTCTCCCGTACCTCTTATGTCGATTTACCTTTGCACAATTGGTAACCTTCCCTTTAAAAATATTTCATAAACTTTTCTCTCTCACTACCTCTCTTGAAGAAGCACACACAGACGCACGCATGAATTTACAGGCAAATGTACAATTCAGACTCTGATAGGGCTACAAGAACTCTAAAATACACATGACTACAATATTCAGAGGACAGGAGAAGGAAAACAGAAAGCGGACGTTCGAAAGTTCTTTTATTGTCTTTTTGCTTTCCCCTCTGCTGTCGCGATATTGAATTCGTGAAAGGGGCGGGAATGTCATGAAATTTTTGAGGTATTTCATATTCACTGCTATTTTATATACATTGGTACGAAGTTTCACCAAACGCTATACGACATATTTGAAAATATATCGTATAGCGATATATTTGTTTGTTGAAGTTGAAATCTCTGCAAACGCTAATTTATGAAACTGAAGTTTCTGTAAATGCTACTTTCTGAATCTGAAGTTTCAGTAAATGTCACTTCCTGAAGCTGAAATTTCCGTAAATGCTACTTGATGGATACTACTACTGCAGATGAAATTACGTTTGTCTGAAAGCTTTCGAGATGTTCTTTCTTTAATTCTGAATTACTGTAAACGATATTCTATTACCGGTAAATCTTAATAAATGTTATTTCTTGAATGGAATGTCTTTGCAAATGGAAGAAATTACGACAGCGCAAACTGAACTGATTCCTAAAATGGGTATTTTGAGTTATCTTCTCATGTTTTCATTTCTAATAAAAGGAATAATGAAAAGTCTTTCAAAACATTCGCAATAATAATGATAGCAAAAATCGCAATAAATTTCGTCCAGCCTTTGTAAAATAATTCGACTTTTTCAAAATATTCTAAGACCAATTTTTTTTTCTTTTTATTTACGATCGTTTCACTCTTTCAAACATTTCGTAAGACAATGACCACTGGTAAACGGGCTTTTTCGTAAACCTGATTCTTAACGTTATACAGTCATGCTGGACAAGCAATGGTTTGTTAAATTTTGCTGGCAATTTGCCACAAACCTTACTCTATTTTCGGGTTATTAGAAAAGAAAAACAGGTAAAAAACTTTTAGCTTTGAAGTTTTTCAAATGAAAACTTAAGAATCTAGTCTGCAACCAACGATTAGTTTTGATGCAAAAGAATTTATTTTGGAAAATTAATTTTGATACAAAAGATTTTTTTTTGGGGGGGAAGGGAATGAATCACTTATCGACTAAAAAAAAATTACTTTTTTCCAAAGAAATTTTAGAAACGGCAATAGCAATCAGCAGTGACAACTTTGCTCTGAAAATGATTATGATGTAGTTCGGTATCTAAACATAAGTAGGGGATTACCAGGGTGCCACAAATATTTACAACTGGACGACAGAAGAAAGGTTATCACTTTCAGCATTACACAAGCCACATAATTGCGTCGTCTAGCCGAGAGAGAGAGAGAGAGAGAGAGAGAGAGAGAGAGAGAGAGAGAGAGAGAGAGAGAGAGAGAGAGAGAGAGAGAGAGAGAGAGAGAGAGAGAACACCTTTGGTAAAATAACACCAACAAAGAATAAGAGAGCTTAAAGGATCATATTCTCGGAACACTTGTTTAACTGAACAACCATAAACACACAGAAAAAAATATCAACTTTACTGGGGTAAGAGACGACTAAACACAGACAAGAATCTGCAGACAAACAGATTTCAAAGGTCGAAACGTTTCCAAAGTCATTTATACTACCACAAAGAGAGAGAGAGAGAGAGAGAGAGAGAGAGAGAGAGAGAGAGAGAGAGAGAGAGAGAGAGAGACATCCATTATAAACAGGCTAATGAGCAGTAGTAGTAAAAGGTATTTTTGAACGGCTGATAATTACATTACCCTTGAACGAAGTCGTATGGCTGGCCGATCCTTGATGCTGTTAAAATGGTATGTCGGATGTAGATAATTGCTGACACTTGTGGGAGTAGGTAATACAGTAATACAATATCCTTCGATCCCTAACCTATTCTCGATATCAGATCCCTCGTGAAGTGAGGGCGAGCATTTGGATAAACGTGGCATTGAGTATCTCATGATTACTCCTAGTCTTACCAAATTTTCATTGAAGAAAAAAGTCTTTTTGGAAATTACATGTCTATGCCTCGACCAAAATCTGTATCTTTCTGTAAATATCCCTAGTTCTGGGATAACTAATTAATAAAATTATTAACGCATACGTTCTCAAAAACACTTGAACATCTTCGAAATTTTACTGCAGGTAATTGAGATCTGGACTGAAATTCTGTTATAAATTAGCTATCTAAAAATAATATAAAACTTTTAACAGTATTAGTTTCATATAAGCGAACTCTGTCAATATTCTCTTCTTTATTCTCAAGGGAAACGAAACGAACCAACAGCAATACTATATTACAATAACATGTCAAAAAATGACATTTGCTTGGGAAAGTGGAGATAACTTTATACAAAATCTTTTTAAAAAATTTACAGGTTATTTATTAATAAGTTTGTACAGGGCGAAACTCAGTTACAAATGACTGGTTGTATACATACGTACTACATAATACATACATACATACACATACATATATATATATATATATATATATATATATATATATATATATATATATATATATATATATATATATATATATATATATATATATATATATATATATATATATATATATATATATATATATATATATACACAGTATATGTGTGTGTGTGTTTGTGTGTAATTGATCCCGCATTTATGGATAAATATTCGTTACTTCTACCAGATGTGATCTTCAATGCTATGTGGAAAAACACTATCCTTAAAACAGGAAGCCAAATTCTAGATAACAGAGTAATCAAGATTAAACTGACTAACGGAGAATAAAGGTTTTATAAAATAATTCCTGCCTGTAATAAGAATAAGACTAACATATCAGGACTGAAAGGACAGATCTTAAACTGTTAAGCACTAATGTGAAGGAATGAACTGGGCAACGATGATGTGATTTTTAGTACTATTTACGAGTTCAGAATCGAATATGTGGAGAGTAAACACGGCGCTGAGAATGAATCACTAAATAGACCTGCATTCAGATAATAGTAATAAATTTATAAGCAATACTCTGGTATAACTCCGTGTACATGATAAGTTTATTTGGCTCCCTGATGACTTTTCTGCATTACCTAAAGCTATTAATCATATAAGTTTCTGAACTTTTGCTTCCATTAATAAAGCAATTACAATTCAATCGGTAGTTGAAAGATAATTAACTAGCCTATAACTAGACTTTGTGCATGGAGAGTAACAAAATTGTGATCTCATTGTGAAATTATAATGTATCATCTTTCTTGTACCTACTTTTATAAGAAAAAATTTTTATTTTTACCTTTCCTTCAATGAACTGTCATATTGTTTTCATACTTAACATCCTGAAGTTTACCTCTAGCTAGTTACTTTACAGAAATCATTGGGGATGATAACGAAAGTTATAGGACATGTGAAAAAAATATTTTTCTACTTCATTCTTATTCTTAATAATTAACCCTATACATGTGTACATAGCTTGTACGTACATATGAACATATGCTTGTATACACCCAGAAATTGTATGCCCGTTTACAACTGTGTTTGTGGAAACGATATCAAAATAGCTCGATAAAAAAATGTTGGTTCATTGAGGTCACCCAACTATCTTAACCGAAATAACTGCTCTCTTACAGTGTCCCAGAAATCCCGAGGGAATTATACGTCAAGAAGCCGAATATTGCTTTCTCTCTCATCATAGCGATGTAGCAGAGTAATATTTGCTCTTCATGAGATAAATGCAGACGTTTAATTGGAGTCATAAATTGGAACTCCTGACAGTGACTGTCTATTGACTGAGATACATCGTAACCCATAGGTGGGAACAGTAAATAGCCACTAAGAGCTCATTCGCTGAATTTCAAAAGTCTTAACATCTAAATGATTAACTCTAAAAATTCATTACAGCTAAATGGTTTATTCAAAATGAGGGGATTGTTATAGTTTGAATTTTTTTCAACGATGCAACCATTACTGTCTTTTTCGAGGGAGCTTCTCAACATTTACTGAGGGTCAAAATATACACAATTCAAGAGGCCTCTTATAGGGGGAAGGGGTGGAGGTGGCTGAGGGGTGTGGGTTGGCTGGAGATGACATCATGCTTTAAAGACAAACACCATTTTGTTTTTGTGTTTTTAATATTTGAAAGAGAAGAAGAATGTCACACAGTTAAGAATACCAAAGCTGACACGAGAGTTATGATAGCCCGTTTCCACTTAGAGAACTTTCATGTGACTGAGGTACCTGAGCAGTCGTTGAGCGTCATCAGTGTACATATTTTACTCTCTCTCTCTCTCTCTCTCTCTCTCTCTCTCTCTCTCTCTCTCTCTCTCTCTCTCTCTCTCTCTCTCGCTATCATTCGGAAGACAGAGCAGACGGAGAATATGACCAGGAATCACACTTCTTCACAGACCAAGACCATTTATCCATGTGCTCCGAATGTATGCCGAGACAACGTGCAAATGGACACTAATCTCAGGACCTTGGAATAATTAACAATAGTATTTATTTTTCTTGTCCTGATTTCCTTCAAGTTTTCAACAAGACTATTATAAAGAGCAAAAGAAAATATCAGATGATTTTCATGAGAGTACAAATTATATATTGTAAAAAGCTATTTATTTCTAAATCCACAAAATATTCAGTCTCAAAAGATCAAGAGGAAAAAAATCATACTAACGATGTTCCTTTACTGAATGATGTATTCATAGGGCGAGGGCTCACGTTGTACAACACTGATTCATCTTCAACTGCCTTAACGGACATCGAACTAAGCAAACGACTACATTTTCCCACAAACATTCACAGACAGCTATTCCCTCCGACAGGTATTGGTGGAGGTCGTCCAGTAAATCTAATGTCATCTATCTAGTCTAATCACTCATCTCATTCTAAGGCCTACTCATGTCACTGCTCCGTCACGGGGTGACATGAGAAAGGGGGGGGGGGAGGGAAAAACAGTTTAGTGGAACGCTTTGGAGAGTAAACATCGACCAGGCAAAGATCTAAATATACAGGACCTCGTGACCGAGGGGGGAGAGGGAAGAGCCATCTCTATATAAGATAATGCGAACACGTGCATGCGTGAGGTAGTGGTGGTTGTGGTAGCGAAGCGAAAGCCTAACAAGCGACAGGAGTTCTGGAAAAGACAGGGACGGAACGGCGAGGGACAGGTATAGGCGGAAGGTGGCTGATTGGGGGACTGGAGAGGGCTGAAATGACGGGGCTTGTCGATTGGAAGGTACTGGTATGCTAGGTAAAGGAGGGTGCGATCAAAGGATAGTAAATGGGAAGGTAAAAAATAAAAGGGGAGTGTCAGAAGGCAAGGGAAGAGAAATGAAGAGCGAGGGGAAACGGAACGAGAGGGGAATTACAGGCCAATGGGGATAAAAAAGAAATTGTAGTAAAAGGATGGAAAGATGAGTGTGAAAACATGGGAATACAAAAGAAAAGTAGAAGGGAAGAGATTGGTAAGGAAAATGGAATGTGGTGACAAAAAGATAATCAAGAATAAAAGACTGGCAAAATGTAAACAGGCTAGAAAAACCTACAAAGGAGGAGGGAAGAGAGGGAAAGCAGTACACAGATATAAGGGAAAGAAGATAATAAAGACAAGGCGGCCACGGGAGCAAAAGAGGAACAAGATACAGAGGAAAAGGGCTAAAAGATGGATAGGGAATAAAAGGTTAGTTGTGACAACGATGATGACAACTACATCAAAGGAAAAACTGACAGAGTACTTGATTACAATGGAAGTGACTTTAACAAATAAAAAAAATGACAGTTTCAGAAATTAATGATGAAGAAGAGCAATTTCTAAAGGCAAAAAGGTGATTATGACCATAAAGATAACAATGTAATGATATTTATCAGATGTATAGAAACAGGTCAAAGATGGATGCCCTTGACAAGAGATGAAAATGGAAATAAATCACAGGTGGGTGACCAGTGGATGACCCTGATATGGATGTTGATAAAAATGAGTCAAAGATCAATGACCCTGATATAGAGGGTAATAGGAATACGCAATGATAAGAAGCAAAGACATGAAAGGCGTTGAAGTATAAAAGAAGAAGGTAATGAAGGAAAAAAATGGAAAGATTTCGTTTTTATGTCAGGGCGGATAAGCATGAATAAATGCAGGAGAGAAGAAATTGGCCAGAAATTAAAATTCATAATCTTTGAGTGAAAAAACATGAGAAGTGAAACTGATGTTATAAAGATAAAATCAGAAGAATACATGCGAGGTTGAAGAGTGGATAGGGTAATTAGGTGAAAATAACGGAGGTTTGGTGCAAAGGGTAAACGAAGAACAAAATAAATGATGTGTTTTAGTAAGTAAAAACAAAGACAATTTAAGGACGGACTGCTGATGTAATGAAGAAGGTTCTTTTCCAAATTTTATGGAAAAATGGACCGGTTCGATACGAAGGAATGAGAATAGATCAAAGAGAAAGAGTATGGATAAGAAGTGGAAAACTAGTCCTAAAAAAAAACTTTCTAAACAAGGAAAAAAATTATTTACAACGAACTTAGTCAAGGGAAAGGACGAGTTTTCACAAACATGGTGGATTAAGGGGTGGTGGGGCACTGGGAGGGGAAGGGGGGAGAGCCAGATGCAAGGGACGGGGGTGGGGGGATATTTGTTAAAATCCAAAGGGTCTCTCTGCTGAAGATCAAATTTACCTGAAGAAGACAAGAAGAAGCTGTCAGAGAATAGACGTGGAATATCAAATACTTGATGTGATACACGACATGCGTCGTGCTCATACGGTGTTCGAGAGAGAGAGAGAGAGAGAGAGAGAGAGAGAGAGAGAGAGAGAGAGAGAGAGAGAGAGAGAGAGAGAGAGAGAGAGAACATTTTCATCAGTTGCTGTATATCATGTTGTTCACTTTCTGGATCAGCAAAGAGACCAAAGAGGGGTCTTGAAGGAGTTGAGAAGAGAGAGAAAAAGGGAGGAGAGTGGGAGAAGAGGAAAAGACGAAGGAGAGAGAAAAAGAGAGACAGTAAAAACGAAGGAAGCGTCTCTTTCAGGAAGGTCGTCCTGAATGTTGCATTCATCCATACTTGTGTCTTCCGGATGAAGATCATCCATTTTCCACGTCGATAATATTCTAAAAGGATTTTTAAATAATGGTTAAGTGAATTTACTGTACTGACAAAAAAATTCCATCCAGTAATTTGCAATAGGTAAATTTTACTCGACTAAATAGTAGCAAGCTCGTTTACTGTTTGACAGCAACAGAGACTGGAGCAATTCAATTCTATAAGAAAAGAGGTAATATTTAATCATAAATGTAATAAAAAATCTGAAAATCCTAAAATATTTGACTGGTCTGCTGAAATAACAGCAGTTTCAGAAGGACGAATGCAAATAAGAAGCATCTACTTGCTCTTCACGTTATGCTTGTGAAAAAGACGCTTGCGGTATCAATCAAAAACAAAGAATATACATTACATAAAAATAACGAAGTGCTGGTACTGAAGTATTTGGATAAGAAGATTAAAAAAAAACAGAAACTTTGGAAGTATCATTTGGAAGTATCAGTGACAGAAGAGACCAAAAGTTAACGGAGTAGATGGAGGCATTTGCTAAATTCTGTGTAGTTTACAAATAAAGAGACTGCAAAACTAATTCGAAAGATCCTGTGAACGTATTTATAAAAACATTTAATAAAACCAAATAAATGAGAGAGAGAGAGAGAGAGAGAGAGAGAGAGAGAGAGAGAGAGAGAGAGAGAGAGAGAGAGAGAGAATTGTGAACTAGGGCGAACAGATAAGTATAAATAAATTGAAAAAAATACAAACTCTCAGGAAGTCTATATATATATATATATATATATATATATATATATATATATATATATATATATATATATATATATATATATATATATATATATATATATATATATATATATATATATATATATACATACACATTTATATGAAGTTTGTATATAGAACCATACAGAAAACATAAATCTTAAGTTTTTGAGTTTTAAAAATTCGATGGCGATAAAAAAGTAGAATCTAATGAACATATTTATGTCTCTAAATTTACCAGAAACAGCAAAAAAGGAAGTAAAATAGGAACTTGCTAATAGACCCAAGGAAATATAAATAATAAAATAAGTCGTTGGAAAATAAAAAAAAATAAAACAAAAATTGCTGAAAATATTGAGCCACGAAAAAAGGAAATAGAAATAATGAACAAATTGAAAATATTCCTAAAATTCCCACATACCCAAGAAACCCCTAATCTGAAGATAACATGTACATCGAAAAGGAAAGAGAAACGAACTAAAAAAAGACAACAGAATTTGTAAATATATAGATATTGTGTTTTCTCTGTGAAGATAAGTAGTTTCCTACGAACAATTGGGATGATATAAAAATTAAAAACAAAAGTTATTCACAAATGCCTGTGTATGTGTAATATATATATATATATATATATATATATATATATATATATATATATATATATATATATATATATATATATGAATTCAATACTTCAGATATTCATATACTTGTCATTCTTGTCTGATGTCTGCAATGAAATGAGGAATATGGAGGTACCATCATGTCTCAAGGATAACGTACAAGCTTCTGGTTGATATTAACCTTTTTAGTACATCTAGGGTCCGATGCTATTTTGTCTTCATGAAGCAAACGCTTTGGTAATGATAAGCTAGAACGATTTCCATTTTACTTTCTTTTATATAATTTTGCGGTTTTTTTAATTATCAGAATGACCATCCTTCCTGATTCTGGATTGCTAGTTTTGCCATCGACAGCTGTCTGTTTCTTTCTGTGGAATAACCATTAAACTTCCATGTTTACCGAAATAATTCTTCTTTTCCCCTCCAGATAATTATTTCTTTCTCCCAAAGTAATTATTCCTTTCCCCCAAAATAATTCCTCTTTTCCCCCCAAAATAATTCTTCCTTTCCCCTCAAAGAATTCGTTTTTCCCCCTAATAATTATTTTCCCTCCAATAGTTCTTTTCCTCCCAAATAATTCTTCTTTTCTCTCCAAATCATTCTTCCTTTTCCCCAAATAATTCTTACTTTTCCCACCAAAATAACTCTTCTTTTCCTCCAAACAATAGCTCCTTTCCCGCAAAATAATTCTTCTTTTCCTCCAAATAATTATTTTCCCCAAAATAATTCTTTTTCCCCCCAAATAATTCTTCTTTTTCCCTCAAATAATTCTTCCTTCCCCCAAAATAATTCTTCTTTTCCCCTCAAATAATTCTTCCTTCCCCCAAAATAATTCTTTGCCCCACAAATGATTCTTCTTTTCCCAAAATAATTCTTTATTTTTTCACGCCTTAGTCAAAATAAATCTTAAACACGGGTCCTCTCTGCAGTTTCAACTTTCTCTCAAAATATCAGATAAAGAACAACCACAGAGAGCTTCGGATTCGTAAACGTTGTCTCTATTTCCAAACAGGAATAAGTTCCCGATGAAAGTTCTCAGAGTTACTCAGTGCTTATGAATAAAAAATTCGGCTTCCTTGGACGCAAAACAGCAACCCTAATTTTGCTTCCTGTTCCTCTAAATATGCAAAAAAAAAAAAAAAAAAAAAAAAAAAACCACCATACTCTGTACCCTCTAAGTATGGTTAGTTATATATGAAGTTAAGGGAGTGGACATAAGAGGTGGTCACTTAACTCGTTATTAATTTTTTAAAGAGCTTTTTAGATTCCTGGCTGTGACTTAGCCACGCAAAGCGCCGCGTTGTTCAGTGAATATTTCTTGGCGCCGTTGGAATGGTAAAAACTGTGGCACTATTGATTGAAATGTCTCTGTTGTCGTAATTATGTCCTCAACACGCATTACTTTTACTGTTATTCCTTTGCGCATTATTTTTCGTTGTGTATTTAGTCTGTTTATTGACTTATTCTGGCGTGAAGGAACCTTACTTGTACCCTAATTATTATGGTAATAATGTTTGTTTTCATATAACTTATCTGCTTTAACCTCTTAATCACAGAAGACACTAGTAGCATAACAACTTTAAATGTTCATGATAATTTACCATATTAACTGACAAACAACTCGGCGCTCGTATGGTTTAATGATTGAGCAAAATATTAATAGTGTTACGTCTCATCACAATCACTGAGAGGCAATTTAAAATTTGTCTAAAAGAATATTGTCGCTGGATGCTATTAAAATTTCCATATAATAAACAGAAACTCACAGCAAAAATAATGAAAAAAATGAAGAGGTAAGTAATCTTACAAACCCATAACACTAGGTCCTGCAAACTATACGGTTCTTGGCGATATCGTAATTCAGTTGGCTTCCATCGATCGCCCGAGTCTGAGTATCAGCATAGCGTGCCTTGGCTGCATGACCAAAAGGAGGGAGGGAGACAGGAAGGGAGGGAGGGGGAGAGAGGGCTGTTGGTGGACGCCCATGAAGGCCTGCTGCGGGGGGAGGGGGAGGGGAGGGGGATGGTCATGACCAGGGGCTCTAGCGTGATCATGTCTTGGTGCCAATGAGCGCAACATTCGGGGGCCAGGAAACGAGTGTCTACAGAATTCATACAACAATGGCAGTCAACTGCTAATTCCTTCACAAATGAAAAGAAGAAAAATAGAATTTAACTCGGTTTCAACATGACCACCCCTTATAATGTGGGTAAAGCCAGAGTCACTACGTATCATAAACACTGTCGTCAAGTTATTCAACAGAGCAAAAGAATTTGTCTTTGAATGAGGATAAGAAAAATAAAAATACTGATGTATTAGAAAAAGGCAACAGTACGGAAACTATACAACCCCAGCAACCTTGGCTATCACTATTACCCAGCTCACCCACCAAAATGTATTGACCAACGACGTCATGGCAAACTATCATAGATTCACAAACATACGCACAGTATTTCAGCTGATAAAATTGTTACTTTACCAGTGATAACCCCATTAAGATTATTCCATAAGGTTACACTACTAAGGCAAATGAAACCCATCTAGGCAACCGATGTTATCTTATCTGCATTATCTTAATTACTTGTGGCGTATAAATTACCAAAACCCTTCCTGTGTTTTAATGTTACTTGTAACAAATCTGGTCAACTTCTGGTGACAAGGAGCTAACGGGGTCACTCGGATATATTACCTGTAATAATTCATCAACCACAATACTGAGGAAGCTCACCAATGTATGAAAGAGTCAAATCACTGTAACAGTATTACTTTTGAAAATGTGGCTTCAGACAGGCTAATTTATCCAGTGATCTCTGAGATCTAAAAATAAAGCAGATGTACATTATCCAAATTTAGCCAATGCTGGATGTCATTAATATCTAGGGCTTTTATGCAAAAAATACCGAAAAATATAAACAAAAAAGTGACACAGGGAAACATAGGCGCTTTAGACCAAAATGGACAGGGAACATTCCTTTTTCACACTATCTGTTGCTTGGAATGCCTGACAGATACTCTGTTGTGTAGGGATCAATTTGATAAATAACTAGTTATTCGCTGATATCAGCAAATGGGATGATTTGATGTAGGCGAAATATTTAACCCTACAACTCACCTAGTGGTAATGATTAACCAGGTCATTGCAACAAACTAATTTAGGACAACTGTCTTACTTTAGAACCACGACAAGCTACATCCCCGAATACACGCAATAATGCAATCTACTGCGCATATGATATTCATATTCGCTGTAGGTGGAGTAATTTCATAATACATAAGTTTACCGGAATTTTGGGAAGGAGGAATGCAACCTAGTTTTAATTCTGAATGCAAGGGATTTCATACCAAAGTAATGTATCCGTTGCATTAAAACTGAAATCCAATATACGCCCACAATAACAAGTAACAGAATGCCACCTAGCATCAATAACGAGTTTATTACTTTCTGAACAATCTCTGATTACACATTGAGGGCGATCATTTTAGATAAATTACGAAGAATAAAAATATACATTTTTTTATACGACTCTCTATGTTTACCAAAAAGAATTCATCAGTCACTCTTTAAAAACACCGTTAATGTTTGTTGCTGGAGGAGGGGTCACTATGTGATGTGGCGCATAGCAACTGAATTATGAAAGCTACGTGCTCAGCAGGTACTGAAACTCGAGTGGCCACATCCAGTTCAAGTCGATATGACGTAGATTCCGTCAAAACTGGCTCGCTTCGCCCAGGGGAACCATTATCTCACTCTTTGTGGGTCCCTCCCTGTTCTGGTAGAGGGGAAGAATAAAGCTTGTTTTTGACGTTGCCTTCGAATTTCACTAGGAAGAATGAAAGCTTTTAGTCATACGCTCCCTCTCTCGCTCCTTACACAATATATATATATATATATATATATATATATATATATATATATATATATATATATATATATATATATATATATATATATATATATATATAGACAAACCTAAGCAGTGAAATATTTACTTGGTGGTTTATAGAATATATATATATATATATATATATAATATATATATATATATATATATATATATATATATATATATATATACATATATGTGTGTGTATGTAAATATATGCATATATATACTGTATATGTATATATACATAATGCATACATACACATACACACACATATATATATATATATATATATATATATATATATATATATATATATATATATATATATACGAGTATATATATATATATATATATATATATATATATATATATATATATATAGATATAGTATAAACCACCAAGTAAATATTTCATTGTTTAGGTCAGCATGGTCATAGTGAGTTTCAACTCAATGTTCTCATACCACTCCGACCTCGCCGTGAATTTCGAGCGTCTTAACTACTTGAATATGAGGTCTTCGGTATGTAAATCAGGGAAAGGAAGAACAAGGTAAAAAAAAAAAATCCTTGTAAAGACGTTTCTTTCAGTTTTGACGACACGCCTCCTTAAAGGACAAAAATTAATAAATAAACAAGGACAGCAAGAAAGTACGTACTTGAAAAAAGAAACGTTTTCGATATTTAAAAACATTACAGAACGTTCTAATCCTTAACGTTTATCCTACTGTACAATCAGAACCTAACTCTTCAACCGTTCTAAAACTGAAAAAAAAAAAACAATTCGTCATCTGGATCAGAATTCAGATTAAAACACTGATTCAGAACTGCGATTGAAAATCATGACGTCAGGTAACGCTGAAACGAAAATAAATAGTAAATCCGTCTTTCGAGGGATGCTGATTACGTGGTGAACAAGGGGTCTATCACATGAAATAGTAAAATAACATTCGGAGCCATGTTCCTGATTCTGTATTGCAAGCAAATTGCCGTGCGCAGCATTCATATACCAGTTTTGAAACAAACATTAATCCTTCCTCATTTGATGAGGCATTTCTACTAAGCCCCAAACTTCTGCCCTTAAGTTTCTTTTTTTCCTATTTCGTTTTCTCGGGCCCGGGCTAGAGAGGGACATTATGCTGGATGTCCCATTAGCCTTTGCTCATCAAGGAAATTATAGATCTTTTCTTTTGCTGGAGGAGAAATCTAACACCATCAAGTAGAATTATCCTCTCTTTCAATTGATTCTACTGAAGGAAGGAGCTCGTTTTATTTCTGTATTCTGGACGATGTTGAATTAACTTGGCATAAAGCCACAGAAATCTAACTCTAATGATGTTGATAAGCAACGATTCAGTTATCTGTCGGGTAGACGAATTCACCCTTTAAAATGGAAAAGTTGTACGTCTACAAAACCTTTTACTTCAAAATTTTTTTTTTCAGACTGAAGAAGACAATGCATATCTCCACGAAATAAGTTGAATCTTTTACAAAGAACGAATTTTTCGAATAATGGATACTGAGATTGAAGAAATAAAAAATTTTATCTCCCAAGAAAGATGAAACTTCTAAAAAGGATGTTTATTTGGATGGAAAGGAATCCTATCTCTTTTTTCCATGTCGAAATTGCCTTGAAGAGTTCCTTTTATGTACAAAAAACTCTCAAAGTTTACAGTGAAGTAAACAGAGACATGATGGATATATATGTATGTATGTATGTATGTGTGTATGGATATATTATGTATATACATATACATATATATATATATATATATATATATATATATATATATATATATATATATATATATATATATATATATATATATATGCTGAAACAAATATTGAATAAAATTTTGTAAATGTTTTAAAAGTGATGAGAAAATAAATAAATAATAAAAAAAATTTCGATGACCTGACTAAAATAAGTTGGCATCTGATTTTAAAAAAGTAATAGATTTTGTATTATTAACAATTGTGCATTAGGTATGTTGGAAGTGTTGTTCGTGATAGTAGTGGCAGTTAACAAAAGTAGTAGTAGAAGTAGTAGTATAGTAGTTTTGTGTTAACATTTAGTGATAGTGACAGTATTAAACTGAGTGACATAAACAGTGATAGTGATAGTAGTAGTAGTAGTAGTAGTAGTAGTAATAGTAGTAGTAGTAGTAGTAGTGAAGTAGTGGTGCAGGATGAGAAGGAGGGCAAGGAACAATTACACGTAGGGGCTACTACACCTACTGAAGAGCCAGACACAATGGGAGAGGGGGAGGGAGGGCGGCCTCACAGCTCGCTAGCGTTACCTCCTCCGCCTGACCCCTGCATGAGGATCAGTTTCAGGTGCCCTTCGTCGTCCACTCCTACCGATTTCGAGCAAATGAAGAGGCAGGTGCAAGCGAACACGAAGAGGCATCCGGGCAAGAGGGATGCCAGGAGCATCATGAGGTGCGTCAGCGAAGGGTTGAACTTCCCGATGACATATTCGTTCATCTGGTCCGTGAAGTAGCAAGGGAACCTGTCGGGCGTCATTCCGTCGTAACCGTCGTGGGCGTGGGTGTCGAAGAAGGCCTTGCACTCCTTGCGTAACGTGTTAACGCAACCGTCCGGATTGATGCGTAACTGAGTGTTGTTAAATATGCTCAGTTCCTTCTCCGGCGGGATGATCCATTCCTCTGTGTCGTTGGCGAGGGTCAAGTGGAGGTTCTTGAGCGCTATGTACTCCGTGATTGATTCGTAGGTGGAGCTGTTCGTCATGGTAGCGTTGAAGCAGTCGGAAGTGATGAGATCGTAAGTCGTGGCGCCGTTCTGCCTCCTGACGTAGGTGCAGAAGATGAAAAGACTTCTCTTCTTGTCCCTCCACTCTTGCCTCTCGTTCACTTCGGAAATGCTGTTGTTGTCGGGGGATTCCATCGAGGTACACGCGGCCGTCACTAGTCTTTCCGTACTGAATATCAACACGTTAGTCTCTCTTAAATGCAGTTTCGTACACTTACGTTTACAATCCAGGTAATACTTCTTCATGTCGAGCAGTTTCTGGCACTTCCCTTTGCTGCAGGTGACGACACCGTCCAGCTGGGTTTTGCAGCCCTCCTCTGTGCAAACGGTCGAATTCCTGTCGAACTCCTGACTCTGACAGTCGAAGGCAGGAGAGATGTTGGAGCAAGGGTTGTCACCGCCCTTTTTACAAACGAACACACCCGTCAGATCTTTGCATTCGCCCTTCTTACACATAAAGGGACGGGTTACATTCACATCCAAAGCCGAACAGTTATGGTCATTGATATCCACGCAGTCCCTGAAATTGACCCTTGACCCATTATGCCTAGCCATGACCACGATCTGCATGCAGGAACCGGAGCCCTTGGAGAGACACCATTCACTGCAGGTTGTCCATTTGCAATTGGCCTTTTTGCCCTCGGCGAGGATGTCCTTCGCCGAGATGGTCGTGCACATGATCGGGGTCCTGTTGAAGTTCAAAGAGAGCTCATTTTTGGCAGGGATGACCACGATGACAGCCAGGTACAACAGAGACACTCCCGAAAGGATAGCTGTCAACTGACAAATGCAGATACCTAAGCAAATGTGCTTTTCCGAGGTCATTTTGGCCTACGTATCACTAACCACATACGAACACAACACGCTTCGAAGGTATCGGGAACGAATGCAGGTTGCATAAAGTTTCGATGAGTCACTAGCTGTACATCGTGATAGATGCCAGTCAGTTGCGAGCAATTACACTGCTGGCGAAAAGAACTGACGGCCGTGGCCTGAGGCCCTTTGTCCTGGATTTCGACTCATGTTTGTATTTTGAGTGACACTTTTCTCAACCTGGAGCGAAGAGGAACAGAGTCGCAAGCTTAGATCACCTCGAAATTTCCTTTAGCACAAGTCACAATGGCAGACGCTTCAACCAGCGCATTATCAAAAACTCTTCGGCTGACACTCCAGTCATAACTGACTGGCTTAAGATGGCGCTGCCGTCTGGCGCAGGCGCGGTAGGGGTGGGGCTCGTGCTTACGAGGTCTGAGAACAGGAAAATGAAAACAATCATGTCGGTTTTCTTATGATACGTCATAACTTCGTCGAATTTTAAAAGGCTTAAGAAAACAGATCTTTGAAAGTGGTTGCAAATGAAGTCGTTTCAATTTAGCAAAAGGAAACAGGAAAAGAAACACCCTGTGAGTATGACGGAATTCCATATGCACGCTAGGGCGCATGTCAGCTGAAATGCCGCAGTATCCTGTCCGGTTGCGGAGCAACCAGTTTATGACACACTTTTATTACATTTTAAGGGCGACTTAGGACTAAACACTCAACATCTTTTCAATAAAAAAAGACAAGAAAGATGAAAGGTGTTTCAAAAAATACACGGAAAAACAACAAATACATTTCGGCCACGAATGAGTGGATCAATAACCCACCCGTAGCACGGTGCGGTGCCGCCTCCTCAGTCTGGGCTTCCATAACACCGTTCTCTCTTATCGGAGCTCCAATTCCGTAGTCTCACTGACATGCGAACAGTTCCTCTTTGTGCCTGAGCAAGATGTACACGTATGCACACAAAGGTATACACACAAACTCATATAAATGATGTATTTAAAAGTTCGAGTGTGTGGTGTTCGTTCTCAATCATGTTTCAAACAGATATTGGGTAAACAGGACTTAAACAAGCAATGTAAGTTCCCTTATAAAACAAGTGCTACTGGAAACCTTGAAATTATTGACGGCAATTAAAAGTCAAATATTTCCCTCCTTCATATATCAACTGCCAAGTAATAACAACAATTAGTATTATTATTACATACGCGATGGCAATTATCTAATTTAGCTGTCTAACATTATATAAGTACTGTTGTTTTAGTGAGCGAAAACATTAGCATTCATTGCACTGGAATAAGCAGAGGAGACCACAAGCACTGTTATTGACTGGCTCACATTATCTTGACGAGAGAGAGAGAGAGAGAGAGCAGAAGGAATGTAATGTGGACATTCATATGAATGTTTGTTCCTATACACGTTGTACGTACTTTTTCACGATGCACATGCTCATATATAAATACTAGCCCTCCACACACACACAAATATATATATCAAAGTTTTATCGATCTTGTCAGTGCCAGAAAGTTCTTAATCAGCGCATAGTATCTTTGCGTCATTTATTATAATAGTTTAAATTTTTGTTGTCATTATTTTCTGGTATTATTATTATTATTGTTATTATTATTATTATTACCCTGTTGCACAGATGGTAAACTAATATATTCAAATAAATAAATTCGGTTGCGTGTGAGGAAAGAAAAAAAAAAGCATATAATAAATCGAATGTAAACAATGAATAAGTCTACGGAAAACGCCCCCCGCATTTCACTTACTTTTTCGAACACAGCTGCCTGAATTTGACTGAATTTGGCTAAACAATATTTGACTGAATACAGCCATAAATAATGAGCTCATGCGTCTAATTTTGGAGTGTAAATGATAATGGCGGGTTAATACTTGACTGTTGCCATTTCTGACCAAAGTTCGAATTCTGGCATGTATAGAAATTTCCTGCATTCGTATTCAAAATTCTGATTCATACACGTTCGTGTTAATGGGTATCTAAAAATATTAAGAAATCCAAAATCTGTGTAAGCTACATGGTGGATAGGACCAACATACAGAGTTTCAGCTGGGAGTATACAAAAAAAATATAACTGATTCTCGTAGCTTCTGATTAGCTTTGTTTTGAAGTTAAAATACAGATCGAAGATTTTATTTGAGTTATGAAATCTAGGATGTCAAGCCTTTAGCTCCGGAACACTTACGGTCATTTAGCGCTTAAGACAGTGAAAAGATGGAGCTAGAGTGGTTGGACTGCAAGACACACATCCAGAAAATAAAGGAGACGAATTACAAGGATCTAAAAGTGGAACTGGGAGAACCCCCACAGTTGCACCAAGAAGTAACTGGTAGAGAGGTTGGACAGCAAGATTGAAAAAAGAAGTAGGAATGAAGATAAGTTAAAAGATTAAAAAGTGGGTTCAGCTAGGGGGCCGAAGGGATGCTGCATACACCCTTTAATAATGTTTACAGTGCACCAAGTGAAGTGCACTGATGGCACTAACCCTAGGTGAGCATAGATCGAAGAAGATTGGTCAAAGAAAATATTTCTGTTGTGACACAAAGACGGTGTATATATTTACTTGCAAAATGGAGGACTTTGAAAACCACGAGGGAGACTAAAGTGATTTTTATATAAACAGCTTACCACCAGGAAGTCTACGAGACCGTATAGAGCTCTTCCACATATCCTCATATAAAATATGAGACAAATCTATACTGTCATATTTATATACAAACATACATACATAAATATATTTATATAATATATAAACATATAAATAAATAAATATATATATATATATATATATATATATATATATATATATATATATATATATATATATATATATATATATATATATATATATAGTATCACACACACATATATATATATACACACACACACATACATATATATATATATATATATATATATATATATATATATATATATATGTGTGTGTGTGTGTGTGTGTGTGTGTGTGTGTGTGTGTGTTTTGTGCGTGCGCGTGTAGGGCTTGATTTCGATTCCAAGAACAGAATCTGAATTCGACAGGATTCTGCATAAAGAGAAGCGAAAACATTCTTTATCCTTCGCGATGGCTGAGTGCATCAAGTCACTGTAACACCCAAGAATTCATAATACCTAGTCTCTGTAAGATTAGTTACACTTATTATAAAGAATTCCATTAGGGTGTATATTATTTCCCACTTCGTTATAGATACTAATTGGCCCTGTCTATCTGCCTGCATGTCTTTCTGTCTGTCTGTCTGTCTCCTCGCCTTAAATGTTGCACAACGGTCATGTGAAAATCTAAAGACATGTACCTTCGAGCTCTGCAGAACAAGAATCCTCCACAACAATATCTCCCAAAACACGGCAAAACAATAAATTAATTTAATAGCAGTTGCTATAATCACCATTACAAGCATACTTTAGTAAGCATCAGTAGGACGAAGTTATTTACTTGACTAAATTCAGATAAAGTAGCTTTTTTTCATAAATACTTAAAACTTGAGTAATAAGTAAAGTTGAACAGAAATGACGTGACAGGCGAGTGAGCAACAGAGGGGAGGTGGGCCACCTAGTCGTTAAGGAGCTACTGTCGAATTCCCTCATCCACGGACGCTAAACAGTCGGTTTCCAGCCACACCCAAACTAGACGGTGCGACCGACCGTACATCAATAAAATGTTGCATGCTACAGTCCCGTCCCAGGCTTGAGCGGCGCCTTCGACGTCGAATCTAGCCCCTCTGGCTACATAGGACCGTCTCGACATCGGCTGGAAGTTCATACATGCAGTTTACTGCTGTATTGATTTGGCGACGTTTGTCTTTCATGTAGGCAAGGCATGGTACGTCGTCGCAAGATGTCTGCTTGGGAAGGACGACTAAAATCTTAGATTGCCTTTTTTTCCTTCTTGATTTTTCGTCATTTTATTGTTCATTGTGCAGTCCAATCCTTTTACGCCAAGGGCTGTTTATGAGGTGGTTCTAAATCCCGAGTTCTAATGTCTAAAAATTCACATTTTTATTTGTTTTTTTCTTCAGAGGTTTTGTAAGAAACTGTATTGTAACTGACATTTACTATCATACATAAAATTCGCGAACTAACATAGTCAGGAAAAGGAACTTATTTCAAGACATCTTTATATATATTTTCCATTGCCTAAAAAAGTAATCCGGTCAAAATAAAATTTTTTGCCAGAGTTAATTTTCAAGAGGAAAGCAATGAAAAACTTACATTAACAATTGGACTCCTAATTGTAAATCTGATGTCTTTATATATTTCTGTTTACATTTAAGCTTTTGACAAAAACGTCATTCACTGGAAATTAAAGATAGCCGATGTGTATAGTTGTCCCGTGTCATTTAAAATTCGTTTCTCATTCTTAAATTTGACGCTGTGTATTATAAGGTAGAATAATTTATAGAACGACCTTATATACGGGTGTTATACACATTTTCGAATAATATAAGTTTGCTCGGTTAATGAATATTTATAATCTTAACTCTTTCTATCCTTTATCAGGAGTAACAAAATCGCTGTAAAGTAAGCGACTTCCAACCTAGGCACCATAAATATGCTTCAGCCTCATTTTACCAGGACACTTTCATCACCGTTTTTTGCGACTGCGCTTCCGAGTTAGTGTTGTCTACGCCTTTTTCAAAGCACCAGTGTACTAATTCTGCAGAATTAAATAAGTTATCCTTCAATAATTTTTTTTTTATTTATTACTTATTTTTACGTAATTTATGTTCTACAGCCTTTATTTTCACATTTGCTATTTTATTTTGTGAAATTTTTTCTGGTAAATCAAGGGACCTTGAAATTGTCTAATAAAATACAGGTTCAATCTGCGCAGCCCATTAGCTGGATTACCCGAACAATTCTACTAGATGGTGGGTATCGGTATCTAGTTGTTCTGTATGAATAAGCTAGAAAATAGATGTAGATATTCGACCATGTGCCCACGTGAAAAAGACTCTTATACAAGAGAAATCTTAAGAAAGCACAGCATTCTAGAATAAGCTACGCGCCTTTCCTCTCTTAGGCCCATCACCTAGATTATCCCAACAGAACTACTAGATGGTGGGTATCTAATAGTTCTGTATTAATAATCTAGAAAATGGATCTAGATATTCGACCATGTGCCCACATGAAAAAATAACTCTGGTACAAGAGAAATCTTCATAAGAAGACAGCATGCTAGAAGAAGCTACGTTCCTTCCCTCTGCTCAGCCCGTTACCTAGATTATCCCAACAGAACTACCAGATGGCGGGTATCTAGTAGTTCTGTAGGAATAACCTAGAGAGTGGATCTAGATACTCGACCATGTGGCCACATAAAAAAAAAAACTTTTGTGCAAGAGAAATCTTCATAAAAGGCACACCGTACTAGAAGAAGCTGAGCTTCTTCCTCTGCACAGTCGGTCACCTAGATTATTACAGCAGAATTACTGGACGGGGGATCTAGTAGTTTTGTTGTAATAATCTAAATAGTAGATATAGATAGCATTACGAAATTCATTGTTTATTTCTCTCGTCTTCTTCTATTCCTCTTTCTGCCTCTTGGTTCTTCCAAAGCCTTTTCAAAGGTCTGTCCATTTTGGAAGCTGCTCTGAGTGCAAAGACTGGTTTTTCTCATGATTTTGCCTATTTTCCCTCATATTGTTGGTTTCATCTTGGAAAGGTTCGTCAGTAATACCTGTATCGATTTTTTCTTCTCCATTATGCAAATACCCCTTTTCTTCTTTGTTCTTCTTTTCCTCTTCTTTATTAACCTGGCTTATACGGAGAGTAATAAGGCCATTTTTCTCCAAAATGTTTGTTTCCCTCTGAAATGAGCTGCTTTATTCTCCGAATACTCAAGTAATTTTTTTCTGAAAGTTCTTCTTTCTCTACGGCAATTCGTTTTAACCTTAGAGTTATCAAGTCATTTCCCTATGAAAGTTTGTTTTTGTCTTCTCTAACTTGCCTTATTCTCTTCTTTAACTTGTCGTTTTCCTCCAGAGGTCTGGTTTCTTCGCCTGAAGAAGCATTTTGTTCGTCTTTCGAAAGTGTTACTGATGTACAGTTTCTTGTTTGATCAACATCATTAGTGTGTGTAAATGATGCTTTCATTTCCTTTTCTGATCCAGATAGCTCATTTACATGATTCATCTATAATTATTACACTGTCACTTTCCTCGAAAGTAGCTGGTACCTTTCTGATCTCTCATATATATATATATATATATATATATATATATATATATATATATATATATATATATATATATATATATATATATATATATATATATACATACGTATAGACACATATACGTATATATACATATATATACGTATATATATATATATATATATATATATATATATATATATATATATATATATATATATATATATATATGTATATATCATCTAACAGTCACTCCATAGTTGCTCCAGAATGTAAACAAGAAAAGTGTTGATTTCATGGAGAAATGCCAAGAAATATAATATCTCTCAGCGCTGGATTTAGACTCTTCGTATATTACGAGTATAGTGAGAGTGAATGACGCTTAAACAACAGATTTTCCAACAACGCACTCACTGCAGCAATTCTCGTGAGGGAATTTTAGTTCGTATAAGAAATCTGTTCTTTGTTGCATATGAAGTGATACTTATGTTTTATGTTATTATTATTATTATTATTATTATTATTATTATTATTATTATTATTATTATTATTATTATTATTAAACAGAATGGCCGTCTGGATGTCGTTGAGTTCGTATTGCAGTTTCTCAACCTGCTGCTACAGCGAAACTCATTCGAGAAATTGACGGCCGTTCTGTTTAATGAAGTTTGTTTGAGAGAGGGTCTTCTTCCGAGATATTATTATTATTATTATTATTATTATTATTATTATTATTATTATTATTATTATTATACAGTGCCGTGATAAACTATAGTGGGTTATTTAATGAAAGGGCACGGAGAGCGCAATAAAGATCACAAGTTTGTGGTAAGTTTAGTCACTGCAAATGATAACGCGAAAGTAAGAAAAAATATAGACGATATAAAATGAGTTTCTGTGAATGTCTCTGTGTCTGGGCATGTATAACAGAAAGTCAGACAGAGGCAACGATGGAGATGAAATTTTAGCCTACGATTTTCCTTTTATTTATTTTCTTTTTCTAGAGAGAGAAAACAAGAAAAAGAGACCGAACAACCTCCTTTGATACCCAAGAGTCACTAAAATCATTCGCCTGTCAATTTTCCCCAAGGATGGGCTTATTCAGATGTCCCTCTGGGCCAACAAAAAATCGTCTTTATACATAAAAGAGAGCGAGAGAATTCGTATGAGCCCGGTTAACCACCTCATAAGGTTACTCATTACTCCTATTACTTAATAGGACTACGATTTTATTCATCTCCTACTCTTTCTCTCACATCCATCAATGAACTTCTTATAAGAAGCTTTTAAATATATCACTCGAAGCACGTGATTGAGTTGTAGTAGTGAAAAATTAATGTGCTTATTGCTTTTCTTTGTGTGTATGTGTGTATATGTGTATATACACATATAAATATATGTGTATATATATGTATATGTATGCACATATATACATATCTATTTACACATACATACATACATATATATATATATATATATATATATATATATATATATATATATATATATATATATATAGAGAGAGAGAGAGAGAGAGAGAGAGAGAGAGAGAGAGAGAGAGAGAGAGAGAGAGAGAGAGAGTATAAAAGCTCCAATGCATAAAATTCATTAAACCCAGTACACACAAACGCTTACTCACTCAAACATGGATATGCTTATGCACACGTGCTTCACGCACACACACACACACACACACACACACACACACACGCACGCACGCACACATACATATGTATAAAAATACATACATACACACACACACACACACACATATATATATATATATATATATATATATATATATAATATGCATACACATATATAATTAATCACACCTGACTACAATCCTATTACTCCCATTGTTTAGTGTCACTAGCCATTAAAAAGCACCGAGGAAAAACAGAGACAGAGAAACTTTGCAAAAGAGCTGTTGCAGACAGGATTTACCATGCATAACTATATTCCAAATCTCTCCAGTATATATTTACCTTATTCGCCCTTTCGTGTATTCCTTCAGCAAAGCACCCTCGCTATGCTAGCTGTCCAACTCTGCCATCTTCCTGTGCAAAAGTAGAAAAAGAATTGATTACATCCGATTAAAATCTCACTACTCATGTTCAAAAATCTTAATTATTATAAATAGGTAATGCAAAATTTAAAAATCTTTTATAACGTGATCTCTGAAAAGATTACTGATCAGTAAAACTAGGCATGTTTATTTTTCTGCCCATGAAAAATATATGCAGTTAAGAAAAATCTAAACGTGATGTTTTGCTATCTGAATAAATCTAGATTTTTATCTCATAGTGAAAATATAAGACAAATTCTGAAAACTAGATCTAGGCTGAAAAATGCTTTATTGCTGTGCTATATCACAAAACATGAATCATTTAGCCACTATGAACCCTACAGCACAAAAAGAGCGTGGCATATGCAGAACTTACCTGCATTAAAGCAAAGACATTAAGCATTGTGTAAATGTTTTTTTCATCTATAGCAAAGGGATTATATATCGTGTGACTGTACCATGTATACAGATACGCTTAACACCTTAACTGCCTCTAAATACCGACAATAGCAACATACAAAAAAAGTGGGGGTGGGGGGCAAAA
>NC_089744.1:26867500-27020000 GCF_040412425.1 Macrobrachium rosenbergii | reverse complement strand
TCTCATCAGAAGAAACTGGAGATATGTACACAAAATAATCCTAGCCCGTATTTACGTTTGTGACAGAGCAAAAGCAAACATAATGCTGATTATCAGACGTGTTCTCCCATTCAAAAATATCACTAGATGTGATGAGTGAACCAGCTTCTTTTACGTTCTCCAGATCGACGAATTTTACCAACGTAATACTATTATTTCCCGAAAGATGGAAATCTTTATGGGAATCGGAGATGGGAGAGGATATGAGACAGCCGGAATGACTTGAAAACGAAAGGTAGTGCAAATCAATACATAAACAATGAATAAAAAGAGGCAAGGGACCAAAAGAAAATTCACAACTACCTATGAGTATAATCTTCGTTTGCTGCATACGAACGTGCACATGTACAGGCGTACACACACAATATTATATATATATATTATATATATATAATGTACATACTAAAAAAAATCAAAGTTCCTCATGATTTTAGTTTGAGAATACCACCTGACAAAAACAGGCAGTTCAGTTCCAAGCGCTGTTACGTTTATTCACGATAACTACGAAAACATCCTGCAGTATAGATTAGAAAAGCTGGTTTGAGAAAAGCGAATGAATATAACAAAAATATAACGAAAATATTTCCTCTCCCGAATCCAGAAACGCGTAATAACTGCTACCCAGGACTTCTCCAAAACAGATTGGATTGACTGATTTAAGGTTCTCTGGCATCTCGACAACTTTGGTCAATGACGCGTACGACAATTATTGAGAAAGACTAAATTTATATAAACGCTATTGACACGATGACAAGATTATGTAAAAAAAATCAAATCTATAGTTTTTATTGAAGACTGCTTCTGATACAAATCTAAAAATGGCACTGGTCCTTCTTCTGAGGACTTTGACTAGAACATACCGGTCATTCTCATCTCGTGCCTCTGAGAGAAGGCTTCTCCCAAGGTCCTTTAGATTGTTGGATGCAACTAGCAAATGTGCGATAGTCAAAGGGACCAGGCAGTCATCACAGTATGGTTGATATGCATTTACCACTAAAATCTTGTGTGTGAGGCTGGTATGCCCTAGTCTTAGACGGTGAGAGTGCTGTTTCTCGTTTTCTGGGCATTTTGCTATACCTCCAAGGAAATGCGACACTCGTATTTTCTTTCATTTTGCTTCCCCAACTGCATTCCAACGTTCCTGCCATATACTCACAGCAAGTGATCTGATGTTTGGTAAGAAGTCGTCGCATGTAAGTTTATATATCCTTGGAGGCATATCAGCTATAGCTCCTTTTGCTATACAGTTGTCAGCCTTTTCATTACTAGACACTCCTATATGAGATGGGAGTTCGTTCTGGGTATTTGGCATTTATAATCTTCCTATAATTCCTCTAAATCACATCTAAGGATCCATTCTTACTGTTGAACAGCAAACGCTAATAGGACTGGCAGTCTAATAAAAGAATAAGGGGAAAAAGAAAAGAGGCAGCGGGTTAAGCAGAGAAGCAACAGACCTACCTCTCAAAAGAAGGAGGGTTACGATAATCAGGAAAATACAGGAGCAGGAAGAGAATTTCAACTTCCACAGTAGAAAAAAGACGTCGCTGAAGATCGTCATTCGAGGATTACCAGTTTCCGAAGACATAAACTCGACAATGTCTATTGATTTTAACACTGCATTCTGGGTACATTCTTCTGAAGTAACCATATTAATACAGAGGAAATGGTGTATAAGAAGTAACAAATTTAAGAGTGTTACTCTTTTGTTATTTTTTCTTTTATTACTTAGGGGAACTTAGACTTAGGAGTCGGGAGGGGAGATATTTAAAATGTTTTAATACATACATACATACATACATACATACATACATACATACATACATAGCAATAAAGCCGCCAACGGTCAGGTTCTACAACCTTCTTCCATTTCTTCCCGGAGGTGTTTGATATATGACACCACGTGTAAGAGTGATTAAATCCATATTACATATATTTATATCTACATGATTATGTTTTTCATCTCATATGCTCTATCCATATAAAAAAAAATTTTAAAGGGCATTTTCGTTTTGTCAATTATGTCATAATGATGTGAATAAAGGTAATCCATTGAGCCGTCGGGGAGTATATAACATTTATATTGCAATCATAAAATACTCATATAACTACCTCCTCTTTTCGGATATTGAATCTGTATTTTGTCTATTCTTCAAGGGAATAAAAGGATGAATTTAACGAAGACAACGTAACATTTGACGAAAACTTTCAGTCAGGACAAAGAAAAGCGGTGCCAACTTCCTCCGCCCTCTCACTAATTCTTTAATACGCAATGAAATCCACATCGGCAAAGCGATGTTTACCGATGAATAATTCATCCCTCGTTTTTTCTTTTGTGAGCAGCCATTTCCGTGGAATAGCTAGCACGATTCCTGTCTCGACTGAGTTAGAAAATCAATATGGCAGACACGCAAGAGCTGTTCTCTATACCGCAATAGACGAGGGGGAGTAATATGAATTCCGTTTTCTGGTCTTGACGGTGTTACGGAATTGTTGTATTTGAATAAAAGATCACATTACCTGTGGAATTGCCCAGAACTGAACTTTGTTGCGGGGAGGGGGAATAAGTGCTTTCCCTAAAATCTATTTATTCTTTTCCACCGATTAACGATGAATCTGAACCGTTTTAACTCAACTAGGCAACTTGGAATTCCATTAAAATTAAAACCTCTTAAGAGCTTCGAGACCCACTGATTGACTTTGCTTATGAATCAGTTACTATCGCAGCAAACATTTCAGTTTACCTAATGTTTACTTTTCTCTTACGACACATCTCGGGATCGATCCGAAACTTCAAACTCCAAATTCTCTCAAAGTTAGATCAGCAAAATCATTGTCATTTTCTGAAACATTTTGCTTGTGATTAGGATTTTTTAAATGAATTTTCATTACTAAATACAATCAACAGTACCTGCATTAAACTTTATTAATTGTAACAAGATACAGTTATTAAAGCCAAAACCATCTTGCAGCTTTTAATAATTTTAAACCTAGATTTATATCAATTGCCGACGAACTTACTCGAACTTATGTTAAAGAACTTACTGGGTTTTCTAAGCAATCTTGATGGTTACAAAAATGAGTGGAAGTTTTACTTTTTTTTCTACATAGAATATGAAACTAACGTTAGAAATGCAGGCACTGTGTCGAACAATGCAGTTAGGTCAAGCGTGTAGCAATAACGTGAATTTAGAAATTTGTGCTGTGCACTTCCACTGCTATAACGCCAGATTGCGCGGAGTGAATTTCCAGGTTTCCTGACTCTTAATAGGTTCTGTTCTCTTTTTGCCAAATATGATGTCAGCTGATGGCACTGTAACAATTGTACAGAGAGAGAGAGAGAGAGAGAGAGAGAGAGAGAGAGAGAGAGAGAGAGAGAGAGAGTTTCCATCCAGTCATGAAAATGAAATTGAAACCGTTCATATCACATTTGGAGGGTTATAAACAGAACGACAGTTATCTGGTTATCTATCTATTTATACGAATACTTTATCAACAAAACGATGAAGACAAAATTGAGAAAAGTCTAGCAATATCTTTTGATGACTATCTCTTTTTTATGTAAAAAATAATCTATTAGGAAGACTAAAAAATCATTTAGCTCACTGCTGTCAGCTACAGCTGATGGTAGAAATACACAAAAATTCTGTGTTGTGTTATGTAGCCTATCATAGATTGTATTTCTTTTTTGACCTTCGATGTTGTGATACCTAATCATTGGTCTCACACTCTACTTTAACCCCGTCTTTCTTTTTAGTTCAATGACCTGACCAGGCATATATATATATATATATATATATATATATATATATATATATATATATATATATATATATATATATATATATATATATATATATATTATATATATATATATATATATATATATATATATATATATATATATATATATATATTCATACTTTATCTGCTGATATTAATTGGTGAAACCAAGGAGCAAACAGCTTCCACGCCATTATCTGGGGTCTGACACCAACGCAAAAGGCTCATCAGCAGTTTGTCGAATACTCCTAACGAGCTGGTTAATCACCTTTATTGCTCTTGTTGGATGGCAAGCCCTACCTTTCCTACACCTCCTTTCATTCCATCTGTCACCGATCTATCACCTTCCGCATGACGCATCCATCTCAAAATACCCTCATCCATTTCTTATCGTTAATTAAGCTTTTTTACTATTCACCACAAGCACCTCTATTCGTTTATTCTCATCTAACGAGTTTTGGTAAACAATTATCAATGAAGGGAAAAAAAATATACGTGAGTCTGTTGGAAAGGCAACTGAGAATTTGCAATATTTTGCACTTCATACTCTCCTTACTTTTTGGCAGAATGTTCGCGCCCCATTTATCTGTTTGACACTTGAACACCCCCAAATTCAGAAAGGAAGTGAAGGTTATTTTTCCTAAAAAAAATAAGTGTCTAATAAAAATCCAGAGGGAAACATTCAACCAGACTTGAATTTTGCCTAGAAAGAGTAAAAAGCGGCTCCACTTTCTATTGCCAAACGTTTTATTCAGTGTAAAAAAAAAAAAATAAATAAAGGCTTAATCGAACGAGCTTGATTTTGTGGAAAACTGACAAAGCACCGTGTTCATTGCGCACAGAAAGAACATTGTTCGTTTTCCATTTAAACCACAAAGGAACGGGATTGTAACGGTCTTACAAAAGTCACAAATAGAACACGCCGTGATATTTTTTTTTCATTCTCACTCTTTTATGGGCTTTCAGGTAAAGGAATAGAACTGGGGTTTGTGAATGCACTCTCGGGTGTGAAAGGTTTGACAGAGAAATCCTAAAAGCAGAAAGCACTGTAGGCTGCTATGCAGGTGAGCATTGTTCCTTAGTGCATATGCATGCATTCTTGTAGGGGATATTACGTCTTCCTCTGGATAGAGCGCTGAATATGATGCATTTATAGGGAAATGCGGATGAGGTTTTTTCCTGTAGGGAAAAAGGTTAGCATATTGATGAATAAATATTTTTTAACTACTGTCTTTTCTTATACATACGCTTTCATTTCGAAAAAAGGTCCAAGAAACCTATAAAAACTAGAGAGAAATAACACTGTCCTTTTACCAAACCCTCTTTAGATTACACGTTCGAAAAAACTAGAAGCTGCTACACAGACGGGTTGTTTGCATTCATGTGTTTCTAATCGTAAAATATACTTATGTAACAGAGTATCTGCAGTAGTGTATTTAGATATAAACCTTAGGCAGCGCGTATATGCAATGAGAGAATATGTATTTATGCCACTGGGAACAAAGAGAGGGAGACGTTTAGCACGATAATACTATAAAACTAAACATTCATTGCTGTTCTGTGCAGAAGACCGATGTGCACATATGCTGTACTGATGCCAGCATGCGTATCTGCAGTTTAATATGATTGTTTGTTTCTTTCATACAAACCATCATTTCTTCTACCTACAAAGACTAAGCCCACAGGAAAGTGTACAAATAATTAAAGAATTCACTGCTGTTGATCAACAAAATCGAGAATTTTGCTCATCAGAGCAGTGCACCATTTGAATAAATAATGGTAGTAGTTAATGGTACAGCATATGTAAGGAAGATCGATGAACTTCTGCATCTGTGAATAAAAGAGTTGATGATGCAACCCTGTTTCCTTGGATTCATCATCCAAATTCGGCGGTGAGAGCTCAGGTGGGGCTCTGGGTCTTATACTGTTCACCTCTGAGGGTAACGCATTTTTGGAAGCCCTGTGCCACCCCCCTCTCTCTCTCTCACATTGTAATATATATATATATATATATATATATATATATATATATATATATATATATATATATATATATATATATATATATATATATATATATATATATATATATATATATATATATATATATATATATATATATATATATATATATATATATATATATATATATATATATATATATATATATATATAAACCGTCATTATCATTATGCGTGTAACATACAAATCTCGGTGAAATTCCACAACTCATGTCTTCCATGTGCTTTATCTTTCACAAATCTCTCCTTATCTTCATCCTACCAGTCTCGCAGTACTCATCCACGTGGGCCTCAGTCTTCCTTCTCTTCTGGTATGCAAACACAGTAATTATGACGTCATCAATGAAAGCATACTTGGGGCAACCAGTCAACCATTTTGTAGGTACACAGATGGCACTGACCTCCGAACAGAAGAGAAAAAAAGGTATGTGCTTTGAATTCGGAAGACAGGGGTTCAAATCTTGCCTGAGAGATGAAATCTCTTTCTTTTAATCGTCAGTACAGAAATTTCCAGTTTACACGTATTTCACATTTTCGTTTGTGATTTTCGTCTTAATGCTTGAATAAGTTAACAGTATCTAAATACAGCATCTAAGTGTACCAGATTACCCAAGTCTGAAATTCTTGCGTACTTAAGGAGCAGATATGCCGTTCCCTTGGCAGTTAAGCCTCCGTCTTTTTCCTTACCATCTTATTTTCTTATTTACACTAGGCCTCTGCTAGTTAGGGCTTTAGGCTAAAGCCGGGTAAACATCAACACAGCGTATTTACACAAGCGATTAAATATCTTTAAACAAAAACTATTAAAAACAAAATCACTCGAGGAATTGAAGATGCAAGATGCAGGCAGCTTATTGCTTGGAGAGTGATTAGTTTGGTGGAAATATTTTGCGTAATTAAATGGTTTATTGTTAACTGTCGGGCAGCCTTGTTAACATGGACAAAGTTTCAACCACAAAAGAAAAAAAACAGTTTCTCCGTAACTTACATCCCTGTACGGTAAGAGAGGGAAAGTCAAGGCCGAAGACGACACGCCTACAACGGGAAATGGAGATCCAGAGAGAGAGAGAGAGAGAGAGAGAGAGAGAGAGAGAGAGAGAGAGAGAGAGAGAGAGAGGGCCAAACTTGTAATGCGCCCCTTTAAGATGGGACCCCACCCTAACTCTTAAACTCACAACCCTCCTCCAAATAACCCCACTTGTCGGTGGTTAAAACAAGAACGCAAAAGCATTATGTGCTTCATGCTTGGTCTTGGAAACTGGATGGCGTAGCTGAATACATACAACACCCAGAGTTTTTCTTTTTCACCATTTTGCTTTCCTATTTTACCACATAGGCTTATAAACTTTTTTTTGAAGTCTTACAATACAGACTCAAAAAATTTTGAAGCACCGCTATTGACATACGGTATATGCGAAGTGCTTTTGTTACAAGCTGACGAGTGACCTCCTTACCTTGTAATTCTTTTCAGAAACATTAAGTAGATGAGTTGTTTAACCTTCAAGTCAGTTAACTATCAGAAAACCATAATGCAATTGAGATTTAGAACGAATTACGCATGACCAAAACAGAAAACGTAAATAGTTTACAAAATATGTCTTAAAAATCCAGGCTCATTTGTAAAGACATAATGTACCACTATTGGCAGAGAGAATTCTGTATGTCAAATGACATTTGCCATTTCAATGAAGCCATTAAGCGGCAACGTGAAGAAAGACTCCCGCATTGAAAAATGAAGTTATTCCACCAAAAATTTCATGAAACGACGTTTTTTTTAGGTGTCTGGAATCGTAAGGAGCTACAATTAAAGAATGAGCATTTATAATCTGTTGTTTATTTCTATCTGTCTGTGCTCTAATGATAAACGCTCGTTTGGCTTCTCTGTGTATATTGTTCAACAGCGTTATTTACTTTCCTCTGGTCTAAATCTGCTTTCCTGTCTTTTTCTAAATCATTACTCTTGGTTACTTCATTTTGTTCAGTTCTTGTTCCAGATTATCAGAATACATTCCTTGCACCTCTTTTTTTTTTATTTCCTTGTCAGCTAAAATGGCGTCCTTCAGCATCTTGCGTCGAACTTTGCAGCAAGAACCCAATATATTAGAGGCAAAACTTGAAGCCGCGCGTGACTTCAATTTCGCATCACATATAGAAAAGAATATCGGCTAACTTGGAGTAAACTTTTTCGGCAAGATGCTGAAAGTCTCCGCAAAACGTGCTGGTGGGACCATTGCATTTTATCTAGAAAGCGTGTGTAGGACTTGCTTTATCAGAAGATCCTGACAAGCTCTACAATGGATTCACACACAAACACACACACACACACACACACACACACACACACACACACACACACACACACACACATATATATATATATATATATATATATATATATATATATATATATATATATATATATATATATATATATATGCTGTCCTAAAAAAGGAAGACTACAGCAGTATCTACAACAACACAGAACTGAAAAAATTTTAGGTACTACAGTTTTCCCTTGCCTTACTACTGATTTTGCTGATACTGCAAATGGGACTTCCTAAATACTCGTGGAAAGCATTGGAAAATTATTCTGAAACTGCAGTAACTTGTGTATTAGTGTTTCGCGAGCCAAATAGGTGGCATAACTCAATTTCGAAAAATTTTGCAGATACCGCAGTTTTCCATTTTAGGTCAGTATACACACACACACACACGCTATATATATGTATGTATGTATGTATGTGAATGTATGCATGCGTATATGCGTAGGTGCCTGTAAACATGTGAGTTATGTCTGTATGTAAGTATGCATGTGCTGAATATGACTGTGGTAGCAAAAGATGATTACCATTATTTCGATGTTAGTCCTCTTGTTTTTCTGTGGAGCCTCCACCCTTGAAGGGGAACAGCTTTTTGCTGAACAAAAAAGCGAGAGGAAAATATGCAGCATAATTCTAAATGAAAATACGTGACCCACACATTATATATACAAACATACATACATATATATATGAATATATGTATGTATATAACATATATATATATACACACATACATGGAGTGTGTGTGCGTGTGTGTGTGTGTGTACATGCGCAGGCACTTACGAGTTAATTTTTATTTTCACTATCCAATAATTGTTAGGAGAGGGTGGAAAGAAAGATGGAAAAAGGATAATATGAATGGAGGTACAGAAAAAGGAATAAAAAGGGTTCCAGCTAGGGGCCGAATGAACGCTGCAAAAAACCTTCAGCAACCTACAGTGCACTGCGTGAGGTGCACTGAAGGCACTATGCTTAATGAACTCCGTGTCATATAATTAGGCAACAGGAGACTAAATGAAGTCTATGGTGGCTAGAAAATTGTTCTTCCATATACATTTTACCATACATTCATTTTGTGCATAATTGCATGTATTGCAAGAGCTCTTGTTCATACGAAGCAAACAAGCATATTCACTCCCTTATTGTTTCCGGTTGGGGCAATAATGAAATAGGGTCCTTCCTTGAACAGTATAATGAATTATTACTGTCTGTAAATTACCATACTACCCAGAGAATCTTTCAAATCACATCCTTAATCCATTCTCTCTGGGACACTAAGGCGTTTAGGCTAAAAAACTATTAATCGTTGTTTTAAAGCTGTTCATAGCTATGAACAGTTTTATCTTTTAGTAAATTAACATGACATTTTATTAATCGGAGTAAATAATATATGTAAGATGAGGAATAAAGTGCCATTGGTTTCTTTCTTTCTTAGAATCGGAGAGAGAGAGAGAGAGAGAGAGAGAGAGAGAGAGAGAGAGAGAGAGAGAGAGAGAGAGAGAGAGAGACTCTAGTTAATATTTTGATATGAAGCATGTAGTTGAATATCTCTGTCTTTGACTACAACATTATTGTAGAATTTATGAAATTTTAAAACGGGCACGGTTTTTGTGGGCACTGTCACAGTGAAATAAATTCCGCATAGACAATTTATGGCCGTATGATAATTCCACTTCTTTTATTGGCATCAATTTGAACGCGAGGGAAAGAGGATTCTCCTGGGGCCACACTGACTAATGGGAAAACCTTTTCTGTTCTTACTTCCTTTGTGATATTTAGGAAAAATAAATTAAGATTTTTTTCCACGTTTATGTAATTCATCCGCATTTATTGTAGACCGTTCGATATTACTGAAACGAAGTTGATTACCAGGTATAAATTTATTTGTTATAATATATATATATATATATATATATATATATATATATATATATATATATGTGTGTGTGTGTGTGTGTGCATATGCATATATATATATATATATATATATATATATATATATATATATATATATATATATATATATATATATATGTAAATTACATGTGTGTATATATTTATTCATATATATATATACAAATATATACTGTATATATCAGAAAATACAAACATATTTATTTGATAATCAATTGCTGTAGTTGTTCCTCATTTGAATTTCAATCAGTTTCGTCTGGTTTGGACTTGTAGATGATGTTAAATAGTGGTAACGAAATCATTTCGGATACTGATGAAATACTCAAAGACTAAAGGACTATGATTACAAATGGCGGTTTTTTTAGTTTTCGTTTTCATAACAGTTCATTTTAGTCCTCCCATTTAATTCACATGTCTTATTTGTTTTTTATTAGTATCGATTTAATGTCGAATCTCTCTCCCTTTCTATCCTTAATTCCCCCTTCTCTTTTCGTACCTACCTCTCCTCATCTCTTCTCCGTCTACTCCTCCTCTCCACTATCTTCCTCATTGCAAAAGCTTATTCCAACTCTCTCATTCCCTTCACTCCAACAAATGACACCAATCCATGAAAGTTGAAGCGTTCCCCAGAGAGAGAGAGAGAGAGAGAGAGAGAGAGAGAGAGAGAGAGAGAGAGAGAGATTAACATGAGGCAATGGGTCAGTCAGGTTCACTGCCTGCTGCTGAAGTCCATACCGCGCTTAGTGTCAGGAGACCTATGGTCCAGCGAACCGAGTGCAATGTCTACCCTTTACAAGTCTGAATAATTATATTCTCGATTTAGAAATTATAAACCTTACTGCCACAAGGCTTACTAAGGTCAGGTCAGTGAAATGATGTAAAACAAGTTATTTGTTTTAGCTTGGCCATTTTTAACAGTCACAAAAAATCATAGGAAACAGATTTTTTAGTTTTTACGTTTTCCAGTTGGCTGGCAGCTAGATTTTTCTGAAGTTTTCTCGTCAGCAGTATGACAACTATTTGGTAATATCATTACAGGCAGATAGTTCTTCTGTATTTCCGTATGAAATAGTTTTACCTGATTCTCTTTAACGGAATGACGGGTTTTACGTATTCCTGTGAAAAAGAAGGGAGCTTTCCGTACTCTCGTTAAGGTAGACTGATAAAAGGATGAAAGTTTACTGGCAATCTTTAGAATGAAGACAGTTTACTGGCATTCTTTAAAAGGAATACAGTTTACCGGCATTCTTTAAAAGTAAGACAGTTTACTGGCACCCTTTAAAAGGAAGACAGTTTACTGGCATTCTTTAAAAGGAAGACAGTTTACTGGCATTCTTTAAAAGGAAGACAGTTTACTGACATTAAAAGGAAGACAGTTTACTGGCACTCTTCTAAAGGAAGACAGCTTACTGGCATCTTTTAAAAGACATTTTACCGGCATTCTTTAAAAGGAAGACAGATTACTGGCATTCTTTAAAAGGAAGACAGTTTATTGGCACTCTTTAAAAGGAAGACAGTTTACTAGCATTCTTTAAAAGACAGTTTACCGGCATTCTTTAAAAGGAAGACAGTTTACCGGCATTCTTTAAAATGAAGAAACTTTACTGGCATTCTTTACAAGGAAAACAGTTTACTGGCATTCTTTAAAAGGAAGACAGTTTACCGTCATTCTTTGAATGGACCACAGTTTACTGGCACTCTTTTAATTAAAGGAAGACAGTTTACTTGTATTCTTCAAAAGACATTTTACTGGCATTCTTTAAAAATGAAGACAGTTTACTGGCATTCTTTAAAAGGAAGACAGTTACCGGCATTCTTTAAAAAACATTTTACCGGCATTCTTTAAAATGAAGACAGTTTACTGGCAATCTTTAAAATGAAGACAGTTTACTGGCACTCTTTTAAAGGAAGACAGTTAACTGGCATTCTTTAAAAGACATTCTACCGGCCTTCTTTAAAAGGAAGACAGTTTACTGGCATTCTTTAACAGGAAGACAGTTTACCGGCACTCTTTAAAAGGAAGACAGTTTACTGGTATTCTTTAAAAGACAGTTTACTGGCATTCTTTGAAAGGAAGACAGTTAACCGGCATTCTTTAAAATGAAGACAGTTTACTTGCATTCTTTAAAAGGAAGACAGTTTACCGGCATTCTTTAAAAGGAACACAGTTTACTGGCATTCTTTAAAAGCAAAACAATTTACCGGCATTCTTTAAAATGATGACAGTTTACTGGCATTCTTTAAAAGAAAAGACAGTTTACTGGCATTCTTAAAAAGGAAGGCAGCTTACTGGCAATCTTTGAAAGGAAGACAGTTCACTGGCATTCTTTAAAAGGAAGACAGTTTACTGGCCTTCCTTAAAAGGAAGACAGTTTACTGGCATTCTTTAAAACGATGGCAGTTTACGGCACTCTGTAAAAGGGAGATAGTTTACTGGCATTCTTTAAAAGGAAGACAGTTTACTGGTATTCCTTAAAAGGAAGACAGTTTACTGGCATTCCCTTAAAATGAATATGGTTTACCAGCATTCTTTCAAGGAAGACAGTTTACCAGCATTCTTTAAAAGGAAAACAGTTTACTGGCATTCTTCAAAAGAAGACAGTTTACCCACATTCTTTAAAAGGAAGACAGTTTACTGGCATTCTTTAAAAAGAAGACAGTTTACTGGCACTCTTTAAAAGGTAGACAGTTTATGGCATTCTTTAAAAGGAACACAGTTTACTGGGATTCTTTAAAAGGAAGACAGTTTACTGGCATTCTTTAAAATGAAGACAGTTTACTGGCATTCTTTAAAAGGAAGACAGGTTTACAGGTATTCTTTAAAAGGAAGACAGTTTGCCAGCATTCTTTAAGAGGATCATAGTTTACTGACATTCTTTAAAAGGAAGACAGTTGACTGGTATTATTTAAAAGCAATATAGTTTACTGGAAATCTTTGAAAGGAAGACAAGTTTAACGGCATTCTTTAAAAGGAAGACAGTTTACTGGCATTCTTTAAAAGGAAGACAGGTTTACCGGCATTCTTTGAAAGGATGACAGTTTACTGGCAATCTTTAAAAGGAAGACAGTTCGCTAGCATTCTTTAAAAGGAAGACAGTTTACCGGCATTCTTTAAAGGGAAGGCAGTTCACCAGAACTCTTTAAAATGATGACAGTTTACCGGCACTCTTTAACAGGAAGACAGTTTACTGGCATTCTTTAAAATGAACACAGTTTACTGGCATTCTTTAAAAGGATGACAGTTTACTGGCATTTTTTAAAAGGAAGAGTTTACCGGCATTCTTTAAAAGGAAGACAGTTTACGGCATTCTTTAAACGGAAGACAGTTTACCAGCATTCTTTAAAAGGAAGACAGTTTACCCGCATTCTTTAAAAGGAACACAGTTTACCGGCATTCTTTGCAAGGAAGACAGTTTAATGGCATTCTTTAAAAGGAAGACATTTTACTGGCATTCCTTACAAGTAAGACAATTTACTAGCATTCTTTAAATGGAAGACAGTTTACCAGCATTCTTTAAAATGATGACAGTTTACCAGCACTCTTTAAAGTGAAGACAGTTTACTTGCATTCTTTAAAATGAATCCAGTTTACCAGCATTCTTTAAAAGGATGACATTTTACCGGCATTCTTTAAAAGGAAGACAGTTTACTGAGCATTCTTTAAAAGGAAGACAGTTTACCGACATTCTTTAAAAGTACGACAGTTTACTGGCACCCTTTTAAAGGAAGTTTACTGGCATTCTTTAAAAGACATTTTACCGGCATTCTTTAAAAGGAAGACAGTTTACTGGCATTTTTTAAAAGGAAGACAGTTTACTGGCATTCTTTAAAAGGAAGACAGTTTACTGGCACTCTTCTAAAGGAAGACAGCTTACTGGCATCTTTTAAAAGACATTTTACCGGCATTCTTTAAAAGGAAGACAGTTTACTGGCATTCTTTAAAAGGAAGACAGTTTATCGGCACTCTTTAAAAGGAAGACAGTTTACTAGCATTCTTTAAAAGACAGTTTAACGGCATTCTTTAAAAGGAAGACAGTTTACCAGCATTCTTTAAAAGGAAGAAACTTTACTGGCATTCTTTAAAAGGAAAACAGTTTACTGGCATTCTTTAAAAGGAAGACAGTTTACCGTCATTCTTTGAAAGGAACACAGTTTACTGGCACTCTTTTAAAGGAAGACAGTTTACTTGTATTCTTCAAAAGACATTTTACCGGCATTCTTTAAAATGAAGACAGTTTACTGGCATTCTTTAAAAGGAAGACAGTTTACCGGCATTCTTTAAAATGAAGACAGTTTACTGGCATTCTTTAAAAGGAAGACAGTTAACTGGCATTCTTTAAAAGACATTTTACCGGCATTCTTTAAAAGGAAGACAGTTCACTGGCATTCTTAACAGGAAGACAGTTTACCGGCACTCTTTAAAAGGAAGACAGTTTACTGATATTCTTTAAAAGACAGTTTACTGGCATTCTTTAAAAGGAAGACAGTTAACCGGCATTCTTTAAAATGAAGACAGTTTACTTGCATTCTTTAAAAGGAAGACAGTTTACCGGCATTCTTTAAAAGGAACACAGTTTACTGGCATTCTTTAAAAGCAAAACAATTTACCGGCATTCTTTAAAATGATGACAGTTTACTGGCATTCTTTAAAAGAAAGACAGTTTACTGGCATTCTTAAAAAGGAAGGCAGCTTACTGGCAATCTTTGAAAGGATGACAGTTCACTGGCATTCTTTAAAAGGAAGACAGTTTACTGGCCTTCTTTAAAAGGAAGACAGTTTACTGGCATTCTTTAAAACGATGGCAGTTTACGGCACTCTGTAAAAGGAAGATAGTTTACTGGCATTCTTTAAAAGGAAGACAGTTTACTGGCATTCTTTAAAAGGAAGACAGTTTACTGGCATTCCCTTAAAAGGAATATGGTTTACCAGCATTCTTTCAAGGAAGACAGTTTACCAGCATTCTTTAAAAGGAAAACAGTTTACTGGCATTCTTTAAAAGAAGACAGTTTACCCACATTCTTTAAAAGGAAGACAGTTTACTGGCATTCTTTAAAAAGAAGACAGTTTACTGGCACTCTTTAAAAGGAAGACAGTTTACGGCATTCTTTAAAAGGAACACAGTTTACTGGCATTCTTTAAAAGGAAGACAGTTTACTGGCATTCTTTAAAATGAAGACAGTTTACTGGCATTCTTTAAAAGGAAGACAGGTTTACAGGCATTCTTTAAAAGGAAGACAGTTTGCCAGCATTCTTTAAGAGGATCATAGTTTACTGACATTCTTTAAAAGGAAGACAGTTGACCGGCATTATTTAAAAGCAAGATAGTTTACTGGAAATCTTTGAAAGGAAGACAGTTTACTGGCAATCTTTAAAAGGAAGACAGTTCACTGGCATTCTTTAAAAGGAAGACAGTTTACCGGCATTCTTTAAAGGGAAGACAGTTTACCAGAACTCTTTAAAATGATGACAGCTTACCGGCACTCTTTAACAGGAAGACAGTTTACTGGCATTCTTAAAAATGAAGACAGTTTACTGGCATTCTTTAAAAGGATGACAGTTTACTGGCATTTTTGAAAAGGAAGAGTTTACCGGCATTCTTTAAAAGGAAGACAGTTTACGGCATTCTTTAAACGGAAGACAGTTTACCAGCATTCTTTAAAAGGAAGACAGTTTACCCGCATTCTTTAAAAGGACACAGTTTACCGGCATTCTTTGCAAGGAAGACAGTTTAATGGCATTCTTTACAAGGAAGACATTTTACTGGCATTCCTTACAAGGAAGACAGTTTACTAGCATTCTTTAAATGGAAGACAGTTTACCAGCATTCTTTAAAATGATGACAGTTTACCAGCACTCTTTAAAATGAAGACATTTTACTTGCACTCTTTAAAATGAATCCAGTTTACCAGCATTCTTTAAAAGGAAGACAGTTTACCGGCATTCTTTAAAAGGAAGACAGTTTACTGGCAATCTTTAAAAGGAAGACAGTTCACTGGCATTCTTTAAAAGGAAGACAGTTTACCGGCATTCTTTAAAGGGAAGACAGTTTACCAGAACTCTTTAAAATGATGACAGCTTACCGGCACTCTTTAACAGGAAGACAGTTTACTGGCATTCTTAAAAATGAAGACAGTTTACTGGCATTCTTTAAAAGGATGACAGTTTACTGGCATTTTTGAAAAGGAAGAGTTTACCGGCATTCTTTAAAAGGAAGACAGTTTACGGCATTCTTTAAACGGAAGACAGTTTACCAGCATTCTTTAAAAGGAAGACAGTTTACCCGCATTCTTTAAAAGGACACAGTTTACCGGCATTCTTTGCAAGGAAGACAGTTTAATGGCATTCTTTACAAGGAAGACATTTTACTGGCATTCCTTACAAGGAAGACAGTTTACTAGCATTCTTTAAATGGAAGACAGTTTACCAGCATTCTTTAAAAATGATGACAGTTTACTGTGCACTCTTTAAAATGAAGACATTTTACTTGCACTCTTTAAAATGAATCCAGTTTACCAGCATTCTTTATAAGGAAGACAGTTTACCGGCATTCTTTAAAAGGAAGACAGTTTACTGAGCATTCTTTAAAAGGAAGACAGTTTACCGGCATTCTTTAAAAGGAAGACAGTTTACTGGCATTCTTTAAAAGGATGACAGTTTACCTTCATTCTTTAAAAGGCAGACAGTTTACTGGCATTCTTTAAAAAAAGAAGACAGTTTACCGGCACTCTGTAAAAGGAAGACAGTTTACTGGCATACTTTAAAATGAAGACAGTTTACTGGCATTCTTTAGAATGAAGACAGTTTACCGGCATTCTTTAAAAGGAATATGGTTTACCAGCACTCTTTAAAAGGAAGACAGTTTACTGTCATTATCTAAAATGAAGACAGTTTACTGGCATTCTTTAAAAGGAAGACAGTTTACCGGCATTCTTTAAAATGAAGGCAGTTTACCGGCATTCTTTAAGAAAGGAAGACAGTTTACCAGCATTCTTTAAAAAGAAAACAGTTTACCAGCATTCTTTAAAAGGAAGGCAGTTTACTGGCATTCTTTAAAATGAAAGTTTATCAGCATTCTTTAAAGGGAAGACAGTTTACCAGCATTCTTTAAAAAGAAGACAGTTTACCGGCATTCTTTACAAGGAAGACAGTTTACCGACATCCTTTAAAAGGAAGACAGTTTACCAGTATTCTTTAAAATGAAGATTGTTTACCGGCATTCTTTTAACAGACAGACAACTTTTCTATATTCCCAATGATGGCAGCCAATTTTCCGATATCCCCATTGCTAGAATTATATACTTTTTCCTGTTATCAAGCATATTCAAGTACTTCCATTACAGGCCAGTTTTTCGGGATGCTTATTAACTGAAAATTTTTTCAATATTTCTGTGAACAACTAAACAAGTTCTTCGACATTTTTGTTGGCAAAAAGGCTTTTCTGTGGAATTTTCTAATCCCGTTAACAGAATAAAATGAAAATCTAACGAGGAAGCAAATCAAAACCGAAGCCTATGAACTAGTTCCTTGCCTACCATGGCAAGCCTTGACATTCCGGGTCATTTCCCATTTAGAACATCAATCCTGTTAATACAGACAAAATAAGAAATAAACCGCAACGAAGAAATGTCCTATTCTATGTTTCCTTTTGCGAAAGGAAAAATATTCAGCTGATATCTGATATAGCAGGATTATCCTCCGACATCCTCAGCTTTATCGGTTCAAGGAAACTCCTATTGATTCTTTCGCATCCTACTGCCAGAGTCCTCTGACCCAGCAACGGCGAGCTGGTTTGTAAATATTCCTCCCTTTTTCTTTTCTTTTTTTCTTGAAATTCCTGTTCTGCTAAATTTGATTTTTTTACTCTCTTCCGAGTCAGAAATTAACCTACATAGATGCAGTATGTTCGTTTGAATAAACCTTGGTTAGAAGCTATTCGGTCTCTAAGCTTTTCTCTGGACAAAATATGAGTTAATTACTTTGTACTCGATTCTATCAAACACCCTTGAGAAATGGAAAACTGAACTTGTTTGTTTTTATGGATTCTATACCTAAAAATAGAAATATAATCATTCAAACAGCTTTTCGGTCCCCAAAAAGACAGAAAACACCGAGACTTTTATTTCTAAGACAGAACTTTGATGATTTAAGTTACAAGGTGTTTGACTGACATGCTCCAAGCACACACACACACATATATACTGTATATATATATATATATATATATATATATACACACACACACACCTGTGTGGCCTTAGGTTCCAGTATTTGTAGTAAAGAGAGAGAGAGAGAGAGAGAGAGAAATCAGTTCTTGGAAAAGATGATGCATTACTAAGAAACTAAGATTTACTTCAATTCCATAACGAACAAAATAAGGGTAGGAGAATTTACTACCCTAGGAAGACACAGTTCGACATAAAATGACAGAAATTGAAAATAATGAGAGTAGGGTGAAGTAAGCAACTCACTCCTGTGTTTACTTAAGAGAAGACGATATTACCTTGCACTGCAAATAACTTAAGGAAATATTTTCAATGGCTGACAAGTTTTTAACAGTTAAACAGGACTATCACAAGTGATAAACCTTGCTTATAAAAGTACAAATATTAATCTTAATGGCTTTCATGGTACATACCAACCACTAATTTTAATGTTACGAGGGTCTACGGAGCTCTCTTAATAAATGCCTCAGTTATCGTCCACCCACCACGCTATTTGCGATAAATGCATACAGTATTTTCTTTTTCCTCTTTCCACGAATATCTGATGCAAGTTCTCAGATGCATACTCCAGCATTTTATCAGTATTACTGGTCTCTTTGTAGGAATAAAATATACTATACGTTATACTTCTTTTTTCTCTTGAGTTTTTTAGAAGAAAAGAAAGCTCAAGAGAACAAAGAAGTATAACGTATGTCTTATTCCTACAGTGGACGAAGATGAAGAGACCAGTAATACTGAGATAAAAGGCTAATGAATAAATCTGAGAACCTTACACCTAATAATCAAGGAAAGAGAAAATAAAAATATATGCATATATCCCAAATAGCGATCAATGTATACTTATCGCTTTTCTTCTAAAAAAAATGTGCATGGAGCAACTGTTTCCATCCGTATGCGTTTACATTTTTCAGTGTACGCGTATGTACATGTGCAAAAGCGTACACATGCTCAATTGCTACGAAGAGGTAGGAAACGTACATGTTTTCAAGATTCTTTGGACCTTTAAACAGAGTCAGCTGTTCAAAGACGCCCTAAAATTAATATAGAAGCCGAATAAAAAATATAAATATAAAAATATTTACAAAACTCTGAAACATATAATTTCGATTCATTACGAAAAATGACCTTGGTCCTCACAAAGTCGATAGGTACATGAATGTCCCCAAAACCCCATTTTATTTTTTTTTATATCTCCTGGCGAGGATTCGCCTTTTTACCATGAGGTTCCCCTTGGGAAATCAAATCCAAAGACATTTCTGAGCTCACGAACAACTCGAAATCTTCCAGATTTTAACTTTTCTGTTTTGGGATAATTCTATTATTCTATTACCTCTATTCTACATTTTTTGAAATGTATTATCTCTGAATTCATTTACAGTATGTTACTGCGTTTATCTTTGTCATATTTCTCTTTTTCTTCTTGTTCTACGTTAACTTCTGATCGTCAAATTATTTCTTTATATCTTTATTTTTCGTTTACTGTCTTATTTTATCTCTCACTTATCCATTGGTGTTAACGTAACTGACTTTATAACTAAAATCAGAAGTAACTTTTTAACATTAACACTTCTTTATTCGTTACATCGCAATACATCAAAATTTATCTTTGCTTCTTAGGGATTGTTATTTTCTTTATCCTTCGTTAACATTTACTAACTTTTTTTTTCATCTGTTTTCGTGAGAACATCTCTGTATTTCCATATCAGTGTTTATTCAATCATATTTCCTATATAACCTGACAGCCGAACTTCAATCACCGACGACAAAGATTGATTTAAGAATTATGATTTATGATATGTTGTCATTAACCTTGTCCTCATGAATATACATATCGTACCATAGCAAGTACAGCCACAGACACTGACACTCTGTTTTTATCTCTCTGTCCTTCTTTCTCTCTTGTCTCTTTTCCCGCTCCCCTTTTTGTAGTTGAGAACGCACTTTACTTCAAGTTCTATATTTCAAATCTCTCTCTCTCTCTCTCTCTTTCCTCTTTCTTGAGCGAATACACCCCAACTACGCAACATTTCATTTTTTCTTCTTAATTTCTTATTCGGGTGGGCTTTACTTCTGCTCCCCCTGGGAATACATCAAGAGATGTTTCGTCTTCAAAGGAAGTCTTCTATTTTGGATTTCCACCCGGCCCGCTAGGGACGCCGCCAGCATGTTTGCAGAAGTCAAGTAAAACTTTCTTTTTTTTTTTTTTTAATTTCGTTCGATGTAATATTCAAAGTCAAATTTCATAAGGGAAGAAGAGCTACTGAAAGTAATTTTTATACTGTTTTTTGTATTTCTGGCATGTACTTGATAGATAATACATTTTGGTAGTCACCTATCCATTTCATAATTGCTTATTTATAGATAATGGTGATATTCCGCCAAATTCTGTATTTGTCTGACAATCTATTTGGGACAATCTATTCTCTGCAAGGAGCCGGGATTCTCATACGCCATCTGTGCATGCATAAGTAATCACGAGAACACATGCGGGTTTGACTGACATAAGGGAACAGTTGATTCCTATATTACATTTACTCTTTTATATGTCTAGCTTACAGAGGTTATCCTGAGCAATCATTTTATAAATAAATATCTTTTCTTTTGAAAAGACAGCTAACTAAATCTTGCTCAAGTAACACTTTTTTTTTCCAAAGTTTTTTTTGGCATTACGTTAACACTTCGTAGTTCTTCAGAAAACAGAGCTGAAACTGACGTAGGTTAGCTTCATCTACAGTATATATCAGTATATACTAAGTTTTGAATAAGTTTTACTCTAAAATCTGCCCTTTTAATGTAAACCTGATAGTTCCTCCTTTGCTTGAACCAGATGGCTCTGTCACTCAGCTGTAACTCACTGTCCAAAGGAAAATTTCAGCTCTTTTGGCACAGATGTTTGACAGTAGGCGGAGCTACGAGAAACTCGGTACGTCTCATTCCTATTTTCTTGAAGCTAAACTGATTAGTTGACAAAAAGTCTCTGACTTGACCTTGATGCTTATGGAGGTGTAGACCTATAGGGCATAAATGCCTTTGTTTCTCGTGAGACCTGCCGAGTACTTGGCTCCTTCGTTGTCTGTTATTTTTCGTAAGCTACCTAAAAGGTTTTCTTTGTATTCCTTGGAGGACTGGTAGTATGAATCCATTAAGTAAACATGGTTGTGGTCGCCAAATGTCTGAATACCTACGTTGAAAGCAGTTGTCTGTTTCATAATTTTCATATGAGAGTTGGTGGACCATCTCTTAGTTTTAAGACTGAATTTTCAATTAAACGATCGCAAAGAGTAATCTCTGATGGGCAGTATACTGACTACACGAATGCAATCTCTGTTGTCCCTCAGAATAGTGTTCTTGTCCCACTACTTTTTAAACTGTATTTATTATAAGTGGTTTGGCCTCGAAAATCACCTCATTGCTTGCGCAGATGATGCTACTCCTTTTACATCGATTTCCTCTCCTAAGTATAGACCGTGGTTTCTGAATCCCTTAAAAGAGATGTTGCTAAAATTAGTACATGGTACAAATTTTCTTTGTCATTTCTCTTTTATGGTTTATTCTTTATTTCTCCATCTCTTGTTCCTTACATGGCCGCTTTCCTGCTAAGGCCCTTGACCTAAAAGCCTAAAGGCCAATGAAATCAATGTTTGCAGTTATTTAAATATAGTTATTTCAGTGACAGGTAATGAATTAATGTTTCGCGGGATGTTAATCAGATAACGATAAAAAGTTGTAATGTTTTACTGAGTTAACAGATTAATGGTTGAAAGGTTGTAATCAGGTAACGATTAATGTTTGGACGTTATTAATTAGGTATCGATTAATAGTTGGAAGGTCTTGATGAGTTACTGATTAATGTTTGGGGGGTATCATTCAGGACACGATTATTAGAAGAGAAGTCTTAATAGGTTAACGGATTAATGGTTGAAAGGTATTAAGAGTCGGAAAGTCTTAATAGGTTACCGAATAAATGGTTGGAGAGTACTCATCCGGTATTGAGTTAATAGAAGGAGGGTCTAAATCAGGTATCATGTTGGAGGGTACTAATAATGTATTAGATTAACTGTTGAAGGGTTCTAATCGGAAAACGGATTAATGACTTGGTGCTCTTTATACGGTAACAGATTACCATCACCGGTTGGATGGCCTTAAGAAATAAAAGGGTTTAATCTAGTAAGTAAGAAGCGTTGATCAGATATCAGATTAAAGGGTAAAACGTATTAATCTGGCAGCAAATTAATGGTTGGATGGCATTCACCTGTAAATGTTTTTAAGTTTTCCTTTGGATTTGATGCCTCACAGGGCTGTGATGAGCCAAAAAAAGGTGACATCCTTTTTTTTTTCTATTTCTTGTTTATGATAATTACTACTAGCAACATGTCCTGATAAATTTAGTTGTATTTATTAACAAGATTCCTCCCATTAACCCCTGAGATACTTAAATCAGATCGGATTCAGTTTATTATCAATGTTATTCGTTCAGTGCACCGAGCTGGATCGTCATACAGAAAAAGAAAAAAAAAGCGATGAACAAAACAATCAGATTTTAAGTCTGAAATCTACGCCAAAAGGAGAGGCTTTCTTTCTTTGTTTCCTTTTTATTTATTTTTTTACACATTGACGTAACTGTTTTCACAATGGCCTTAAACCCCAACGGTGATTCTAACACTTTGTTTGTCCTTAGGGAAACGCCCCTTGTTTGCTGAGAAAACAGATCCTCTCGAACTGCAGGTATTCCTTTTTCGTATTTTACGAAAGGTAAAACGCAAATTTATTGTAATTTATATCTTTCCAATATCTGATATTTTCGTCTTACGGTTCCTATAGGAAAAACTGCGCAGCTGTTTCATTTCCATCCTGTGCATTTATTGATAAAGGAAGATTTATGGCAGCAACGTGGGAAGAACTCTTCGTTTCACATACATATTAATTACACACCAGGGCTCAAAATGAAATTTTTCCAACCATGCAGTCAAAGCCAATTACGCGCTACCGGTTTTATCAAATAACTGTCATGAATTAAGAGCAATTCAGAGAATGCCCATTTTATTGAACTTTGGCCCCAGGAATTTTTATCCATTTTTCGCTTCCTATATTCTCCTATCTCTCTCATTTGAAAGAGATCTTTAATATAGTCTTTTGTATAATTTTTCTAGGTTGAGCTCAACTAGTCCGTTCTTTGTTAAGTATAAAGTACTTGGTATCTATCAGGCGGAATCAAATGAATAAACTTGCTGTCTGCTTGCATATTTCACGCGAGCCTCTCTCCTACTGTTTCTTCTTTGTCTTTCATCTCCTCTTGTCACCTACATCTTTGATTCTCAACTCCCTCTTCCTCCCTCTCCGTCCCTTTGTCTTCTTCTATGAGTCACAACTTTCCTATCCTATCGTAGTATGCTACAGTAATATCCTTATTAGCCACCCAGCACGCAAGTTATCTTTAATCAAACAGGATATTCTGTCATTTTCTTCTAGGATACTTTGTCCAGTTTAATCAGCGCTTTAGGGACTTTATCGTAATCACATCACTGAAGCTATGATTATAGCTTTCAAAGCATAGATTATATCATATAAATCATAAAGCCACTGTAAGAAGCTTAATTACATCAATTATGACGTAGTTATACTACAATACAAATAATTGTACAGCCTTTGAATAATGGCGAAACAAATGGTTCTAGTAAAAGTCATATAAATCTCATTTCTCTCTAAACACCATAATCAAGTGACAAAGCTCATTACCACACAGAAACTGTAGATCTAGCAGTCTTATAACTTACAAGAAATTAAACTGAATTTATGTAATTACGAAAAATAGTAATAGGTGAATGAAACTGAATAAAGAATAGATAGAAAGCTGTAGTTGACTGTCCAGAACTAAACGTTAGACTTGAAGTCAATACTTACAGTCTGCGACAAAGCCCAAGGTATGAGAGCAATGGTTAAATGTCACAACTTGGGTTATGACAATCAAATGCGGTAACTGAGATACCACAATAACCACATGCAGGGAAAAAAGGTTGAGTAACCATAATATATAACTGACAGGGGGGAATGTTTAGTGCTTTGAACATAAAATAAAAATACACACACACACGATATATATATATTATATATATATATATATATATATATATATATATATATATGTATATTATATATATATATATATATATATATATATATATATATATATATATATATATATATATATATATATATAGTAATCATATTCGTGAGTGTTTCAAAGCTATTTCGGTAATGTTTCTACTTCACTAGTGGGAGAAGAGAAATTACATATATGCATATATATATATATATATATATATATATATATATATATATATATATATATATATATATACATATACAGGGAGAGAGAGAGAGAGAGAGAGAGAGAGAGAGAGAGAGAGAGAGAGAGAGAGAGAGAGAGAGAGAGAGAGAGAGGAAATCCATTATTTTTTCCATTCTCCCAACTTATATCATTCTGTTTGGGTGTTGTTTATTGCTGGTCCGGAACAGCCTAACAAGACACTCCAAGGCCCTCCTGGAAGACTGAAGGATACTCTTGGAAGAACTGACGCTTAATTCGAGTTGCGGTGGAACCGAGCGTTCGAGGGAGAAGGAAAGAAAGGAAAAGAGAAGACTTGATGCATAAAGTCGTAATATTTAGAAGGGACGCGAATAGTTCTCCTGAGGTAACATGGCTGAGACGAGTGTGCGTCCGTCCGCTGTGATTTACAAGCACGCGCTCGATAGCAGGCAAGTGTTACGGAACTAGTCTGTGAAGGAAAATGAACCAGGGTCTGACCTTCTTTTAGTGCTGTAGGAATAAATAGTGATGAAAGTTTGATAGTTGAACAAAGCTGAAGAAAAAGAATAATGCTGTTGTTGATATGAAATGACTATCATCAATAAGAGAATGCCTCATAAATTCCTGTGTACTGTAACTAGTAAATAAATTTTGGAAATAAGTCCAGCGTCTAACAACATCGATAATTATAGCTTCAGCAGAATATACATAAAATGAGGACATCCATAATAACAGCGACGGCAGCGGCAAAATAAATAAACAATTAAATGTATAAAATAAAATTATGAATAAAGCCCCAGTTCGTTATTTCCTGCAAGCTCCCTTAATTATCCAACTGGCTTGAAGGGTCATAAACTTGAGGGTTTTTCTTCCGCCCGCTCTCTTTCTTCCGTTCCGAAGGAAAATAAAAAAAAGAAAGAAAGAAAATAGGCCAAAAAGGTCTTCCTCCTATGACCCTTCCCTAATTTCCTCCCAGTCCCTGGGGCTTCCTCAAACTTGCGGCTAGAACTCTTCTTCCTTTTTCGCTTCTTTGAAAATGAAATGGGTACTGTGCTTTCTTTCTTCGTTTCTGGCAGATTTTGAGCTCAAAGTGTGCCAAAAATAGTCGGGGTATATGTAACCTTCATTCATTACCTGGAGGGAACCTTCATGTAGCACTATGTAAGTATTCACTGGTCTCTGAAGATCTCTTTGTTAATGACATATTTTGATGTCAATTATCTCGCCGAGATAGGGGGTTTGTTACATGCAATCAGGAACAAATGATGACTACCGTCATAAGTTTATGATTGACACATGAAGCGAAACAACTACTGCCATTTATAGAAAATGTTAACTTAAACATGCTCGAATTCACTTGTGCTATACATGCAAGATTTTTGACGTTAAGAATTGATGGCATGTAGGCTCAATACTTTCAGTCCTGTCTAAAAACAAACTAGTGTTGACGGACGGAAGTATTCACACCACCATAAACAGGCCCACCCAAGAGGAAAGGCGATCCAGCTGAACAAACAAATGATCCTGCTAATGGCTCTCGCTTCGTTTTTCCTTGAAAGGATTTTTTTTGTACCTTTCTTTGGAAATAATGACCATAACTAAAGCTAAAATAATAATATGAAGAATTTTCACCGCATATAAAGATATTATCCACGTGTCTGTGTGTTAGTCAAACCCTTCCTCAATTGTAAATCGAAAATAAAGCTGGAATCGTCATGAACTAAGAATCATCTTGATATATTTTTTAAATCGATTTAGGGTAAATCCTTCGTCCAGGAGCCAAAAATGCATCAAAACAGTTGATTTTCCTTGTGAATCTCGCACTTATTATTATTGTTATTATTATTATTATTATTATTATTATTATTATTATTATTATTATTATTATCATTATTATTATTATTATTATTATTATTATTATTAATACAACAACAACAATAATAATAATAATAATAATAATAATAATAATAATAATAATAATAATAATAACTTACAGTGAAATAGAATAAGATACTCTAGACAATCAAATTATAGTCGTTTCATATCATCAACAGCATTATTCTTTTTCTTCAGCTTTATTCAACTATCAAACTTTCATCACTATTTATTCCTACAGCACTAAAAGAAGGTCAAACCCTGGTTAATTTTCCTTCACAGACTAGTTCCGTAACACTTGCCTGCTACCGAGCGCGTGCTTGTAAATCACAGCGGACAGACGCATACTCGTCTCAGCCATGTTACCTCAGGAGAACTGTTCACGTTCCTTCTAAATATTACGACCTTATGCATCAAGTCTTCTCTTTTCATTTCTTTCCTTTTCCCTCGAACGCTCGAGGTAAGCAATAATGATAAAAATGAGAGAGGTGAGCCTTAAATCATGTCAGGAACATGGAAGTTGAGCTTTACAAATCACTGACAGTCAAATATGCAACAAATGTTTTACAGCACATGGGAGGCCAGCTGTACATTCCCTCGAGTGATGAACGACGTCCAAATAAACCCGTGAAGAATAAGAGCAGAAACTTTCTATTTGCTTCTTTCTAAACTTGGACTCCCTTTCCCACTTTCTCTACTGCTTTCCTCAGCCTCGCGTTCCTTCTCACAGATTCCTCCTACGATCATCGATTAGTCCGAAGGACGTCCTTGGTACCCTGCCTTGGGTCCTACGACACCCTTACGTATCTACGTCTATATCCCGATAGGGCTATTCCTATTTCATCGTTTCCTTCATGGCATCATACTGTGTGATTTTAAATTAATTCATTTTATTAGAGGGATGAAGAGGTATGGAAAAATATTATCTTTTTAATCTATTTTGAAAGGGGACTGTTGTGATCTGTGAATAGTCCTGGAATCACTGCTTTATTTTTTCTAAATCGGGTCACCAAGAACTATACAGTTAATGTAGATCTCTGAACAGTTAATACGGAGCTCTAAACACAAATACCACAAACACCGCTCTTATGTCGTCAGAACTATAGCTGGTAAGTTTCCAAACCAAGTATGGTCACCACGAAATAATACCTTAATTAAAGTTCATGCAAGCTAACTACTGTACATCTTCAAAACATCTCTGGCATAATAAACGAACATAAAACAATGTTCTTTCCTCCAGTATGACAAAAACAAAAAAATTACATCCAATGAAAAAATAGCTAAGATCAAAATTTTCCGAAAGCGACTTGTCACGGAAAGTTTAAAGTTTAAATCGATGAAGGTATTGGTCAGAAAAGTGTCTCACTGACAAATGGTACGAGCCACTAGGAAGAGGATTTATTAAAATGGCGCTGAACGGAGCTACTAACAACCGTGACCTACCGCGACGACCAAAAAGGAATGAAGTTCATTCAAAACAGCTCAGAGAATTTCGTTGTCTTAGACGACGCGGGAGGGAGTCCAAGAATTTAGGTCGTCGCTGAAGAACACGACAAGTTCTTACACCAAAGGACGTCTTCTTTTTGTCTTTATGATTGTGTGTGTGTGTACTTTGCAATTTCGCATGATTTTGGAAAGCGCTGATTCGTAACAAACACAGTGTATGGTATTCTTGATGTAATTAGTACGCAATGCAATGACTCGCCTTGCACTTTAATACATTTTTATCTATTTATTAATTTGTTTTTTCCTTTTTAATAAGCGAGGTCTCTTATTTCTGTATTTCCCTTTACCTCCTCTTACTTCTTCCAAATGAACACCATATTCTTTGGAGGATTGAATTTCAAATCAATGGCCCCTGTGGGCTTGTTCAAATAGATGTAGGTAAATTACATCCACCTCTTGTGCGAAATTATTTGATAAATTACAATCACTCATTTTTTCGCTGTTGCTACCGTCAGAAACTGTACAATAATAACAAAACATTAGTCACAAGAAGACTCAATTTCAATGAAGGTCTGAAGGTTCAGAAAAGGACGAAAAATACCGCATGTGAACCCTAATGTAATTCTCTGTTTCAGGCCAGAACAACAACGAGAGGGAACAGTAGAAGGTGGGTGGTGTCTGTTCCAGAAATCCTGACCGTCCTCTAATAATTAGCTTGCTATGTTTGACTGGAAATATGGATGTTATTTTTTGAATTTTATTATACTTTCCGGTAACTTTTTGGCAATAATAAATGTGAAAGACAGTATTTTGTTTCATTAAAAAATCATAAATAAATACACCTGGTTCACCACATTCCTTTTAAAGAATTTTGCATCCAATGATAGAGAAGAAAAGAGATTATTTTCGAATATTCTTCCTCCTTAATAACGAATTCCGAAGAAGACTTCATCTCCGCCGCCTCCAAGAGTTCTTGCCCAAAAATTGAATATTCTGTGAATATTCTTTGCATTATAATATAATGCTAATGAAGAGAAGCCGAATGCACCTGTGTGGGGGGGGGGAGAGGAGCGTCGTAAGTGTTTTTCAAGGTAGTTTTTATTCTATAAATAATGCCAGCTTTTTCGTGACGTTGTTTTCGTCTGAATATATTGCCTTTGCTTTATTCTAATGGTGACATACATTCTATGAGAGATATCGATGTCTGGAAAAACAAAGTGATCGTCTCAATCGACAATTTTCTCACTTTTTAAAATTTGCTAACCCATAAATACTGTATTAGTTTTCTTATTTTTACTTATAAACAGCTTTACACTTTCTCAAGAACTGTAAATATTGCAACTCTGAAAAGCAGCCACGTTTGAAAACTAAAGATCGAACATTGATGAAACGAATGCTGATCAATTCTGTCAACCAGTGCCACCATTTCCAAAGGCGATATGGGCTTAAACATCTAAACTAAATTTGTATGTCTATGTATGTAATAACGAAAAAAGAGTGCTGAATGAAGGCTGTCTCTAACCCCTTGTTATATTACAGTCATTTTTGACGGCGTGTTTGCCCAATTTTCATAACCTTACTTTTCCCGGTAAGACATTGCCTATGTCAAAATATTAAGAACCTACTTTCACTTACAGTGGGACGGAGCAAAGCAGCCTTCAAATAAAATGGAGATTTTATGAAAGTTTCATCAAAACGAAGTAGGAGTCCGCACTCGAGGTTTGTTTGACATTTGACTTTTCCTAAATAATTAACTTCAACAAAATGTAGGTATGAAACTAACCAACGTGCCTTCAGCACGAATATTATGCAATGCAAAATGAATTAGTTTTACCTGTTAATCTAATATAATGACATTCAGGCATATTTGGTGTACTTTCGTTTCAGGTATAGAAAAATTTTTCAAATCATATATATATATATATATATATATATATATATATATATATATATATATATATATATATATATATATATATATATATATATATATAGAGAGAGAGAGAGAGAGAGAGAGAGAGAGAGAGAGAGAGAGAGAGAGAGAGAGAGAGAGAGAGAGAGAGAGAATATAAAAAAATAAAAATTAATACTCTAAATTATACTTCAATTCAGGATGTAATATAATATATATATATATATATATATATATATATATATATATATATATATATATATATATATATATATATATATATATATATATATATATATATATATATATATATATATATATATATATATATATATATATATATATATATATATATATATATATATAGAGAGAGAGAGAGAGAGAGAGAGAGAGAGAGAGAGAGAGAGAGAGAGAGAGAGATAATATACATAAAATTAATACACTAAACTATATTTCCGTTCAGTATGCAATATCATATTAAAAAAATGTGTGTGTGTGTGTGTGTGTGTGTGTGTGTGTGTGTGTGTGTGTGTGTGTGTGTGTGAGAGAGAGAGAGAGAGAGAGAGAGAGAGAGAGAGAGAGAGAGAGAGAGAGAGAACTAATATTCTAAATTGACCAGTATGCAATAGGTGATTCACGCGCACACACACACACACACACAAGATACTGCAGTGGAAGATAATGGAGTGACTTAGGAGGCCCGAGAATATCTGCAGTTGTTATCACGAAATCGCAGCACAAAAGGGAGACTCGGTTGTCGTCCGCAGCTGAGAATGATCTGCAGCTCCTTTCTTCTCTTTTGCTTCTTCCTTTGAAGCTGTTTATTTAAAGGGTTGGTTATCTTTAAAACTGGCGCCTCTAAGCATATTTTGGGAGCAGAACGTGAGGGAAAAGATGCTTTGATTATTCTTCGATTAGTTTTCAAGGAGGTAGAAAGCATGAAGAATTATTTTAAGATTAAGATAAGATACGGCGTTGGTGGGAAAATTCGACTTCTGAGTTACAATGTTTAATCTCAATGTTTGTTGAAGGAGAAAAATGTATTAATTTTTCTGTCAAGATTTCCTACAATTTTCTACTGTAATGACGTTAACGCATTGTGTTAAAGGACACCAGCGCTTAAGACTTGAGTCATGTCCCTTTGTTTTCTTTTATTCGCAAAAACAAGCTTTTAATGATCTTTCAGTCTCTTTACCTCAGAAACTTTGATCGCTTTGAATGTTAAGTCTCTTTTACCTTACTCCTCAGCAAATACAACTTCCTTTACAAATCCAGTCTTTTGGGGAAGTGGTCAGTATTAATAGTGAGAAAATTCCAAAGCTGAGCGATAGCACGAAAGGTACTTGGTCCTTCTGTATTATTTGTATTCAGATTAATCACATTTCTTATTTATCCGTATTATTCTATAGAAGGATACTTCAAGCTTACTGAACTCAAAATAATCATGTTAGGGTTATCCTTTCCATCCCATACTTTGTGTCAGCAGCCTGCTACATTCAGATAATGAATACTTATTTAAAGGCCTATTCTTTAATAGCAAATATGAACGTACAAAAAATATCTATGCATGCAATTATATATAAATGTCGGGTATCAACTAAGTTATTTTTCTCAATTCTTCTATTGACTTGAAATATTCTATTTTTAAGCTACAGAAGTACAAAGTTTTCAAAATAGTGTTTCGTGACAGCAAGACACTGTGGCTGTGAAATGAAGTAAACTAATTTAATATTTTGATCTGCGAACCTAACTGTATAATTTCACCTCCTTTACGACCGCTCCGCAAAATTACTATCAGCTCCGTTTCAATAATAATATTATGATAGAAGGAAGAATTTCTCGATGAAATACACATCTTAATCAGTTAAACAGGTCGATAACCATTTGGTAACGTTAAGCTGATAAGAAAAATATACCAAGTTTTTTCATTTCCAAATAACAATACAGTGCATGAAGATCTAACAAGATCTTAAATCTATACTGATAAGGTTTGACTCAATAATTTCGAGACTAATGAAACGGCCTTGAACTTTTTGTTCTATGACGTAAAAATAACACCTGTTTGACGACGGTCAGTCCTGAAAACTTTTTCCCTGTGTAAAAAGAGAAAGACGGACACAATAATTCCAGTAAGTGTACAGTCCAGACAAGCAAATTATTTTGAGTCCGATAGAAAGAAAAATTACATTTTTCTTACCACTATCATAGGTAGTTTTGACCGAAATGTCATTTACGCTTTTACCACTTCAAGTGTATTCATTAAAGGTGAAGTAGCCATCCATCAGGACTTACCTTTTGTAAGAAGTGACGATAATGCATGAGAATACCCCCTAACTATGTCTGACAGACAAAGAGGAATAAAGATGGCGAGAGTAGGTGGTACTATCTTACTCAAAACCGAAGGCGAGCGAAACGAAAGGAAAGATTTGAAAGTGAAAAAGAAAGAGAATTCTTGACTCGAGGGAATCTTGAAAGAATGACGTATCAAAGGCAACAAGAAGGGTACTTGAGTACCTTTCGATCAAACATCGGCTCTCGACATCAACAGGTTGATGACCAGTCATTCCTTTTCACGTAGCTAGTTAAGGAACTTCTTCACTGACGATACAAAGGCATGGGATTCCTTTCCTTCGAATACTGGTCCCGTTTAATTAAGATTGGTGGGAAACGACCAAAATAACATTCTTGCGAGATTGCACTTCATTCGATGCTGAGAAATTAATCTAGAGCGAAGAGAATGGCACTTCAGAAATGGGTTGTGTTAAAACTGTGGAAATGACAGTGTAACTTACGCGTAAATAAAAACGAGTTGTTGTCTCCTGGGAGAAACTTGCAATGGGGAATATGTTAAGAATTATTCATATATGAATTTCCAGATTTTCATTTGGAAGATAATAAATCTGAAGTTTAATTGTGCGTTGGACGGTTTTGAGGGACGATGAATTTTTGACAAATGGTTTGCACTGGCAACTCACAGATAAGTTTTAACATAAAGCTTCAATATTCATTTATCGTTAAAACAGTCATTTATTCTCCTGTGTCCTGTGAACTTGGCAGTGGTAAGGGTCACGAAATAGCAAGCAAAAACCAACGTTTTTATTTTTGCCAGAGTTAAAAAACACAAGCCGGTTCAATTGTTTCTTACGAAATAGAATGACTTACATCTAGGTTTTGAAATTAAAAGTCGTTATTTCAGTTACCAGATCACTTCAGAATTAAAATGAAAATTAGTGTTGGTAACAGCTTTGACTGATATGACATCATCAGAACCGAAAACTCTTGAGTCCATGGATACAATATGACGAAGGAAGCTGATATCTATCAGAGTTCGTAGACGCGCTGGCATAACACCACCTTACTGTAAACAACTAAAACATAAACCGTAAGCGTCACACGTTTTGAGAAGAAAATACTTTGGAGAAGCATTCCGTCATAAAACCATCGTTGAAGAGAATGGTAGAATAATAATATAAGGAAAGAGTCTGAGAAGGTGCAAGAAAGAGCATATGAATGAGTCGGGTGTAAACAGTCCACGCGATTGATCCTGAGAGGAAGGAGCAGTAAGAGTTTGTGTCTTGAAAGATCCACTATGCTTCTATTGGCGTAAACAGGAATTTGGGTACCACACTGTTAACAGTGGGTCAAAACTCTTGCAGAGAGAGAGAGAGAGAGAGAGAGAGAGAGAGAGAGAGAGAGACATACGTGAGTGATCTGTGCTCATTCAATATATACACCATTATATCATAACTGAGAACGGGAGGTCCTGGAAGAGGTAAGTCTCAACCCACCCTCCTACAGTGAGAGTAACCTGTCATAAGATACATTCTCCTTATAAGAATTACACTTTTTAAGAATTACTCTTTATAAGTATTATAAGTAACCGTAGAACACTACTACTAAGACGCACACCTTGAGCAAAGCAAACTTATCTGACAGGAGAGGAAGAATCGAAAAAAGAAAATAAGACATTTGAGGAGCCTTGACCTCCTAACTCATCCCTTCCCAACGTACTCACTCCACTCACTCCCCCTCAGTCTCATCCACGCATCCTAACTACCTCCTCCCTCCCTCCCTCCTCCTCCTCCTCCTCCTCCTCCTCCTCCTCCTCCTCCTCCTCCTCCTCCTCCTCACCTCCTCTTGCCCATGAATCGTTTTTCGATATCAGTCGACACATTCGAAAGTCTTAATAAAGCCACAAAAGAACAGTCATCCGTTTTGATGACGTTTGTGAGGGAGACAAAAAAGAAATAAAAGTCTACTGCTATTTTTAGTTTCCCTATTTTTTATAAATGAATGATTTATTGAACATCAAGGTTGGAACAGCATATTTAATGAATAATTACGATACTGGGAAAGTTTTTTCTATCCCTCTTATATGAATGAATGCTGTATAAGCGTTGTCTGTTGTTACTCATTTTTTTTTTGCCTGTGGTTTTATGGTGATTGAGGTAGAAATGTTTTTGACCAAAATGTATATGTTAATTGACTGCATGTTATACTTTATCATAACTAGGATGAATAACCTTGAGTACAGTGTTAGTAAACTGTATGATGCACGTTACAGTGAACTAAAGAAAGAGTATTCTTGCTGATATCGTCACTTGCAGGATGAATAAATCTATTTAAATGCCTAAGGAATATAGATCATATGTACAATCCAAACTACTGCAGCTCAGACATACAACATCCTTCCCCGATACTTTTAATGTTCTTTTTTTTTTCTTTAAACATAGCTTCAACCTCATCCTTTGTGGTTAGAATTGACGTATTTCACAAACATCCATTCTTTAGACCTTACTCTTTTTACACCACCTCCTCTTTTCACTATTTTCAATTGGGCATTGCGTTACTTTAAAAAAAAGATGATAGCCTCAAATCTTTAAGGTCGTGTTAGTGAAAGTGACTGCAAGTAGTGAGATGTAGCCTATATGAGAATGATTTACAGAATGGAGGTCTAAAGGTTAATTTTGGTTGAAACGGTTTAATAACACCACAGAGATTCCCTGAGAATCGTAAGATCTAGTGCTCTAATATATATATATATATATATATATATATATATATATATATATATATATATATATATATATATATATATATATATACATATATATGTGTATACATGTGTACATATATATATCCATACACACATATATATATATATATTATATATATATATATATATATATATATATATATATATATATATATATATATAGACTCTCTTTCTCAAGAAATACCTGTTTATGGCTCATAAGAGAATGCATCTGGAGTTAGCCCTGAGAGTTCATTTGAATACCAGATGAAATAACACAAGGTTTCGTGAAATACATTTTCTTGCAATTACTCTCTTACTTTTATTTCCTTTGGGTATATTACACAGTTCAATACTTCTTTACGCAATACCCAATACCAACTAACGTTTATAAGCACCAGTTCTGGCAATCCTGGCTGGTGTTATTTCAACTTCATTAATTTTCACCGAGACATTTCGCGAAGGAAAGTATTAAAGCTTATTTTCGGCTGGTATCTCATCATCCAACGGGCTTTCCCGCGTAATCCTGGATGGACGCGGATTATATAGACCACAGAGTCGTCGAGTAAGTGTTCCGAGTTGACAGATAGAAAACGGAAACATGATGGGATTCTACAGTAAAAGTCGAGAGGAGAAATAATTAAGAGTGAAAGGTTATGCAAATTAGGGGGTAGAAAGTAATAGTAAGAGAGTCACGTCTGGTCCGTCACGATGGTTTTCAAGCCGAATGAACATTTTCTTTTATTAAATGATACTCAGATGTTACAACACAATGTAACTAAATTAAAACAAAATGATGTTAGCTAGACTGACAGTGTTTCTGTATTGTACGTTACTCAGAGATACCATTCAAAATGACATGTAAAACGAAATGGTACCATCGGGTAAATCTGCAAAGAAACAAAGAAAAAATAAAAAAATAACTATAATGAAAAAATCTTCGAACTCTTCGAAATTGTTTTTCTTTCCATTTTCACAGTTTCCAGTTATAAACAGGAAAAAGATGCTACAACTACGAATCCTTCCTCCGTCAGTATTTTCAGTTCCTTTGAACTTTTTCACAGATCATCTATGCTGTCATTTGAAAAGCCCAATTATATACTTTTATCATGAACCATCACTTATAGATTTTTTTTAACAAATTTACTAGCCTTGGCCAAGAATGGACCTAAGCCTTGGATCTATCTCTGGTTGGGTAACCACTGGGCCTAACAGGAGAATATATATATATATATATATATATATATATATATATATATATATATATATATATATATATATATATATATATGTATGTATATGTATATGTATATATATAAAATATGTATATGTGTGTTATACATAAAAGTAATACTAAAAATGAAAAGCTTAATTTATTGATTTATTACAACTAACTCTATAAACATCATCAACAGAATAACCGCAACTGCACTGAATACCACTAAGCTCAATGAACAATCTGATAAAGTTTACCTATTTCATAAAAAAAGTCACAAAAAATGGGACTCTATTACGGAAGAGAGCTGGATAAGTGCCAAGTCAAACAGAGAGCACCTTTCAGTGCCGGTGCTAGGACGGGGTGAGGGAGAACGGAGATTGGTGGGGATGATGGAGCGTGGTGGAGGTTTGAAGTAGTGCATCCAGAGGAATGGGGTGGAAGAGGAGGGGAAAAGTGACGGGAGGGGGGCTGGGTACTGCAACGGCCCAAACACTCAGAGTATGACGAAGGGAAAACTTTCTTTAACTGCAGTCAACACTCGTTTAGATAGTTACTGTCTAGGTACTTGAAGGTGTCTTTGTTCTTTGTAAGCACTTGCATTATATAACTTGCTTTATATTTCCATTGCGATGAGAGAGAGAGAGAGAGAGAGAGAGAGAGAGAGAGAGAGAGAGAGAGAGAGAGAGAGAGAGAGAGAGAGAGAGAGAGAGATGAGGAAGTTTTAATACAGATCTTTTGTTGAATGTCTACGAAGAATCATATTTCACTTAGTGCCTACGCTGGGAGCCGAACATTAATAATCATGAATGCTGACATTTCACGATCGAAGTTTGAAAACGAGATATCTAACTTTTGGTTAATAGATTCCTGAATTCCTCAGAAAATGAATCGAGATTCTCGGCTACTGTAATTGGGATCTAAGCTTCTGACTTAAGTTTCCAGTTAAATTAATTTTTCTTTGTCTATTCAAAATCTCAAATTATATTATCTAAGACTTCTGAGAAACGTTTTACTAACAAAGTTTTCATAATGCCCATTTATTCTCATTTCATGAGCTGAAGAAACCTTATCTACAGCTTTATACATAATATATAAGTGTGTATTTAAATACGTAATGTAAAGGCAAAACAACTTTACTTTGTGAAATATTTTCAGGGACATTTTATGGTAAAAAAAACACAAGGCTTCGATAATGAAAACGAGAAACACTGAAAAAAATCGCTTTACAAAATCACTATACAAATGTTAGTATACACACTGCGGCAACGCATATTTCCATGCTTTCAACAAGTGATGTAAAATAGTATCCGGTTGAATTAGAGGAAATGGCAAGGTCATTTTTAATTCAATTTCACATATGACCACTGTATATCTGGGCAAGCCTGTTTGTTTTGATGATTTTTCAATAGTTTCCTCAACGTATATAACATGTACGGTTCCGGTCGCGCATGCTTTATGAAAAGAGTTTTACACTTCTGAGGTAAAGGTTCAGAAAATACTGGTATGGGTTGTCAACACCCTTTAAATATACTGGTCTTCCGCTATTGGAAACAGATGTGCATAATTATCACAAGGATATTAAAGATTTCTCTGATAAATATTACCACTTAAAAATCAAGAAACTTTTGCAAAGGCAAATCCAAAATATACTCTTCTTTGTAAGACTAAGCCTGTTTACCATAAGTCTTTATGCACATGCAAATATTGCTACGTGGAGCACGACAACATTATTTCCTATTTACTGATGCGGAGGAATGATGTATTACAACAACAGGAAATTAACATGATTTTCTTTTTCTAGTCTGGGTAAAATTAGCGTATTTCTTAATGGATTCATACACATCACATATTTTCCTACTTTTACAAGCTGCTGCTTTCTCTGGGATTTCTCTCTTCTTTTCGCACATGGCTAGTTTCTGCATTACATAAGATAATTATAAAATAACTATTGCATACTTTTTTATGAGTCTGTTATTGCGAAAGTTCCAAAGGTTTAGCCTTCAAACGGGGTGATGCGGTAGTGGTGGTTCCAATCTCCCGGTATTCATTCCACACATAAGATTTTCTCTCTCTCTCTCTCTCTCTCTCTCTCTCTCTCTCTCTCTCTCTCTCTCTCTCTCTCTCTCTCTCTCTCTTTGGCTGTGTCTCCCTTGCTTTGCTATTTTTTTTCACTCATCCACTAACCTTGAAATTGTATTCATTCCAGACATAAGATTCTCTCTCTCTCTCTCTCTCTCTCTCTCTCTCTCTCTCTCTCTCTCTCTCTCTCTCTCTCTCTCTCTCTTTCACTGGCTGTGTCTCTCCAGCTTTGCTATCTTCTTTTTTCATTCATTCACTAACCTTGATCTTTAAAGGTCACAGCAGCAGCAGTCCGCAACGGCCACATGGGAGAAACCAGTCCCTCGGAAGTTTGTGTCCGCCGTATCATTCTTCTGAATTTACTTGATTCATAAAATTTATGAATCAAGTAAATACATAAGAATGATAAGGTCTCTTACAGTTAATGTAAATGACGCTTTTAGACGACTGGAAATTATTATGAAGTTCTGCCAAAATGAGACCTACCATTTAACGTTTGAGTATGTTAGGATTTCGGGATAATATTTAAAAGAGCTGTCTCTACCCTGGTAATCTGTAAGACATGCGATAACCTCATCTAAGCCTTATCTGTGATGAATCCTTCTGTGACTAATTCATAGATGATGAACGTTATTATCAACGTTATGCTTCACTGTTATTCATTCACTAAATTTTGTTTAATTTTCACAGTCAAGTGATCACAGTGATCAGAGTTAAAATCGGCGGAACATTCTATACCAATTTATAGTTTAATTTACTCATCCGAAATTTCCCTGTGTGGGTGAAATCTAGCAAGAAGTGAAGAATGCAGGAATAAAAAACAAGGACAAAATTATGCATAAAAAAATCGTTATCTCTGCCTTAGATACTTTTACCCAAAGAGAGCGATGGTGTCCATTGCATCAGCACGAACATTAAATCACAGTGCCCCGGGAAACGTATAGGATCCACTTTAGAAACACCAGCAATAACAGCCACGGCCTCTCCCATATTCGTAATTACTGCCTCGTATCGCGAGGGGAATTTAATACCCCCTAATGAATGCATTTCGGTAATTAGAAGACAATTGGCTATTGAATCGCCGAGTTAATATCTGTTTGGAGAAGCGAAAGGAGTTTTAGTTGCCCTGGGAGATTCGAGGGCTTACTGGACGGCCCTTGTAGTATGTTTGTTTGTTTGGAATTCACTGATTACAAACAAATTTGTGCTTGATGGAAGCATATTTACAAGTGTATATTCTGTATTTCAATGTATCATCGCCATCATTTGATTTGCGAGCAACTGCTTTCTGATATTTGGGGCATCCGAAGGACCCCATTTATAAATGCAAACAAATTTGTGCTTGATGGAAGCATATTTACAAGTGTATATCCTGTATTCCAGTGAATCATCACCATAATTTGTTTTGCGAGCAACTGCCTTCGTAGCTGTTGTGGCAGCTTACTGAAGTCTGAATACAATTTATTTAGTGGATCTTTTTCAATGCTCCCGTGCTTTATTTCTTTAGGATGTCCGTTGTTCTATTACATACTCGATTCTTGCCTTGATAGGTAGCCATGCATGTGTTTACCCTTATGATTAAATATGCGTGCGATATATAAATGGAACATCAGTATTCTGATAATTTAGATCAAAAGGAGATTGGTGCCTCAAAATTGCACTGGTGAATGATTTCGCCACATATCTCATATCAGTTAGAACTCTCCTTGTAGTATATTACATTTCAGAAGATGTCAACCTCTCAAGTATTTCATGCACGTTCGATATTCATTATCTGATACGCAGTGCATTTATTTTACAAAAGAATCTTATAATCGTTTTCGCAGAATTATATATACTGTATATGTATATATATAAATATATATATATATATATATATATATATATATATATATATATATATATATATATATATATATATACACACTTATATGTGTGTATATATGTATGTATATATATACATATGCATATATATGCACATATATGTATGTGTATATATATACGTGTTTATATATATATATATATATATATATATATATATATATATATATATATATATATATATATATATATATATATATATCTTCGAGAACGACGATAAGATTTTTTGTAAAATAAATGCACTGCGTATCAGATAATAAATGTCGAACTTGCATGAAATACTTGAGAGTTTGACATCTTCTGAAATATAATATACAACAAGGCGAGTTCTAACTGATATGAGATAAGTGCCGAAATCATTCACCAATGCAATTTTGATGCAACTATCTCCTTTTGATCTAAATTATCACAATACTGACGTTCCTTTTATTACTGTCTCTCTTTCACATCCTTTCATTCTCTCTGACCCCTCTTCTCTTCCTCTTACTTTCTCTCGCGATTTTTCTCTCTTCTTTTTCCTTCTCGATTTTCTTTCTCGTTTTCGTGTCGCTTACTTCTCTCTTTTACCTCATAACCCTAAAATTCGTTCTACTTATCTCTCAACTTTCTTTGCGCTTCTTTATTTATTATATCTTTTGGCGCTGTTCTTATCTCCTTTTTCCCCGTCTCTTCTTATTTCTTAACAGTCTTCAAGTTCTTTTTCTCCAAATCCTCTTTGTTCAGTCCTTGCCATTCCATATTTTCTCTGGAGTTAGCCAAATATATCTGTATAATAAAATGTTAAAAATATTTACACTCGATACATTTACTCTCACCAGAAAAAGAATGTTTGCATAGAGAAAGAAATAACTGTTAAATATCATACAAAAAGGTTACGCTTCCTCAAAACTAGAATGCCCTATGAAAAACTTTTAAATAAAAAACAGTGACGTGGGACCCACGAATTTGTCACGCAAAAGTGACCTCGGGTGACCTGACCCTTTACCGGTTGAACGACTATCGATCCCAGCCTCTCCAAAACGGTCCGGGGAGGGCGAATGTTTACCAAGTTACCAGAAAGTCACGCGATTGCCCTAGGGGAAGGGGAAATGTAGAATATAAAGAACATACACCTTAGGCCGAAGGCCAAGCGCTGGGACCTATGAGGTCATTCAGCGTTGAAAAGAAAATTGAGAGTAAAAGGTTACAAAAATGTAACAGGAGGAAAACCTCCCAGTTGCACTAAGAAACAATTGTTAGAAGAGGGGGGGAAAGTAAGATGGAAGAACATGAATGGAGGCACAGTGAAAGGAATGAAAGGGGTTACAACTAGGGGCCGAAAGAACGCTGCAAAGAACCTTAAGTAATGCCTACAGTGCACCGCGCATGAGGTGCACTGACGGCACTACCCCCATACGGGGAACTGTAGAAGACCTGACCAAGTGCGTTTTTCTTAAATGAGAAACATTGACCTGATTTAGCCAATGGGACTGTCGTTAAGTAGTGACCTTTATATGTCAAAAGGCCAATGAAGCAGGAACTGGCGCGAATTCACAAAACATGAATTCAACAGGAATAAGTACTATAAAGTTAACTTCAACTCATGCATACATATCTCCTTGATAGTTGAATGGATCAGTTCCTGCCACCTCTGTATTAACAAAAAAGGGCATGTTCGAATCCTTTTAGGTGTAAATTATTTCAAAGGTAAAGTGAACGCAATACTAAGGGGTATTTGTGGCTTAATATTTCAAAGTATATAATTCACGTAATGAAGTAGTGACATATATATATATATATATATATATATATATATATATATATATATATATATATATATATATATATATATATATATATATATATATATATATATATATATATAATGTGTGTCTGTGCGTGTGTTTGTGTGTGTCCGTGTCTCAGGGGTAGGAACATATGATACTGAACTATCAAAAAATACAGTAGCCTATAATAACAAATCAGTCTTCTTTAATAGAATTACTTTTAAAGTTAGCAATGTTATTTGAGTTCATATGATAATTAGGCGTTCTTTTGTGATCAGTCTTACAATATTTTCAAAATAGAGGGGGAACAATAAATAATGCAGAAAAAAGGAACGGACCACACCTTCACCTTACATATGTAGATAATAAGTACTTTGTTTTTCATTTGGCTTCTCTGGGCAATGGGTTCGGCGTGAAATGAGTAATTTTACAGTGACGTACTTGTTTAGTGATATAATGGCATAGACTATTAATGATATTGTACCCAATTCCATGAACCCGGCCTAAATTTTCTCGAGTAACCGGAACTCTTGTGCATACTCACTAAAGTGCTTTCTGTCTTGTTGGAGCTTACTAAGCCAACTCAAGGGGTTTCGGCATGTTCCACAGGAATCTATGTACGTTTTGAATAACAATAATAATAACAATAATAGTAATAATAATAATATTAATAATAATCATTATCATCATCATCATCATCATCATAACTTGCTTTAAAACGTTGAGAGAGAGAAGGGATGTTTGTAATCTAAAGGTTTTTATTCGATAACTGAAACAGCCGTACTATCAAAAGATGGCTAAATCTTTCCGCACTGAGGATGATTAAGTTCGCTGTAAAAGCTGCTGAGCTGCTCGACATCAGACCTTTAGTCTTTTAAAGTCTTACTAATAAGCAAATTATTTTATGTTGTATTTCAGAGATAATGGTAAGTGCTGACATGTAAACCTACATGTAAATCTATGTTTATGGTCCCTTCTTCCTCCCATCTGAAAAATGTAGAAGGAATGTTATCTTCATTACCAAGGATAATAACATTTCACGGTAACTATAAAGTATGGTGAGACAATCTCTCGCAGCAACAGTTATTCATTTTAATAACCTTATTTCTTCCATGAAGGTCTAGGATGGATATATCTTTTCCCTGTCTTTTCTTATCGTAAGGAAAGAAAAGTGCCGTAATATCACTCTTGCTTATAGTATACTTGGCACTGATTTATACTGCATGTTTGTTAATAATTTTTATCTTTCAAACCTACGTCCATTTTCTAACCGCAAACATGTAAATTCGCATAAAAATTATGATTTAATACCATGTAACAAAATCTATTTGCTCATTTTTTACACTCTCCAGTACGATCATATATCATTCGCAAGAAATACCTTTCCCCATGACATACTCATCGTTGAGATGATAATATGACCTTAACTAGTTAAACGCGCTTGCGAAAAATTCTCGCTATTGGACATTTTCAGACTTTTTCGCCTTGCATCCAAAAAGGAAAAAAGATATCGAGTCAAGTTTTCGCTGTTTATAGCCAAAGACGGATTTCAGCCGGGTGGTATATCTTTTCCCCTCATCCAGTAAAACGAATTTTACTCCAAAGTCAATATCAAAGTTCCGGCGTTGGGGCCTCAAGTTAAGGTCACAGAGCGAGTATTGGAGACAGGATGGAATATCGGCCGAGAGAAAAAGTTAAAATTAACTCATCAAAGCTGAAGTTAAATTGATTGGTCTCACTTTGCTGCGTCTGAAGGCATTCAGAAAGATTGATTGACAAGTTTTTAATTTCACTTTCATAATTTTAAGTTCGTCGATGGTTCATTTAACTAAGCTTTTATCTTTTCGTGGTGATTCAACTTGATATTCGATGCAACAACGAATTGGGCCTAATTAAGTTATATCTTTTCTTTCCTAGGTACCAAAAAATTATTTAATAATGAGATCATCTCATATCACTGGTTATTTCTACAATAAATATTCCATAATGTTAAGGGGAAATTTCGTAGCAATCTAACAAAGCTACCAGTTTAAAGAATGAAACGAGAGAGAGAGAGAGAGAGAGAGAGAGAGAGAGAGAGAGAGAGAGAGAGAGAGAGAGAGAGAGAGGAGTAAATCAAAACCAGTCTAAACGAATTGTGGTTCACGGGACCTCAAAAACATTTAGAAAAACTGTGTAGGAAAACACTACGTTCTGATTACTAGAATATCAGTCGTACATTTGACAATTTGGCACGGTTCTAAATTAAAGTACCATAAGGATTCAAAACCCAGCCAGGCTAAAGGATAAATGCACACACACACACACTCAAGACTCAAACTCTCACAGAAAATGACAAAACCGCACGCAGAATCTCAATTTACCGAAAGTTACTTTAAGAAAATGTAACTTTCAAGTAACACTGCTGTATTGACGGCAAATTACAGCATTGCAAATTGCAATTCGTATTCATGTTGAGTGACCTGAGATATCTATTATACTACAAAATTTACACCGGCATTAATTACATTAGCTTAAATCTGGCGGCGTTGTAAAGGAGTCTTTTTATGTTAAGCAATATAAACATCACAATGTTAATTACTATTTCCATTCTTCCCTTGGTGTTCCCTTTTTAATTTTCTCTAATTTCGCTTTATTCAAGAGGTTCCTAAAACCCCTTTTCACAACGACTGGAAGAACAAGAGAAAAAGAAAGAAAAATGTACATTATAAGAGACACAGATAGGAGAAAGGAAAGATAATCCTGGATAAATCCCACGAAGACCTAGAGAAAATTTTGTGTAATAAAAATCAATGACGCTTATCCCCTCTGGCAGAGCTCGGCTGTCTGAATCGGGTGATTAACATAACACCGCGTTCGGATCCTTGCACCCACACGAACTTCATAATGAAGTCGGAGGCAATTAAGACCTATCCCATTAATTCGATTAACATTTTAATAAATGATGACCTATTGTGACTTGATTCTGACCTAAACTAAAGTTCAAGAGGAGGAAATGATGCAGTTTAGTTCACTGGAAACAGAAAATAAAACCAGTTTAGAGATTCGGTTCAATGTTTCGAATACGCCGTCGATTCCACTTATCCAGCAGTCACTATTCAGGGAGAGAGAGAGAAGTTCACAATTTCCATGATAATGAACCTCTTCCTTCATTTGTTTATAACTTTAGTTTTTATAATTCATACGATTAAGATTTAGTCGTTTTTCTTTTATTAATTTATCTTCTTTTACATATTGGTACTAAAGCTGACCTCGTTAGAAAATTTACTGATAATGTAAAATTTAAATGAAAAATAGAACCCTTCGGTTTTTTTTTGTTAGGGTTGTCTCAACAACTTCCACTGATTAAATATACAAATGTTCATTTTGTACTAAAAGAAAAAACAAACACACTAATGGGAGAATAAGTTTCAGCCCTCAGGTGGTTTGAGCTCCCATTAAGGGAGTATGTTAGGAACTGCAATTACACACCGCGTTACCGACCACGCAGAGTCAAATAGTTTTTTTTTTCTTTACTCTCGGACGTCAGTGCCATGTACGCGCCTGCATACTGAATTTAATAAACTGGTATACTTACAACGAGCTAAACAGGCTGAACCTTCACGAAAGGAGAGAGAGAGAGAGAGAGAGAGAGAGAGAGAGAGAGAGAGAGAGAGAGAGAGAGAGAGAGAGAGGCTACTAATAATAATTCTGCCACCTTGAAAGCTTTCTGCACTATCCGACCATAAATCAAGATTTTTTGATATTTTGGGGGAACCGTGTGATCACGTCTGGATCACATTGCTCAAAGGAGTGCCAGTGGGAATGGCGAAACGTTTCGGCTGGTCCTCCTTTCTTTTCGCCATCTCTCTCGGCTAAATTCGGAAAATTGGGACGAAAAGGACGGGGGTTAAAATAAATGATAAAACTGGAACAGAGGGAACAAGGGGCAAATTCTCGTTAATTTCGCGGTGGGGTCACAGACAAAGGAAATAAAATATCGCCATTTTTTAGCGTCATTATTTCATCTGATGAAACAACAAAGTCATTTTTCATTTTCACGATGGAACTGCCTGTAACGATTCCATTTCACTTTCCTTGAGTCGCCTGTGCTTACAGGAACCAATGGTTGGGTTTTACAGGTATTTTGATATAACGCCTTTTGTGATACGTATTCGTATTTATATATTACTAATGGCAGGACTTTTCTTCATAAACGTCTTTGCCTTTACATAGTTTTTGAATACAGACCGACGGAAAGGACAACTTAAAATTCTTCAGCCAGACACGTAAATAAAAAACATCTTTTGTAATATGTCATTCATATTTCTACAAAATTATTGACATTTCTCCATATACGCCATTGCCTTTAGTTTTTTTTTCAGAGGCGACGGAAAGGATAACTGAAAGTTCTTAAGCAGGACCGAAAGAATATTATTGCAAGCATATACACAACACGAAAGTTTGCATCCCACGCAGATTTTCTGGACAAGAAAGGAATGCACACAAGAATACTTTATAAGTGCACAGGTGATGACTTGACGAAAAGCAATAAAATAAGGGGACCTCCAATAATCAACAAACCGTTCAAAGCAATTGCAACAACGGCCGCTATTCTGTCCGTTAACTAGTCGATAGAATAAATAAAATATCAAAGGGAGAGAACTTCCAGACCTCATTTCTCACCATCGATTTAACGAGTCGGGATGCGAGATAGGGTTGAAATTGATCCTGCCACTCCCATTGACAAACAAACATCAAGAAAGTGGGAGAAAAATCTTGAATTCGGTCTCCAAATTCAAGATTCACAAAGAAAGAAGACAGATTTTTTTTTTTTTTTTGAGTTCTTCTTCCAGTTAGTGAGAACACTTAATATCCATATTCATGTATCGGATGATTACACGAACCGTACTTAATTTAACTGATGTCATTTTAGTATTAGTTTCTTTACGGAACGTTCCATACATTTTCAGGCATAAATAACCTCAGATATTTATTCTGAAATGTAACTGTAATACGACCGGCCTTCCATCTATGGAACAGAATATGGAATTTAGGCCAAAGGCCAAGCGCTGGGATCTAGGAGGTCATTCAGCGCTGAAAGGGAAATTGAAAGTAAGAAGGTTTGAAAGGAGTAACAGGAGGAAAACCTCACAGTTGCACGATGAAACAACTGTTAGAGAGGGTGGAAAGTCAGATGGAAGAAGAATATGAACGGAGGTACAGTAAGAGGAATGAAAGAGGTTGCAGCTAGGGGCCGAAGGGTCGCTGCAAAGACCCTTAAGTAATGCTTACAGTGCTTCACGTGAAGTTCACTGGCAGCACTAACCCCTGCGGTGAGCCTTCCATCTATGCATAGCGAGGAATTTATCCCTTTTATGCACCGAATAAAAAGAGGTCTTTTGCAAACGCTTCATTGCGCTCTCTTGAGAAATAAATCCTTCAGAAGACTGAACATGAGCATCGGATATTCTTGCTGAGCAATATGAAAACAAAAATATTATAAAACATAAAAACAAGTAGAAATGTAAGAAACTTTTACTCGTTTATATACTCAGTTCTTTCTGCATATCAAAATATCTCCAGTTACTCATTAATTTGTTATTTTCTCTATTCAAGCATTTATCTTGTTATGTTTATTTATATCATTAAGTTCTTGGGTACTTTTTGACTCTGTCTACGAAAAAATTCTCTGCATCCACACTCACACTTGTACATGCAAAGACGCACGCACGTACACACACACACACACATATATATATACATATATGTATACATACATATATATAGTATATATACATTATATATAAATATATAATGCATATACATATACATACATTATATAATAAATAACATATATATATATATATATATATATATATATATATATATATATATATATATATATATATATATGTACGTATAACTGAATCACGAAAATATGGAACACGATGAATATATAAATAAAGACAAAGTCCACGAAGGAAAGAGAAACGATGGAGTGCTGCAAGGCCATTCGGCTTATAGTCCTTTACTTAGCTAAGTAAAGGACTATAAGCCGAAAGGCCTTGCAGCACTCCACTGTTTCTCTTTCTTTCGTGGATTTTGTCTTCATATATATACATATACATATATATATATACATATATATATACACACACACACATATATATATATATATATACATACATATATATATACACACACACACACACACACACACACACATATATATATATATATATATATATATATATATATATATATATATATATATATATATATATATATATATATATATATATATATATATATATATATATATATATATATATATATATATATATATATATGGAATTTTCTCTTCTTACGTTCTCCGTGATCTATGATCCATTTCACATTGAATTAGTTTCACAGAGAGCAGGGAAGTTACAAAGATTTGCACTTCGTGGGAGCAACACCCGTACATTTCGATAATAGCACGAAAACGCTTAGATAATGCAAAGATACGGGCTGCTTTAAGCAAGAAATATTGCTTGGAGCCAAAACAAGTTCCTCTAGCAGCAGCAAAACCGAAGCAGAAGTATGAAAGACGAAGGCAGTAAACCATTCTTTATTAAATTTCAATCCAACCACTTTAGCTCTACTTCCGAGTAAATCGGTAATTAAAAAATGCTCATAGTAGCATGTGTCTTGAAATGGAGAAACAAATCCACTGTTATATATGGGTACAAATATATTTAAAAATACAACTAAACAGAGAGCTTTCGGGAATCTGTTCGATTTCCCTTTTCAACAGTCTGTAAAGGGGAATCGAACAGATTCCCGAAAGCTCTCTGTTTAGATTTACTTTTAAATATATTTGTACCCATACATAACATTGGATCTGTTTCTCCAAATCGATAATTACCAATTATCAGTTTCTTTTCCTATACATGTTTATAAGAAACGTGGATGAGTAAGGAATATGCTACGTAACAATGATATCCATGAGGAACGATTATGATTTACATACAGGCGAGGTAACTTCTGTTTCTTATTCCCATTCCATGATCTGGATTCCAAGTTTCTATTTCATCTTTCACAACCGATGACGTTACCATCTTTGTTTGGTTCTTGAATTTCAAGCGTCAGGAAGGTATTGATTTGAAGAGTTATGCATGTTATGTAATCATCGTGGTCATAAGTTTACAATTTTTGTAGCATTACATTACACCTACAATGGATACTGCAACCAATGCTGGGTATAAAAATGGAAATATCAAGTTTATGGGCAAAATTGTCTCCAAAGTAAGCGTGTTTTTTCCTGTTAAATTTTGCTTGCTTCTGTTAGTGCTTATTGTTCTATATATTTTATGATATGCATTAATGAAATCCAAATGTGGAGAATACTGAAATACTGTATAAATATTCAATATTATTTTATTCAAGTCTGAATGCTTAATTCAATTCACCTGGGCATCGCTCAAATAGCGGACAATATTCAAATTTGTTAGGTCTTTCATACACACCTGAAAATAGAGAGTATTATTCTTTTTGATGAGGGATCGGTTACCAAAATGTTACCAACAAAGTAAACCATTCTGTTTCAAGAGCCATTTCAAGTTCATCGCTTATACGTGTCATACTCAGGCGCCCATTATGGTGATCGTTAACAGCGTGAAACTTTCAGTGTCAGCTTCTAACCACAGTTAAATATTAATTAATATCAAAATAGAAATTATAAAATACCAGTAACAAAAACTAAGAACATAAAATACAAGGCTGACAATCAGTAACTCAGATGTAGAGTGTCTATTATTAGTTGTTTCAGTAGAGAGAGAGAGAGAGAGAGAGAGAGAGAGAGAGAGAGAGAGAGAGAGAGAGAGACTAACATGCCAAGCCATGCCCCACAGCTAGTCAGCTGATCAATAAAGCGAGATTCAGCGCTGACAAACCACTACTTTCTTCGCACGCCACACCCGCTTCAATGGTGTCCCTCTAGTAACTGCCTCTTTCCATGGCCTCGAGTTATATATATATATATATATATATATATATATATATATATATATATATATATATATATATATATATATATATATATATATATATATATATCAAGATGACTTACTTATACATTCATTCAACTAATAGCTACCAGATATAATCGTGTCTATAACGACTGTATCAACATGAATGCGGCAATTGCCACGTACAGAACACTACGCTAGCAAATTAAATAATCTGACGTCTTCTCATGTAATCCTTGATGGTATGGAAGGCGCTGAAACTAGTCTTTGTTTTGATCAACATATCCGCAATGCGCAGCGGTGTGCGTGCAATGGTTTGGTTTCACTTTGCTTTTTTTTCATCGCCAGGACCACGCAATACTAGTACGTGGGTTTTAACGCATGCATAATAAGAATCACAGTGGGCTGCGCGTATGCATAAGAATTATACAGAGTACCGTGTTTCTTAACTTAACTGATTTCCATTCCAAATTCAGATATTGTCGGGGACAACATTAAATTTATTATTTATACTTTCACGCGCTAAGCAGCAGCGCCTTTTGTGCCTTTGTTTGCTTCAGCACGCTCGTTAATTTCAGACTTTGGCGTCAGCGCTCCGGTTTTACATTTGAAAGAAACCCGCTCAGGGTTCCTTTCATGTTTTCCACACATTTACTAAAAGTGGTACAGATATGGTCAACTGTTCTTTAGATCAGGAAAATTTTCCCAATTATTAACCCCAGGCTGCCTGATTTCAGCAATTATTACATAAGCCACTTGTGTTAGGTTCTTGAGAAAAATTAATTTTCAAGTTCCTTTTTATTCAGTTTCGTATTTTCAAAAAACTTCGCAATGTTTGGTTTAGCTGCCAATTGGCTTTCCACAATGAGGTACACATCAGTATCGATGCATTTGTAATCTACTCTTTTCTAATCAAAATTTGCAATCTTTAAATGAGCATGAAATCCTGAAAACTGGTAAATTACTAGGTGTCCGAAAAGTCAGGAACCAATGTGAATTTTCATATATTTTCATATGTTAAAGTCGGTATTAATAGTGGATGGCAGGATTCAAAACTTTCGTGATACACACGATTCTCCTAAACCCACTGCATGAGTCGGTTCTTTCCTACCTCAATTTTAATCCATATATCAGAATCATATTTCTCAAGTACTTCCTGAGTAAATAAATTATAAATAAATTAATCACATTCCGTACAACTAATAAATTATACGGAACGTGATAAAAATCATTTCGGTATATGACAGTATCCCTGGGTAATGAATGATGAACAACTTTAAAACTGCCTTTTGTGAAGAAAAGGTTAGAACTGCGTTTCAGGATGAGGTCTCCCAACTTGATTCGAGGCTTTCCCTTTGAACTTATGGCTGGGATTATGGGACATCAGACGCTATTCAGGCTGAATTAACGCTCGTTTATCACAGGGCGTTTATTTTCTAGGACTTTTCCAGATGTGATCTTTAGTGATTTCAACCCCGAAAAAATAAAGTCTAAGCGCCTATTGTTCATTCTTTTGTGTGTGGAACTTCGAAGTTAATCCCGAGACCAGGGAAGGGCTTTCAGCTGACGGAACTCTTGGATTTCTCGTTCTATTTCAGGAATGATTCGGACTACTTCTGCAGTATAATATATATATATATATATATATATATATATATATATATATATATATATATATATATATATATATATATATATATATATATATATATATATATATATATATATATAATATAATGTTTACGTATACATATATTTATATATATACATATATTTAATAAATAATGGGACTTCATTTAAACTGGATGGTATCTAGCAGAGATATTTATTCGGGGAAAGTTACAAGCTTTCCAGGACCAAATGTCCTAATAGTCTGGTAGCCGTAGAATGCATTCTACGGCTACCAGACGATGAGGACAGTTAGCCCTGGAAAACTTGTAACTTTCCCTGAAAATATATCTCTGCTAGATACCATCCAGTTTAAATGAGGTCCTATTATCATTTGTATTAATACTCAGAACAAGTGTGTAAGTGGTAAAGTTTAATATATATACTACATACATACTGTATATACATACATACACACACACACACACACACACACATATATATATATATATATATATATATATATATATATATATATATATATATATATATATATATATATATAATGTTGAGAACCAGTGAAATAAATATATAAAAGAAAGATGGAATACAAGTGTTTTAGGGGTATGGACATGTAGAACGAATGGGAGAGCATACACCTATGAAAGAAGTTGCACGAACTTGATGTATATAGGAGCAGGAGGAGAATGGAAAGCAAGGAAATGTGGAATTGATGGAGACAGAACTGCTAGAAAGTAAAGGCATCTGCAAATATACTTATTTAGAATAAAACAAATTTAACGGAGCAGGCTGTCTTTGTTGAGTTGCCTGAGCAGGGGCGCTCTAGTGTGATTAGTGTTGCCAAAAGGGTTCTCTGTTTCATGGGGAAAACATTTGCCATGAAAGTATTCACTCGTATTGTCTTTGCAAGTGAAATGAGGGAATATAATGCTACAACCTGACGCACTTTATAATGATTTCTTTTATATATGTATATATATATATATATATATATATATATATATATATATATATATATATATATATATATATATATATATGGTGTATATACATATATATATATATATATATATATATATATATATATATACATATACATATACAGTATATACACATATAAGGGCCGGAGCTGAGGCTCAAGTATACATCACGAAGGAAGCAGTAGGGAAAGGCATCCTCATCATCTACAGTTTATTTTCAATGCCGACGTTTCATGACGAATTCCAAGTCGCCTTTTCAAGGCTATAAAATATAATATAATTTGCGAACATGAGTACCAAATTAATCCAATGGCAACAGCTCTTTATGAGGTGTTTTGTTTTAAATATTTTTACTACATAAAGAGCTGTTGCCATTGCATTAATTTGGTACTCATGCTCATAAATTATATTATATTTATAGCCTTGAAAATGCGACTTGGAATTCGTCATGAAACGTGTATGTCTATATATATATATATATATATATATATATATATATATATATATATATATATATATATATATATATATATATATATGTGTGTGTGTGTGTGTGTGTGTGTGTGTGTGTGTGTGTGTGTGTGTGTGTGTTTCGCATTTCCTTGCTTTCCATTCTTCGTGCAACTTCTTTTATAGGTGTATGCTTTCTCATTCATTCTACATGTTGAAACCCCTAAAACGCTTGTTTTCCATCTTTCCATTATATATTTCTTTCGTCGGTTCTTAATACTATTAACTGTGTTGCATGTATTCCACATGATATTTCTCCAAACATTCATACCACCGCATTTATAAATAAGTAGTCACACTTACTGTTCTTAGTACAGGAATAAATTATCAAATTATTTTCTGTATATTAATAATAACGTATGCATTTCTGCATTCAACGTTTGCTTTATGCCTTTTTAACGTTAATTTTTTCCTATTAAATAATAAACTATATCACGTGCCAGATTTATTCATTCAGTTACACTTTCCCGCACGTCCTTCCGGGGAATCGTCTCGATATGATGCCACAGAACAGCGTTGCAAATCCATTCCATCGTTATAATTAAGAAATGAAACCGAAGCTGCAATTCGCCTTCCTCTGTTATGCAAGAAACAAAGAACCAAGTGATTGGGTTGTGCGTTATCCTCTAACGTGGAATCTAATTTAAAACCGTCGGAGCTAATTAGCGTGTAGTACTAATAAAATCAGGTTTCGTTTGGTTTTTCCATTTCGACTGTTCAGCTGCCGTGTACAACTAACCTCATTTTAAACCGTATAATTTTTCTTCAACTTGTATCCAAAATGATGAACTGAACTGAACTTGTCATTTAATGTTACTTCATTTACTTAGGATTTTGGGTTTTCCCTATTCAAGTATGTAAAACATCAAGCGTGATGTTTATATTGGCCCAACAGTCAATAGGTGATTTTTTCAGGTATTCGTTAATAAAGCCTTTTTTTTTTACTGGAGTGATCTCACACATACGCAAGTGCGATTGAGTGCGAGAGAACTAGGGGAGAATATTAAAAGCTTCACACCAGCAGGGTGGGGGTTACTCCATGAGGTATTTCTTATTCAATTATGCGTCTACATTCTGATGGAGTGCTGGTCACTCATGCCTGTCATTCTCTCTCTGTCCCTCTCTCTATGTCTCTCCCTCCTTTCCCCACTACTCACGAGAAGTTAAATAATATCCAAGTACCTCTTTCACTCTTCAGGTCAGCAAAGGGATACTGAATTTTAAGCAAAAAACTCATACCGCTCCTTAGTTTGACTCTCGAACTCAGTGTTCCTCTGCACTACGTAGCAGAGAGAGAGAGAGAGAGAGAGAGAGAGAGAGAGAGAGAGAGAGAGAGAATAATGACAGCGATGTAATTTAATGGTTGACCCCTCAAACGCTTGCATCGCAGTCGAATTTGTTCTGAAATTCACAAGATTTCTTTCCCGTGCATTCGTTCGTTTCAAGTCAGCTCTAATTCAGTAATGAACAGAGGTGCAAGTACTTTCGAGCTCACCTCTCCAGCTTGTTTTCAGAATCATTTTAATTTTTCTATTCGAAATTCTGATCTTCAGTACTACACTGAACTTGATACACGAACATGCATATCAACTCAAACGACTAATACATTCTAAATTAACAAAGACATTACGCACTTCAAAAATGAGAACTGTTAGAGCCAAGAGATTACTAAATCAGGAAATAAATGAGTGGGAAAGTCAGTTCCTATTTCACATCAGGATGTGATTTTCTGTTTATCTCCTTTGAAATGTTTTATCAATAAATTTGCTATAATAGTAACTGATGATTTCTTCTCAAATGTGAAGTTAAAATGAATTAGACTTCTACCTCACGCAGATTTTTCATGCTTTTATCTGCGCCTAGTGGCTAGTCCAATGGATGAGAATCGTTTACAACGTTGGAATGATGTAAAAACAAGGTGGTGAGATGATATTCAGTGCAATACACACTTGCATATATATATATATATATATATATATATATATATATATATATATATATATATATATATATATATATATATATATATATATATATATATATATATATATATATATATATATATATATATATATATATATATATATATATATATATATATATATATATATATATATATATATATATATATATATATATACTGTATATGTATTTATACATATACATATAAATACTGTTTATGTATATGTATGTATATATATACACATATGTATGTATGTATGTATGTATGTATACAGCTAGTGTCACTATATTCAGCTAAGGCCACAGGACAAATGAAAAGAAAAGAGCACCAAACGCTTCCGCGTTATTTCCAACACATTTTCGAAATTACTCGAAAGCGCATGGTGCTTCTTTCTTTTTATTTGTCCTGTGGCCTTAGATGATTATATATATATATATATATATATATATATATATATATATATATATATATATATATATATATATATATATATATATATATATATATGTGTGTGTGTGTGTGTGTGTGTGTATAAACAAGGCTTAATATATATATATATATATATATATATATATATATATATATATATATATATATATATATATATATATATATATATACCAGGTTTAAATGACCAATTATGTCTGGTATTACAAAAAGAGTGAATGATATCCCAGTGTATTTTTTACCGTCCCATCTGAATTGAAATAACGTTTACTGAGCTACTATGAAGAGCGAGTACAGTTAATGTATCTATAACATCTACGAAGGGGTCAGTGACCTTTCTGTAGCATTGATTATCTACCCTCGCAACTCCCACTATGTATTAGGTGTGGTCGTCACAAGGTTTAATGGCTATCAAACGTCTTCTTTAAAAAATCGCGTCTTTTCTTCCATCAGCGGGTGTGCTTCTGATTTTTTTTTTCTAAAATATCATATCCGAAATTTAACCGTCCTCAAGGAGAATTTTCGTATAGATTTAAAGCAGCGAATAACGCCGAGTCTTGGATGAAATTGTGCTTACGTGTTTAAACTGTAAATTCCAAGATGCGTTAGGAAGTTTAACTCGAACTTTATAAGGAATCATTACGTGTCTTGGGAAATTAAGAATCAATTTAAATTTCCTCGATAGCCTTTCGAGATAGGAATACAACTTACCTCTCAAAAGATCTGTCAGAGCAGATTTTTTTCCCCCAAGAACTTTGTTAATCTTTTACCTGGGACGCCAGAATTGTGGCCAAAATTATACGTAGATGTAAGTCTCACCACGCCATGTATTTTTGATGATGCAGCTGGGGTTACTAATGGAGCCGGGAAAAGCCCCATGGTTTGATCGTCTTACGCAAATATTTGGGATCAGGTCAGGAGGCCTTTCATCGGAAAATTGGGTTTGGAAGAGAGTTGACTCAGTCACAAGCGCGCACGAACATGTACAGGACTTTATCTGTGGGAACCAGAAGCCCGTTAGAATGGAAACTATCCCGAATATTTTTTTGACCTTAGCAGCTTCGTACAACTGAGCATATCCACAAGGCATTCCATGGGATTACTTTTTGTTAAGTCGTACTTAAGAATACATCCACAAGGGATTCCATGGGATTACTTTCTGTTAAGTCATACTTAAGAACACATCCACAAGGGATTCCATGGGATTACCTTCTGTTAAGTAATACTTAAGAACATATTCACAAGGGATTCCATTGGATTACTTTGTGTTAAGTCATGCTTAAGAACATATCTACAAGGGATTCCTCCTAACTTACTCTTCAGAGAGTTCCATTTTCACAAGGTGAGGCTCTGAGGATCATATTTCATTATATTGGACATCAAACAATTACATACAGCACGCAGGCTTAAGAGGATTATGAGATACGGTTTCAGAGGAGGACACAGAATATGGTATCCGACGCATTGGGAAGTCCCATGCACGAGTGGCAAGTTTAGATATTACATTTCAACGCTCTAATCCTAATATTATTACTTTTTACTTTCCCGTATAATGGAATGTGAACTCTGTTGCACTCCACTGCAAGTGAACCGTATTATTACAACTAGGAGAATTGCATTTATGCCCTGCCGAGTGGAACTGAGAGCATGGCATACGATTATGCTGGATTTTAAAGAATCAGACCCTCTGTGGAGCTTCAGATGACTAATTCCACTTTATGAAAGACCAAGGAATTACATTACGATAGACTGATTTTAAGCTAATTAACTTTAGTCACGTGGATCCCTTAAAATTTTATCGCGACTGACTAGACTGCAGATATTCATTTTATCTTCTTTTTTTTTTTAACGAAGAGCCAATTCAAGGGATTTCAGGAAATCATCTCTGAGAACTGCCTACCACTTCGCTAGGCTTATGGAACCCTCTCGGTGCCTTGTTTCCACTCCCCTACGAATGAGCCGCTTTCATGCCAATCGGGACCTTTGCTCAAACCCGGGCTACCTTTGAGTAAGTGCGCTAAAGTGTTGAAGGAGATAAGAGGCCTGACGTTGATCTTTGGACTCGGACCAACAAACAGAGTCTATTCATTTTCAGACGAAACCACCAGGGAATCACATTTCACCGAGTATGTCATTTACACATTACGGGGGCTTCGTGGAGTTATGTGCACTACACGGACTACAGGTTTTAAGTTTCATTTCATGGTACTCAGAGTAATGACCTTCCTGTACGCAGTACTTTTATTTTATCAGAAACACCAGAAATTGAAGTGCAATGCTGTCCAATTATGAAGATGGCGCTGGCAGATTACATTCCCTAAATGGTAATGACGCAAAGTATACTCAAGTTCGTAGCCACAACTGAATTTCGGAATTATATTGTCAGTACCCAAACATTCCTTGGGACATCTAATTTCAAAATCAAAATCCTGTTACTTGTCTGGATTTTACGTTAAAGCCTGGGCTGTCGTCCTTCAGTTAGGGAATCCTAATCACACGCTGATAGGTCAAACTGTTTGTCCTTTTGATGCATCATTGTTGTCTTGTCTTGGATCTCCCGACTTAATTTTGTCCCTTCAAATACTACTTATATATTTTCTTCGCTGTATGAAAAAAACTTTAGGAATTTCTTGTGGGAAACTTTCGTCAGCTGAACAATCACTTTGAAAGTCGCTTCAGTTTACAAACAAAAACTTGGCATGAAATGTTATCAATTTCACTGGCTCTCAGTGTCTTTGTTTATATAGCCAAAGGCCTCCTTGCCTTCCATTAATAGTGTTTTGTTTACTAGGAATATATTTCTTTTATCACAAACTAATTACGTTAAGTAAACTAATCGTGAAAATAACTAGCTTAAATGTTATCATGATCAAGCGACTTGACTTAGGCTGCGAGGAGGCAATTTCCCATTTATATCCAGAAAAGGTTATACAAAATTGCCATTCCCATTTTGCATGTAAAGAAAAACTCTCAATATGATCAACACAAATGCCAGGTGCCATTACCCTTTGATGTCACCTGTAACGAGTTGTAATTAGATGCTCTTCTGATATTTGGATTAGACTTCCAGGAATGCTGAAATATTTTAGCAATGATGCGAATAATCATTGCAGTTGCATCCTTTTTCTACACTCATTCTATGTAAGTCGTTCTTCTGGAAGTTTGTCTTTTTCATGAGCCAGTCTTTAAAAAAAGGTTTTCTTGTTTTAATTTCTCTTCAGTGAAGACTGGTTATTTTGTTTCGAATGTATCTATAGGCTAAAGCGTTAGTATAGATATTTATAGCTGCCACGATATCGTATGTTTGCGTTATAAATATTCTTCCCAAGATCTCTCTCTCTCTCTCTCTCTCTCTCTCTCTCTCTCTCTCTCTCTCTCTCTATATATATATATATATATATATATATATATATATATATATATATATATATATATATATATATTTATATATATAAATATATATATTATATATATATATAAATAAATATATATATATATATATATATATATATATATATGCATGCATGCATGTGTGTATGCATATATATATATATATATATATATATATATATATATATATATATATATATATATATATATATATATATATATATGCATATAGTATATATATACACATAACATATATATATATATATATATATATATATATATATATTTATATATATTTATATATATATATATATATATATATATATATATACATATGTTATGTGTATATATATACTATATGCATATATATATATGTATATATATATATATATAATATATATGAATGAATTTTATCACATCACCGTGATTCATGTACAAGCATTAAGCTATAAATATCCTTTAATTTTCAATTCGCTCTACCTCGGAAATAATATATTTTCTTATATGTTATCCAAAGGGGAATTTTATAGTTGATAATTAGTTCGTCGTCTCGTGGGCTCGAACCACGGAAGACAAGAACTCAGGACTACAGTGACACCTTAAACCACACAGCCATCCAGGGAGGTATAAACTAATACCGACTACCAACTACAAATCACTGTCGAACTCAGGTATTTGTAATTAGAATCGATATCAACCCACCTCGACCATATCAGCTGTGTAGTGCGTTTGTCGCACGCAGCCATATTATGAATGAATTTTATCACATCACCGTCATTCATATACAAGCATTAAGCTACTAATGTCCTTTAATATCCAATTTGATCTACCTTGGAAACAATATATTTTCATATATCAAGGTGATGTGATAAAATTCACTCATAATATGGCTGCGTGCGAAACGCACTACACTGCTGTGGTCGAGGTGGGTTGATATCGATTCTAATTACAAATACCTGAGTTTGACAGCGATTTGTAGTTGGGAGTCGGTATTAACTTATAACCCCCCTGATGGCCGTGTGGTTTAAGGCGTCACTGTAGCCCTGAGTTCATGTCTTCCGTGGTTCGAGCCCACGAGACGACGAACTTATTATCAACAATAAAATTCCTCTTCGGATAACATATATGAAAATATATTTTCCGAGGTAGAGCGAAATGGATATTAAAGGACATTATTTTGTAGCTGCTCGCATATATATGTATATATATACTGACATCCATATATAATGTAAATTATTCCAACAAAAAGTTTCAATTATATGAGTAATCGAATTTCCCGGCAGTTTATTTGCTAAACAATAGTCGTTTCCTAAATGTTCCGGAAACATTTTTGCTTAGGATCACGCAGAATAGAGCCACTTGTCCGACTGAACGTCTGGGGGACATTAAAATCAAAGCACAGGAGAAAAACAGTAAAAAAAAATGAGTATGGTAGAGCCACTATTTCATTTGCTGGCCACTTAAAACCTTGTTTAGGTAGCTACTGTGATCTGTTTTAGTGGTCATTGTGGTCTTTGTTTTTCTTGGCAACAACGAGCCTCTGGTATGGTCGCCACTGAAGGCCTTCGTTTTAGTGGCCACTGAGGGTCTTTGTTCATAGGTGGCCACTGATGCCTTTGCTTTGCTGGCCACTAAAGGCCTTGATATGCTTGCCATTAAAAGACTTTTTTTTTTATTCTACAGGATGCCTGCAACAAAGGTTGTTATTTGTTTGTTGAAACCACATATAAAGAAACCACTTATGATGAAACCACATACAACCGACCACTAGGTAAACATAACACAATTTTCCTTGCTATCGAAGCAGCCCTTTTTATTAGCTTAATCATTACGCTTTCCCTTAATTGCTTCATTACAAGTAATCATCAACTCTTGTACTAAAAGTTTGAGTTTTCAAACTTTAAAGTGATTATTAAAGTAATTATTTCAAAATTTTCCTGTATTCCTCATTACCACAACGCCAAACTATTAGCTGTACGAATACTTTAGATTGAAGTTATTAATCAACGTTAATATGGCTTTAATTCGGGTCATTGTTCTAATGGCGGCAATAATGCAAATATACGCTCTATAAATTACTGCCAAAGAAACGCTTAATGTTAGTAATGTACCTATACTTTGGAATATTATTTTCTACGTCCTTTACCAGACAGAAATTTTCTCTCGCAAGTAAAGTCTTCACGGGAAATCATTTGGTATAAATCAGAATGTCAACGAGTGAATGATAAGAAAGAAAAGGAAGTTGAAACTTTCAGTTTTTCAGTCCCAGATTGGCATTCGTCAACCGCATGCTCTCTGCCAAACCAATCAGTGATGAGAGTCACGTGACATTTGTATATCTCATGTGTATACAATAAAGCTGTGTTTGTCTCATTCATTCCTCCTCCTCGCGATTTCACTTTCTTTCTTTTCCCTAACCTCTCTCCTAGTGACGCAACAAGAATAATACTATGCTTAGAACAATTCAGTTATTATCTTTGGACTTCATTATATGATATGAAGGATGCAAGATGGTAACATCTCATATCTCATGATATATTTCAAGTGCAGCGAAAAATGAGTGTCCAAAGTTTAATACATGTAGGCATAGTGTTGCCAATGAACAATGCATCGTTAAAAATGATAATACGAGACTTACTTATCAACAAAGTCTCGAAATCCACTGACTAAGTTGTATCACCATTTTTTTTTCAGGATTCCCATAGCTTCAACTCACAATTGGGCACGCGAATTTCTGTGACAAAATTGCATGGGAAGAAAAGTGAACGTCATTATCTTCAAGGTCAATATTTACCACTTGGGAATACCACACTCCACGCAGGGAATACCAGACATGATAATTGTAGTCTCGCTAAAAAAATCAATCACTACTTTGCTGCATGTCACTGGAAATATACAGTGACTGTGATGACCAAATTTCAGAACCTGATTTCTAAGGACCTAAGCCCTAAGGGATAGTAGAGGCAAAAACAGCAGCACTAGAATCACTTCAAACGAGGCTGGACTGGAGTCAGTACCAAGACTTTTTTGGATTCGAGTAATTAAGCCTATTACAGCCACGCTTCTAGAGTCGTGGTACTTACACACAAGCGTATGAAAATCAACTTTTAAGGAGCTCAGAAACCACTGGAAGGATGGGAATTGGACATTAGTTATCGAAATGAAGACTTGATGTATCCTTTGCACCTGAGGCAGATCTACGTAAATCCGCTGATCTGAGAAACATTTCTTTGTAAAACCCAAGCGCCAGAGTATGGTGGACTTAGAAGAAATTATCCTGATAAGTGAAAAATAAGTAAATTAATTAATAAAATAAATAAAAATCCTATCTAGATTTTCTGTACCCAAGCAATGTGCATTGTTTAAAATCTCAATGACCATTTAAGAGTAACCGACTCTTCTCAAAAATGTGCTTAAGAAAGACCTCTCACGTGTAAAAAAAAAAGCATTTTCTCATTTCATATAAGGTTGATGAGATTCGTAATGCGACCCGGAAAGAATGTAAATTAATTAGGAAGGGAAATGCAAATGAAAGGCACACCTTTATTAAAAGAGAGAGAGAGAGAGAGAGAGAGAGAGAGAGAGAGAGAGAGAGAGAGAGAGAGAGAGAAAAAACGAGCGTATCAGGAACAAATAAAACGTCTGCTGTTGTATTAGTCCCCAGTAAAAATTATTTATAATTATGCTTTCATTACTTGTGTATTTTCTACACACGTCATTAATTAGTCTTCATTAGTCATTCAATTACTATCCCACAAGATTCTCTCTCTCTCTCTCTCTCTCTCTCTCTCTCTCTCTCATGCCACCATTCAGCTTTAAATTTTTTCTTTTTTGCAAATCACCATGGTGAGTTCAAGCCAGAAGGATATAATTGGTTTATTGTAAAGACATCAGCCCCGGAACGTTCCCTGGACTCATTAGTCTGAACTGAACCGGATAAAGTGGTGATGGGAAAACATACGTCATTGTAAGTTAATATTTTACTTTACGTGACTTTCTCATAGTCTACAAATATTCTGTTTCATAAATATAAAATGAAGAGTAGGTACTATTTTTTTTTTATATAATTCTGTCAAAGTTCATGTAATCTGTTTTTCATTCTTATGACCAGTTGGCTTTAATTCCGTCTCATTTTTAAGAAATGTACATTACCAGTCTGGGTAATTAGACAATAATTTTCATCTTTTATAATTTAACAAAATTCTCTGTGATGTACCAATTGAAATAAAGGTGAATATAAATTTCTACCCTGGGATGACTGAAGCCCATTTTAGTCCAGTAAAATTATGTTGCAGTTTACCCAGAAACCTCATAATTCTCATCAATTACAATTAATAAATTAAGTATCTCTTCAACCAAAATAAATTTATCAGTGATTTAAAAAAACAGCTGTTTGCCTCCACAGAAAAGTTGACAAATTAAAACAGCGAATAAAATACATCAAAGCTAAAGATTTTACAACCTGAAATCAGTAAAAGGATTTGCGAACTTAAAACTGGAACGATAAAGAGTTCGCGCAATCGAAAGAAAACAGATAAAAAGAAAGAGATTTAAAAAAGGGACAAAACGAGAAGAAACAGCAGTCAAAAGAGAAGGTCTTAATGTGTCCGTTGCACCAGTCAATGCAACTACCCCTTGAAGCTGGGAATACCGCGCAATCATGCAACTGTGGAACACAGGAAATTAACCCGTTTATTGCCATATCCCTAATTTTGATCCTTGTTCGATATATTCTTCCTTACTACGAAGGTCCCCAGTGACGGAGAGAAAATAATCGCTGATTTTAATGTACTCTGGAAAATAACCACTGATTCCACTTTGCCCTTCAGGATTCCTAAGGCAGAAACGCCGAAGGCAGCTATTGCATTTCCCTTGTCCTGGGAAGGTCTGTGCTTCTATTAGCTATGGGTGAACCGTAATTACCGAAAATTAAGTTATACTATGCATTCAGTTTTTGCAACAAAGACTGCGTGTTCACTGCTTTCATTATCAGTCACTGAAACCTAGAAATAGAAAGAAATAATGTTCTCTATAGTTGTGACTTAACGTATTACACCACTTAATGTTTTTACAATGATTTTGATGATTTTCACAATATTTTCTTTAGACCTATCATTCTTTCAAAAACATTCCAAAATTTTGGCGGGTCTATAACCTGAAAGGCGTTATGTTATTAACTGTAACTGACTACATCATTAGAGGGTTCACATTTCCTTTTCAGTTCCCTGTTCCTTTTTTACAAATAACTTTCTCTATTTTTCATTAGCAAATGCAAGCAATCCAAGCAAAGGAGACGTAGTGCTAGCACAATAAAAAGATTTTTCCTTTTCAAACAAAGAATACTGAAGCGATATTTATATCAAATATCTTGAATAATTTGTGGTAGAATTGTGACAATTAGTACCTAACCTATTTTGAAACGTTTGCATCTTACAAGTGAATACTTAGCTAAGATACTTGAAAGGATCTGCGGTAGATAGTAGTCAGTTAATTAACATTGAAATGTATTCATTAGTGTCGCCTATAAAGCTTAAGCCTACAACAGATCTATACAGGATTTGAAACTCAAGGCCATACCAACACTTAAGACACATAATTGATTTCATACATTGAGTCTGTAATATTTAAATCACGTTACCTTTTCCATGTTCCCTTTTTCTGTTTCAAGTTTTCATGTTTTCAGCTGATATATAGTTGCAAATACATATCGCAAGCTGATTTTTTTTAATAATGAAACCTCGTATGCAAAGACATAAATATGTAGAAATATGTATTAAAGGTTCTTCGCTGAAGTTCTGACCAGATATCTACGCAATTTGGCATCTTTAATACGATATGTTTTTTATCTGAAAAGATTTGAATTTTCAAGGTAAGTGAAATTATACGCTGAACTAACCCGAAATTTCGCAGAGGAATAACATTAAATGGATATTGAACGGCGCATATGATTTTGTGCTTTCAGAAAACAGATCAGCCAGTATTATATGTTTCATTTCATACTTTGGCAGAGCCGACCACATTTAAAATTCACAGGATTTCTACTTAGGCTAACATCGGCAAATTCAAACAAATTTTGTAAATTCTTCATCTTTCGGTGCATCTTAAAACAATGTTAAAAACTAGAAAATAAATTGAACTAAGGAATAAAGAGAATTTTTAAATATATTACTCATCAGTCTTCATCCAATGGTTTAGTGAATGGTTACTGGCATTCAAGATATGCTTCCATTTCAAAGCACGCAATCTGTTTTCATTTTTCTTTGTGCTTGGTTTGACCTTTCATTTTCACTCTGTTAAAAATAATTACAAATAAAAGCAGGAATTCATCAACAATGAAGACGATATGAAGCCTCATTATATGCTGGCAGCCTGCTTAATTCGCTAAAATATTCGAAAAAAAACTTTTGTCACCGTAACATCGATGTATGCGAATGAAGTTATAACAAAGCGATATTACTTTTAATTACTCCCAAAATCAAAACTTGGAGAATTAGCATAGAGTATAGCTGCATAAAGAGTATTTCATAAAAATTTCTGCATATTTCTTAAGGTTTGTAAGCACCGTAATTAAACAACTAAACCTGGTACAGTAGTATCTACCAAGGACTTTAATCCCAATACTAACTATTAGCTAATTGCCTCAGAAACACTTTACTTTAAAATAAGTTATATTAAATCAGAGAGAGCGAAAAGCATTAAGCGAACTCTAACATTTACAAGAATTAACACTGGAAAACAAGACCGCTTTTATTCTCAGACACCAAATACGACAGAATTGTTCTTACGAGTGAGTTACAAAACTCACGTCATTCCTTGTGCTCGAGAAAAGGATTATTTCAAGATTTCGCCAAATAATGCTCGTGACGTCATCGCATGACGTCATTGCAGACGGTTTTTTTCTGAATTCATTCAACCTCCCGTAATGTGCTGTAGGCTTGGACTTGGACGCTTATTTGTGTGTGTTTGTGTGTGTGCTCCAATCGCATGCGTTATTAGCTTCACAGGAGTGTAAAAATAATAGACCACAGTTTTCTTTTCTTTTGAACAGACATCACAGTTTGCCTATAACCCTAATCTGGCTGATTATAATTTTGACCTTTTAGTGTAGTCTGGGTTCGCAATAAGTCAGACCATCGCGAATAAAATTAGATTAATTTACAGTAAAAAAAACTGAACAAAGAAAATCTGTATTACCCTAAAATTAAAAAACAGGCTCTCTCTCTCTCTCTCTCTCTCTCTCTCTCTCTCTCTCACAAACACACCCACACGTACATACATACATATGAAGGCAAAAACTTTTCAGCAAAAAACGAAACAGTTAACATAATTGAGGGCGCCTTCAAAGAAAAACAGCGTTGCAGTTTCCGTTACTCTGCCGAAACAAAGTTTAAGGGTCCGCGTTAAAGAGTGAATAAAAGTGTGAATAACACAATCAGAGTTTTAAGGCCAAATTCCACAGGTACAAATCCAATTCCTAAAAACAAATATGTATTGCATCCTTGTATACAACATATATAATTAAGTGCATATGAATTCTTCCATATACAAAACACATTTATACACACTCTCTCTCTCTCTCTCTCTCTCTCTCTCTCTCTCTCTCTCACTCACACACATACATACATACAAAGCATATATATATATATATATATATATATATATATATATATATATATATATATATATATATATATATATATAATTTAATACATGTACATGTTGGTATTATCACACAAACTTGTTTATTTCGCTTGTTAAATCCAGTCACTCATATTGGCAACATACAGTATATCTCCAAATACAAAAAAACCTAGAATTAAAAAACAAGGAAGATACCAAACCGACAAACAACTCACAATTGACCACAATATCAGGCTTACTCACGTCTAAAAAAGAGGCAAGCATTTTCTTCCGAAATATACGGCCCCAGTCAGGGCGGGCGGGAATCACGGGCGATTGACTTCAGGCCGTCGTGAAACGTATCCCAATGAATACCATTTGGCTTCTAATCCATTTGGCTTGTAATGGCATCCGGGGCTTCGGTCAGAGAGATTCCCCACCGCCGGTGCTTCGCCTGCCTGGCTCTGTTAAAAGTTGCTATTGCATTCAAATCGATACAGGTTTTGCAGAGTAAAATGTTTAACCTTTGCCGAAGAACTCTGGGATGGAAGTTATATCGGCCATGTTTGATTCATTTCTGGTTAAAATTGCTCAGGTGATCTTGATGTATCCGTTACTTCTGAGTTACATTTTGTCACTGAGATCTTTGGGAGATCGCTTGCTTGATCAGATATGAAGCAAAACTAATCAGAACTGAAGAAGGGTCTTCAATACTTTTCTTCATTCCATACACCACAAGTCTCTTGAATCACATCAGCCTATGTGACAGAGGTGCAAAAGTTATAATTATGGGTGCAATTGTCATTGTTTTAAAAAAATACACAAATTTCTTTATGCTGTTTTGAGCACATGCATGAAATACGCTGAGTGGAGTAACAAAAGCTGTGTGAAAAGTGCATGAAGATGATATCAGTCAGTCCGCATTTAAATAAAAATGCTCTTCTTGCATTGCGGAACATCGGTCTTTCTTACATTTTTTTTTATGAAGACTTGATCAAACGGGTGGATGTGAAGGGTTAAAATAAACTTTTGAGACATTACAAAATTTTTATTTATTAAGAAGCAAAATTTCATTAGAGTGGATGAAGTCTACATATAGGCCTAAGACAGCGAACAGCAGAAACTACGTAAGATGAATACGACTGTCTCTTTCAGCAAGTCAACACTGGACTGGGTAAAAGAGAAATGGCATGTCTAAGGAGAAACAAAAGAAACTGATGCTAATCTTGATTTCTGGGGGGAAAATATCTGAACGAAATGAACGGGGACACGATACTGACGGGAGAGAAGGGGAACTGTTGGAATTTCTAAGAGGAAGTGCCTATAACGGCAGAGAGGTTCAGGTGATGAAGATGAGTCTATGTAAACTGTTCCCTGAAAGCCTGAGGTTTGAGACAAAGCTACGGAGGAGTTACGCTGAAGCTAAGAGGTGATCTACAGGAATCTGCATTGCAGTCTCATTCTTGTCCTGTCAGAAGTGACGTCATGAGACGCATTCTTTGAAAGTACAGGACAGGGGTACATTTTAAAAATTGGGAAAATACCCTCAGCGTGAAAACTGTTCTTTTTTTCTGCAGTACAATGCAATCTACATAAAAAAATAGGATGTGAAAAAGAGTAAAAGCTCTCAAAAAGACGGTGTCTCTTTCAAAATCTAAGAGAGCGGGTCATGCAAAAATATTAAAGAAAAAAAATCGTGGGAATGAAGCCTAAAACCTTGATTCAAAAACGAAAAATGAAAAACTTGCTCAGTGCAGGAGAAAATGAATCTTTTTCTTTGTCACTCTTTGAAAAGGGTTGTAGGGGTTACTACATGCCTAGGGTTGTAAAAGGAGGCTAAGAAAAACTTGCAGGTGCAAAATCTCTGTCAATGCGAAAAGAAATGGGTGAGGTTTTCCCCTAAACAGCAAGCAAGAAGAAGGTCTATACAATACCTTTGCGCCAATAACAGGCTGTCGACATGAGCTAGCAGTTTATATATATATAATTTTTTGATAACACACGAGGGCTATATATATATATATGTATATCTAGAGTGGTTAGTATGATAACAATAGGATGGAGGTTTATACAGTGATATACATTTAAGCTAGTTGGTGCATACTACACACACACACACGTACACAGACACCAAACACGACTAAGAACACGGTTCTCAAGCCATATGCGGCCCGCTACTGGACTGGCCTAGCCATCTCCACCTCCGGCGGACAGTTGCCAGATACCGCCACAGCTCCCTATTCTATGAATATTTCAATACTTGCAGTGCTTATTTCATTGATAAATGAAATGAAGGCATGCACATATAGGCACTTATCATCAACGTATAACTATAAGCCTTAATACTAAGCCATTTACACAAATAAATGAATAAACTTAAACGTTTGGAATATCAAAAAAGGATTTGAAGAGCTAGCGAGTCGAATTTTACCCGAGCTGCATTACAATTAACCACTGGAAGTCAACGTGCAATAAATTAAAAGACTAAAAAAAATGAACTGAAAATAACCTCAAGTCGAGGAAAGAATAAATGTCATTTCTTGAACTGTGGCGCTGACAAGATGGCAGTCACAATGGCATCGATTGCTGTGGCGCAAGCTCCCTCCTCTACCGCAGAGGGATAGTCAGTTGGAGTGAGCGGGGCGAAGGTATCTACCGCTCGTCCTAGACGTATTCGCTCCTGACGTGATGTTTCCCTCTAGTGGGAATAAATACTGCTATGTTTGATTGGCTATTCTAGAATTACATGCAGCGTTTTACTGGTAGGGTCAACAAATGAATGATCTACACATTTTCCTCGGAAAATAAAAGTGGATTTCAGACCTAGTGAGCAAAGATCCAAGCTACTATTCATGATGGAAATAGTTCTAGCCTGAATGAGAGAGAGAGAGAGAGAGAGAGAGAGAGAGAGAGAGAGAGAGAGAGAGAGAGAGAGAGAGAGAGAGAGAGAGAGAGAGAGAGAGATAATTTTATGAGACTGGTATGTCTGACATTCTTATCTACGAACTACACGTCCATCTTATAAAGTTAATGAATCATCCGCTACAATAATTACGAATGTAGGAGTAGTACTAATTCAGCTACAATTCGGCAGTGCCTCCCGGTACCTGAGTCAACATTCCAGCGGTGGCATTTCAAAGGCAAAGCCACTTGGAAAAAGGCTATCTTCCTTATTCATGAGATTCTATTTCGGGCCACAAAGAACAGACTTTGTGGCACAGTCACCTATATTTGGTAGCGACCGGCGAAGGACAGATGAATAAGGAACGAATTTCTTTGTACTGAGAGAAAATGGTGGCACCCGTTTTTTGTCTTGAAAAATTCGTATTTCACTGGTCGTCGACATGTGAGTTGAGGTATTTCAAACAGACAGGAGACATGGTCCTATACTCGCGTCCGCTTGTTAGTATTTGAAAGGATACTGGAAACTTAGCAGAGAGAGAGAGAGAGAGAGAGAGAGAGAGAGAGAGAGAGAGAGAGAGAGAGAGATTAGTATTTGAAAGGATACTGGAAACTTAGCAGAGAGAGAGAGAGAGAGAGAGAGAGAGAGAGAGAGAGAGAGAGAGAGAGAGAGAGAGAGAGAGAGAGTCGTGCTTACAGAAGGAAAAGGAATAACATTTTCCAGCTGCTGCTTGAGTTACTCAGCTCCTTCACGAGTTGTTCCTTGAATGAGTAAACACACACACACAGACAAATGCACAAAGAGACGCACACACACACAAACAGACACCGAGACACTGCAACTCGCAGTCGAGCCCTCGACTTAGAGCACAGAGTAATTCCCAGAAAGATACCCACTGTCTGAAATGTCGCGAAATGAGAAACTTTCGTTTAAATCCTATAAGTCTTTTGTATTGAGCATTTCAGAATTTCTATTTAAAATTTCTGATAATTCCATTCCACTTTCTGACTGATATTTCGTCTTGGAGAAGAGCAACGAATGCATACTTTTTTTACTTTTTATTATTAAAAAATTAAAGGAATGAACACTTAGTTACTCAGGTAGAATCGTCTTGATGTATTAATGGAAAAAAAAAACCATCAGACTAATCCTTTCAGAGGCTTGCTATTTTTGCGCGTTTGTGGCTGTGATGACACAAGCAGCACTCTGGAACTTTCTTTCTCCCATTACGGATCTTTTATGCTGCAGAGGTTTGTCCGTGCGAGAATACACGTAAGTACATTTGGCCAATTACAACATAACAGAAACATTATAAAGACTTAGAAATAAATATACAATATGTGGATATCAATAAAAAAAAATAATGTAAAAAACTCAACGAAAATTAAAATCGGCTGTTAGATGTCATGGAACATAATGTAAGAACATGCATCACCGCATTAAAGCAGAATATGAATTGTGGTGCAATGTACTCGGGAGTTGGCTAGACTGCTGGTTCCTCATGCAGGCGTGTGTTTATTAGCTCGAAGGAATTTTCCAGGCTTCAGTAAATGAAAAAAAATATATTCTCTTGGCAAAGATAAAAAAATGTAAGAGTTGAAGCCTGAAGTTCTGTATGGAAAATGTAAACTGCAACTGTGAGCGACAACACAATAAATGTATGAAGGATTCATTTTGGTAAGTGATATATCCAGATATGACTTGATCTATGTGGATGGTTTGGGGAGAGAGAGAGAGAGAGAGAGAGAGAGAGAGAGAGAGAGAGAGAGAGAGAGAGAGAGAGAGAGAGAGAGAGAATGGTATTCATTGATTTTCTTACGGAAAAGGTCACATACCTGGAGAGAATGTACATTTACTTCACAAGTTAATGCCTCGACAAAAGTCTGTGCGAGCGACATTGGCAAAAAGAAAAGCACTTGAACAATTACTCTGCTTTTTTCTTTAGGAATCCTTTTCTATTTCTCTTTTACGGCTTTATTCCTGTTTGTCGCCAGTTTTGAACGGTTCTATTGTTCCTCAGGGCCGTGAGAATGCTCGGTCGAAACCTGAGGAAGTCATTGCGTCACTGCATGCGGAAAATAGAGTTGATCTTTAGTAGAACTGGCTGAGTCGATGAGAATCAAACACACATTAAAACTGAATTTAAAGGATAATAAAGGGTTACATGAGGATCAAGCTTTGAAAAAGATAAGAACTAAAAAAAATCAATTACCTGTGGAGTCTTCTGTTTGTTTAGTAATCTTCCTTAAATCATATTAGAATCGTATTAAATCATCACGTTTTTTTTTTCGTGTTCAGTCAAGTCTTTTCCGATGAAACTCATGAAACCATATCGGTAAATCTGACTCTACACAACAAGATGAAAACTTGGATAAAAACTTTGAAAGTCAGAGAAATTCAGAGGATAAAGTACTTATAGGAAAGCAACAACAAATTAGGCAGGATCGCAAGTCCATAAAGTAAGTCACAAAAAAGTCAATAAACAAATTATCACAACTGGCATGAAATTAAATCCAAGGATGCCGAATAAATGACAAAATATAACTGTCAATTTAGTTCTTTGGAGAGTAAGTACACCATATTCATGCCATTTAGCTTACTAATTAAAGTAAGATCAATAAATAATAACGAATTTACTAGGGAAATAAGTGCATTGCACCAAAGAGGTGACAAACCAGCTTTGTGTCAAAATTAGAACAGAGTGAATGGTCCACGTATTACGTATAAAAACAGTGCAGTTGCAAACAGAAGTAGATTTCGTTACTTCATAATACACAAGAGAATGCACTACTAACTACATTCAAGGTACAAAGCCAATCTTCATGAGTTACACAAATGAAAGTGAGGTAGTTTGAAAGCAATAAACAGATTTTTCGGACAGAGGTCAATATTGATTAATAAATTGCAGTCTTTGGCAAAAATTTGAGAATTTTCTCAAAAAAAAAAAAGCACTGGCAGCTACGTACAAAGACGAAAAATCCTAACGCTACACAGAAAGACCGACTCTTCTTGGTACGAAAACATTTATAGAAAAGTTGGAAATGAAATTTAGGCAGGCCAGGAAGGAAAACCATTCATCCAGAAACGCAAAAAAATAACACTGAAAAATACAAAAAAAAAAAAAAAGCAAGCTTGGGGTTTAGGGGCGTACTGTCATGCATGGAAAAACTTGAAAAAGAAAAATAAAAACCAATTTTATGAAACAACAGTACATGATTTTCCACATACCCTCACACTGAAAAAATGCTGAAGAGTTTATCTGAAAGAGCGTCAAATATAACTCAACAGTACGGGAAGGAAAAGGTATAAAAAAAAAATCACAACAGGTGGTATGGATGAGCTATTTTTTCCATTTGAACCAAAATATTTTTACACACTCTTCACGAATGAAATGAAAAATGAAGAAATCACAGTCACTTTTATTCCCTTTAATTTATCAAGAAAAATAAAATTACTGCTGCTAAGAACTAAGGAAATGATGAGATGCAATAAAACCGGAAGGTATAATGAAAACTTAGGAGTAAGCAAGAGCGATCAGTCTGTACACTTCCCTAAGTACTCTGACCGCAAACAGCTTTAGCAAATACTAGCATTTATGATATGGAGAGAGGAACCTTAACCGAATATCATCGTTGAGGATAGTACAGAGAAAAACCTTGTCTTATCAAAGTGTTTTAGTGTGCTCTCGCTAGACCTTTTCGTATGTTGGTTCCAATCCTGCCGTGGAACGCGAAAACTACTTCGTTTATCACTCACTTGGATGTAAGCTTCTAGTAATAAGCTTGTTAAAAATGTGTAAAAGATAGGAAGGTACAGGTCATTGTGAGATTAAAACACAGACACACACATATACAGTATATATATATATATATATATATATATATATATATATATATATATATATATATATATATATATATATATATACATATATATATATATATATATATATTATATATATGTTATTCATGTTTATCATAAACAAAGTTCACTTTAATGAGGCTATATCTGACTTAGTCACTAGAGAACAATCTATCATTTATCTTTTTGAACACCGGACTTCAATTCCTTCTTCCCTTCAACAGTTTCATAATAAATGAAATATGCTTCCAAGAAAACGTTTAAAAATAAAAAGAAACTCCTTAACGAATCTTTCACCCTTCTTTGTTAATGGTCACTGAATATCTCAGCGAGGAGGTAAACATTTACTTTTCATTTTCGCTTCGTGTCTCCGGGTTGCCACCGATTCAAGCTCTGGTTACTTCGATATCCTCGAGTCACCATTCATGAGTATTCACCCGCGTACAGCCACACTCTCTCTCTCTCTATCTCTCTCTTGGGATTGAGGGAAGTTTTCATTTTGCTTTGGGAACCAGAGAAGATGTAAATTCTATCTCAATGTCTGAGCACGTTCCAACTTGCGCGCGCGCGCTCACACACCTCAAACAAACAAACAAACATTCATACATACAGACACACGCACACACACATGCATACATATATATGAATATATATATATATATATATATATATATATATATATATATATGTATGTATATATATATATATATATATATATATATATATATATATATATATATATATAAAACCTTCAAAAGTAAAATAAAGAATAGACGTGTTACCTCCTCATTTCTACTCTTACTGTTAATAAAATGCTGGAGGCGTTTCACGCGACTACGGACGCTCATCTTCAGGGTCTCAGACTCCTTCACCTATAAGCGGCATTCACCTCCATCTTGAACACACCTTTTCTCTTCCAGAACATTAAGGTTCATTCATTTCCATACCTTTACCACTCCATCTGTCCTGCGCTTTTAGGACATGCGTTCTTCTTTCTTCGCAAGACTTCTGAATTTTATATGATTTTATTTTATTATTTTTCATTCAGTAGATGAAACCTATTCATACCTGATTGTTATCTAACCTTTCAACTGACCCGACCGTCCCTAATTACGCCAATCCGCACATCACTTCCGAAGAGGTGGAGTTGCTCAACAATTGCTTCATACATTCCAACTTGGATTCTTCACACTCAATCTCCCTTCTAAATCTTTTATAAATAACAAATATTGTAGGGTACAAAACCATTTTGATAAGGTGGATTTGATACATATGAATTTTTATATTATAAGGGGCATACGAGTAAATATGATTTTAAGCAGCCTGAAACAGCAACATCAAAAAGATCTTCAGAAATTTAATCAAGTAGATTGAACGAAATTTTAGAGGACAAATTTCAGATTCCACTCTAATTCTACAGAATAAAGTGATGTATTCTTTCGTCCCAACTTTAGGGGGAGAAGACTGATTCTTCCTTAATCGTGGAATCATAACAGGAGGAATCTGAATCTACTTCCAGGGGACGCACTTTCACCTTATAGAGACAAAATTTGAAAATGTTCGAATTAATTTCAGATTCCATCTCATCTGAGATGATGTTATTCAGTCTTGAATTGGATGTTCCCCGTAAGAAGGTAGTACCATCAGTGCACTCACGCGGTGCACCGTAGGCATTACTTAAGGTTCTTTGCAGCATCCCTTCGGGCCCTAGCAGCGACCATTTTCATTCCTTTTACTGTACCTTCGTTCATATTCTTTTTCTTCCATCTTGCTTTCCACTCTCTCCTATCAATTGTTTCATAGTACAATTGCGAGGTTTCCCTCCTGTTATACCTTTCAAATCTCCTTTACTCTCAATTTTCCTTTCAGCGCTGAATGACCTCATAAGTCCCAGTGCTTGGCCTTTGGCCTACATCGTATATTCATACCTTCCTTCCTTCCTCTACTGGATGTTCCAATCTAATCTTCATGGACATAATCATTAAAATTCTACTTTAATCTGAAAGGGGAGAAAATATCGTAATGGCACGAGGTTTCACTCACAAGTTTCTCAAGAAAGACGAATTGCAAACTTTTTCTGGTGTATTTCTCTTATCGCTTCCTTTGGGGTTTGAATCACCCTTACCAAATTTTCCTCTCCTATTTACTGCATCTTCCCTTTACACCCAGGCTAGATAAGGGTTTGGCATGATAACCCAGTCCTCCCTTTTTAACGAAAGAGGAATTAAAAGAAAATGGAATCCGGTTGATTGGCGAATTTACGGTTATCGATAAGGAAATCAAGGAAACTAGGTCTTTAATAGTTCTCTGGCTAAGACATTTCTTTTCAGCGCATAGTTAAGTCTCTTCTCCATCAGGAAGTTTTTGTGTGTGACATTTTTTGGCAGTGTCAAAACTACTGTTTCTTAAATGGATCCAGTAATAAAATATAAAATTATTATTATCATTAAGCAATAGTAATCTAACTTACGAAACTCAGTTTTTAAGAGCTATTTTTCAGGGTAACCTAAAGGTTTAACTTGGAAATTTCATAAAAAACATTGGCCAACACACACAGACATATATGTATATTATATTTATATATATATATATATATATATATATATATATATATATATATATATATATATACATACATACATACATACACATACATTATCAAAAATGAAATTCAGTTCAATGTCTGCAACTAACACAGAATAATCTAACATATGAAATTTCGTTTTGAGAGCTATTTTTCAGGGTAACCTAAAGGTCCAACTTGGAAATCTCATAAAAAACATTGGCCAATACACACACACACACACACACACACACACACACACACACACACACACACACACACACACACATATATATATATATATATATATATATATATATATATATATATATATATATATATATATATATATAAACATACATTATCAAAAATGAAATTCAATTGAATGTCCCAACTAACGCAGAGTAATCTAACATAAGAAATTTCGTTTTAAGAGATATTTTTCAGGGTAATCTAAAGAATCATCTTGGAGATTTCTCAAAAGGCATTGACCAATATATACAGTACATACATATATATATATGCATATATATATATATATATATATATATATATATATATATATATATATATATATATATATATATATATACTTTTACATTATCAAAATGGGAATTCAATTTAATGTCTGTAACTAACACAGAATAAGAGCGGACATTCCAAATGGAACACCGACGAGTGAATGAATCCTTTGTTTATATACAGCTTCGTATTCCGCGAAATCAAGTCTTTTCTCAGCAGGTAGCCTTTTATTTTTTGAGCAACTTGACATTCATCATAACTCACATATCTCTATCGTCTGTTTTAATCAGCCTCTTGAAAATTAACTTATCATTTTATCATATAATTTAATTATTTGATTTACAGTATACACATGCATAAATGAAATAGAGGTACGTATGTATGTATGTATGTATGCATGTATAAGTGTATATATATACATACATATATATACATGTAAAATATATATATATATATATATATATATATATATATATATATATATACATATATACATATATACATATATATATATATATATATATATATATATATATATATATATATATATATATATATATATGAAGAAGAAGAAGATATATAAGTGTGTGTATATATACAATAATATAAAATATGTATAAATATATATATATATATATATATATATATATATATATATATATATATATATATATATATATATATATATATATATATATATATATATATATATATATATATATATATATATATATATATATATATATATATATATATATATATATATATACATGCATATGAGGCAGATGGTAATGTGTTTATTCGCAGTTAATCTAAATTTCAAATCCCGAATTTCGTACGCAAACATTGTTCCATTTATGGCAATCAAAGTGGCAGAGCAATTTACAGGAAATGACACGTCAAGGAAATCCAGCCAGGGATTAAGTTTGAAGAATCAAAAGTCTGGAATTAATTGACATATTTTATTGAAGAACTATTCTTGAATTCGAAGTAAGGCACGAATGTTAACTTGGTTTATCTCTAAAGGGGGAGATTTTCTTTATATAAACTTTGAATACAAGGACTAGTTTTATACCTTCATCGAGATTATCTTATATATAAATATATATATATATATATATATATATATATATGTATGTGTGTATGTATGTATGTATATAATATTTTATACTAATATAAATGTATATAAACAAATATATATATATATATATATATATATATAAATATATATATATATATATATATATATATATATATATATATATATAAATATATATATATATATATATATATATATATATATATATAATATATATATATATACTGTATATATACATATATTTATATACAAGCATGCATTCCAGCGGAAAAAATTGAGTCAACATTATCCTACATTCGCGTGAAAAATAGTACCGTACGAAACCTTTTGAAGAACAGATTACACTTATGTAAGAAATCAATAAATAAATAAATAAAATCAAGTAAAATAAAATATAGTAAAGTTATGAAGCATAAGAAACTTATAGAAATTTTCGATAAGAACTAACATATTAACAAAAGATAAGTATAATTATATGCACAGACATCTACTGAGGAAAGTAAAAGACTCAGTTACGTTAATGATGCATGATATTTTAAGAGAGTATCACAGTTACGTTAATGATACATGATATTTTAAAAGAGTATCACAGACTTTATAAACGTATTAATATCACGATCCAGTGTGCTGTTAGGAAAAATGCTCCGTAATTCTGGAAAAAAAAAAAAAAAAAAAAAAAAAAAAAAAAAAAAATTTAAATTCAGCTGACAGACCATGGATGCTGCAACTCAGCGAAAGGACTACCATGCACTAAATTTAAATTCAAATTAAACAAGTCAAAAATGCAACTTCGGCGCAATCGAGTTTTCTGCACATCCGCTACGGCGTATGATCAAGGCCAGCGAAAATAGATCTATATTTCGGTGGTCTCGGTATAATGCTGTATGAGCCGCGGCTCATGAAACATTAACCAGGGCCCGGTGGTGGCCTACCCTGTATTGTTGCCAGAAGCACGATTATGGCTAACTTTAACCTTATATAAAATAAAAACTACTGAGGCTAGGGGGCTGAAATTTGGTATGCTTTATGACTTGATGATTGGAGGGTGGATGATCAACATACCAATTTGCAGCCCTCTAGCCTTAGTATTTTTGAAGATCTGAGGGCGGACAGACAAAAGCGCGGACAGACAAAGCCGGCACAATAATTTTCTTTTACAGAAAACTAAAAAACTAACTATGCAGGATACCTCTTAACAAGGGCTTCAAGAAATATTTTATAGTGTTATAAAAACACTATAAAACATTTGAATAGTGTTATAAAAATAAATCTCCTGTTATAAAAATAAATATCCTGGCAGCAGCATTAGACGATAATATGTACTGATTCGGTGTAGAAAACATTGATTGGCGTACCGTTAGATTCTCGGTATCACTGAATGCGGTGAACCATGAGAAGGGTGAGTGGTATTTGTCAGAATAACATTATTCTTGGTCTAGTTTCTGTTCCTCGTCTCCCAACACAAACTACAAAGCTTACCGATTCATTCTGAACTTCTGTTGCTATATGCCTTGCTTTCCCTGCCCTGTGATTTTTGTTTTTGTTTTCTTTTTGAATCTTACCATCATAATTTAGGTTTGATATAAAATTATCACTTTCAAATTTCTCCTTTTGAAGTTTCCTTCATTATTGCCATAAAGTACTGTTGTCTATTGCATACTCAACCCACTCAACGTTCCAATCAAGCGCAGTTTTCTTACCTAACAAATTTCTCCATATATATCAATAATATACCTGGTTTTATCCATTACTTCATCTATAAAAATCATTTCCTACTTTCATGTCTACACCAAAATTGTTCTTATATATAACTAGTTCTAGTCACTATCATTAAAGTGCTGGCTCCAAAATTTCGTACAACACTCATCTCTTGTTTTTCTTTATACAAAGAAATTATTATTGCTTGTACCCATTCATTTGGAAGTTTTCCCTCTCCTAGCATACCTACTACCACTGGTCAACCTCTACTTTCAATATCAACACCACACTGCATATTTTCATAATTAAGTAATTTATCAACATCTTGAACCTTTCCATTTTTCATCTTTTAAGTGTGATTCCTACATCCACAGCTGTCACTCCCACGAGAATTTTTAGATTCAAATATATTCCTTTTCACTATTGCACCCTTCACATCTGTGCTCATTTATACATTCCATTCAGCAACTCATCAAAGTTCTCACATTATGAAAACAAGCATCTCCTTTCCAAAAGTCTGTTTCCTAATCCAGTCTCCTTTCCCGTGTGAGCTTTTCTCTTAAGAAACCTCTCTATTCACCTGTAAAACTTTATTACCATCCAAATTCCGATCAAACTTTTTCTACAGTTACCTTACCCACCCTCTTATATTCCTATACTGTAGGAATATCCTGCATTATATCCTGTTATTCTGTATAGAGACGGAATTCCAACTGAACCTCTGGAATTAATGAGAATTTCCACTTTTCATTCATTAAACCTACTATTTCATGTATTACCATGCCCTACTTCGATGCCACTTTTCTAAGCATCTTCCATGCTTCTTCTTAGGATACAGGCATTATTCTCAATCGAGGCACTATGACACTACATTCTTCAGATACGAAATTAATAGACAGTTGAGCTATCAGGTTAAAACACATTTTTGCAGCTAGGTGAAAACCACTCATTCTTTCTGATATATCAATGTTATGAGGGGAGCCATGTGACGGGCAATTCTTTTTCAATATGCACAGCATCAAAATTGGTTAATATTCTTTGAATGGTCTAAATATTATTAAGTAAAAAAAATTAAGCTTCCTTTCTCTAAGGACCTTCCGTTACCGGCTTTAGTCTATTATTCGTTGAACAGTAAGCCTCTTTTTGGATACCAAATCTAACAAGTTTCAGAGAAGTGTGATTTTACCTTAAATTGTGTGGTTTACAATGACTCCTGTCCCACGAAAATCACTAAATAGATTTTATTGAACGTTTCTTTATTTACCAGAACTTACGTTACAATGGTACGTTGGTTAGGAGGTTTCAGCCTGTTTCATTGTTTATTCATTTGAGATGTTATCATATTGTAACAGCCTGTTTCATTGTTTATTCATTTGAGATGTTATCATATTGTAAAAGTGGAAAAAAAGAGGCTTCTTACTTTCTTGTTTGTTTTGTATTCCTTTATGTTCAACGAAGATGCAAAACTTAAAACTAACAAGAGCATACATTCCATGGTTTATCTAGCTTATTTATTATTTTCTTTAAACCACTGCCTATTTCATTTATGGTTATTTACATTTGCAGTTTAATATAACTGTTTCTTTCTCTTTTTAAACTTACGACCATTCCGCCTGGCAGAATTGATGTAATTTTCTCCATATTCCTTAATAACATTGATGATATTGCATACTTCTCATATTGTTTAGCTGATCCAAAAATCGTAAGATATCAGACAAAGGAACAAACAGTTCTTTACATGCCTTACTAAAATAATGACAAGATATGATTTTTATATATAGTTCTTAGAGTACTCACTCCTAAGCCACAAAAATAACATAGGGTACCTTAATATTTCCCGTTTTCTAAACCTTATTCAATATAGAAAATTGACATTTTATTGGATAACTAAAGCAGATATTACAGACGCGCCACAGCTTTCATAATGTAAGTAAACGGGGTCTCACCAGCTCAATTATTTCCTTACCAGTGTATGTGTGTGTGTTTTTAGCTCTTAGCTCAATTATTTCCTTACCAGTGTATGTGTGTGTTATTTCCTTACCAGTGTATGTGTGTGTGTTTTAAGAGAAGTGATGATAAAGGTGATTGTCAGAGTAATTCTTCAATGTACCGCGTCTCCCAAGACGCTGGTATTCATGGGCTTCCACCACGTATTTCTCCCTTTGCCTCTCTCTCGTTACTTGGATTTTTCCTGTTAAATATAACTCTTCACGCAATCTCTTCTCAAAACGTGCCGCAAGAATTGAAGCGGCCTCCTTATTGGCTTCAACATCATTTCTACTTTTTTAGTCTTTTTTTTCTGTCATCTTACTATTCGTCCACGTTTCATATTCATTCAACAAAAACGTCCAAACCTTTGTCTTTTCATTTTATTGCAATTGTTATTATTATTATTATTTATTATTATTTTTTTTTTGCCTTCTTCCTTTCACTATCCTGTACTCGATCGATATACTAAATACTCATAGATATACTCATCTGATACACTCAATCGTATACTAAATTGATCGATTCTTTTGCCACGTGTATTTAACTTAAAGCTAATTTAGATCTTAGATATTCTTCTGCATTCTCTCTCCCAAACTGATACAAAGACCTCCTCCTTCACTTGACGTATTTTCTTCATGTAATGACCCTAACAATTTTTCCCCTGAATCTGCAATAAGAAAAGAGTCGTAAGTATAAGTAATACCATTGACATAAGACCACAAACTCTCACAATTCTCCTTCTATCATAAGCGTTGGACTGTGAAACAGCCTCCCTGAGGATGTCGAGCAATTGAAACCTCAATAATTCAAGCGAAGATGCAATGCATACTGTCCTACTGCAATTCTCTTTGTATTTTAATAATTTACATTTTTACACATTTATTTATAAATTTGTTAAGTTATTTACTTTTTTTTTTATAGGAAATCTCTTCTTTCAGCATTTCCCATATCTCTTGTTACTCTTTTCTAATGAACACCATTATTCCTTGGAAGATTGAATTTTAAGTCAATGGCCACAGCGGAATTGTTCTATATGAATATGATTCACCTTCTGAATAATAATAATAATAATAATAATAATAATAATAATAATAATAATAATAATAATAATAATAATAATAATAATAATAATAATAATAATAATAGTACTATTGAAAGAGATCGCTGCATCAGCTACATTGATCTTGTATAGGGTCTTCTCTACTTTCGTTATAACAGTTTTCCCTCTGCTACTACAATTGGCGAGTAACGCACCAATGTGATTCATCAGGAGTTAAATTTCAAGTTCTGCAAATGTCAATATAGAGTAAGTCAAATATGGTGAGTATAGCCCGTAGAGTTATATAAACGTAATGCTAAGTATATGCTGAGTTAGGTTACAAGTCAAAAACTTGAAGTGGCCAACGTTTCTCCCGGATTCATCCGAGTATGATCACGGCAGTGGGTCAGAGTCTGTAAATAGTCGTAGGTCAGGAGGGGAGTTTTTCTCATGCTGATTTGTCACTGGTTGGTGGCGCATTGCAGCCTCCTATTGGCTGGAGAAAGTTTATCTCAAGTTCTTCCTCGGCGCTGTTGCAGCCTAACAGACCGTCAAGGCAGGGGCATGACGTCGCTGGATGATGCGTGACTTCACGGCGGCTCGAATTTTCATTGGCTGCTGGGTTGCTCGTATCATCAGATATTCTTGGGCCGGGGATGTCCTTCGGTCTGGTATTATTGACATATCCTGGTATATTTCCTCTCAAGTTGGTGAAGAGAAAGAGCACTTACAGAGTTGTATTCAGTGAGGGATTCTCATGTTGAATAAGGAGCGCCTCTAGCAGTCATTGACGTCGCTGGTCAGGGGCCCTCCCTATTACCCTGGTGTTTTTGATGATGCCCGTCGCAGGAGATGGCTTCCTGGTGTGCGATCTTGGTGTGGTTTCTAATAGCTCCCTCCTGCGCACGGCAAGAAATTCTCTTGGACAGCTTCATGGTAGTCATTCCAATGCAAGAGCCGGGACGTCCACTGGCTGGGTATGAAAACTGGTAGACTACATTCGTCTGCTCTAAGGGACCTGTTGCTGCGGGGTAAATAGAGATGTTGAAAACTAGGGGGGAATTCCACCCTGAACATTAGAAAGAGAATTCCACCCTAAACATTAGTAAGGTCCTCTAAATTCATGTAATGAAAATAATGTAAGTGGCCACCGTCTAAGATCATGAGCTTTAGAATTGAATCTGAATAGGCTTGTATTAAGAAAATACTTTCTGCCTAATAGCAGACACAATGACAGTACCCACCCCGCCAGCAAGAGATCCCTTAAAGCAGACGAACGTAGTCTACCAATTTCATGCCTTGCCAATGGATGTCCTGGCTCTTGCATTGGAATGACTACCATGAAGCTGTCCAAGAGAATTTCATGCCGTGCGCAGGAGGGAGCTATTAGAAACCACACCAAGATGGCTCACCAGGAAGCCATCTCCTGAGACAGTATTATCAAAAACACCAGGATAATAGGGACGGCCCCTGACCAGCGACGTCTACAACTGCTAGAGGCACTCCTTATTCAACAAGAGAAGCCCTCACTGAATACAACGCAGGGAGTGCTCTTCCCCCTCACCAACTTAAGAAGAAATATACCAAGACATGTCAATAGTACCAGACCAACGACACCCCCGGCCCAAGAATATCTGATGATACGAGCAACCCAGCAGCCAATGAAAATTCGAGCCGCCGTGAGGTCACGCATCACCCAGCGACGTCACGCCCCTGCCTCGATGGTCTGCTAGGCAGCAACAGCGCCGAGAAAGGACTTGAGATAAACTTTCTCCAGCCAAGAGGAGGCTGCAATGCGCCACCAACCAATGACAAATCAGCATGAGAAAAACACCCCCTCCTGACCTACGACTATTTATAGAGTAAAGCCCACTAGCATCACCAGTCTGCTCCAACAAACAGCCGTGATCATACTCGGATGAATCCGGGAGAAACGTTAGCCACATCCAGTTTTTCACATGTAACCTAATTAAGCACATACTTATCTTTAAGTGTACATAACTCTACGGGCTATGCTCACCATATTTGACTTACTCTATATAGACATGTGCAGAAATCCCTGAAATTTAGCTCCTGATGAATCACACTGGCACGTTACTCGCCAGTTGTAGTAGCAGAAAGAAAACTGTTATAACGAAAATAGAGAACACTCTGCACAAGATCAAAGCAGCGGATGCAAGGATTTCTTTCAATAGTACTTGCTTGAAAGTGGGTCTCTTGCCAATATACAGTACATACAATAATAATAATAACAGAAACCAAATCAACAACCGCCTTGGAAAAGACGCCTGTAAAAACAAATTATGGCGATGAGATGTGATGTGAGTAAACTGAAAGAGATGGCAGAAAAGATGCTAAGAAGCAAAAAAACAAGAGAGGAACTGAATGAGAAATACAGAGTACAGGAGAATGGACTAAACAACACAACAGAAGATACAAAACAGAGGTTTAAAGGCAAAGCACATAAGATCAAAAAGTACATGAACAGGATTATAAGATACCAACAGAAAAAACTCTTCAGAACCAACCAGAAAAGACTATACAGCTAACTAAGAGGGAAAGACAACCACCAGGAAATTCCTAAAGCCGAGCCAAGTACGAGACTCTAGGAAAACATATGGAGCAATACGGTATCACACAACAAACATGTAACATGAGCTCCAGGAAGTCAAGGCAGAAGAAATGGGGAGAATAAAACAAAGATTCGCCGAAATCACTACAGACACAGTCAGACACCAACTAAAGAAAATGCCCAACTGGAAAGCCCCAGGTCCCGATGAAGTCCATGGATACTGACTCAAAAACGTCAAGGCCCTAACCCAATAGCAGAACAACTCCAGCATTGTATCACAGACCACCAGGCACCCAAATGGATGACCAAAGGGAGAACATCCTTAGTACAGAAAGACAAAAACAAGAGAAATATAAAAAGTAACTAGAGGCCTATCACCTGCCTACCAATAATTTGGAAGGTACTAACTGGTGTCATCAGTGAAAGGTTATACAACTACCTAGAGGATACAAGCACCAACCCCCACCAACAGAAAGGCTGCAGAAGGAAGTGTAGGGGCACAAAAGACCAGCTCCTGATAGACAAAATGGCAATGAAGAATAGTAAGAGAAGGAGAACCAACCTAAGCATGGTATGGATTGGCTACAAGCAAGCCTTCGACATGATACCGCACACGTGTCCAATACAGTGCCTGAAAATATACGTGGCAGAGGAAAACACCATCAGCTTCCTAAAAAATACAATGGGCAACTGAAATACAGTACTTAAAAGCTCTGGGATCAGACTACCAGAGGTTAACATCAGGAGAGGGATCTTTCAAGGCGACTCACTGTTCCCACTACTCTTCGTAGTAGCCACGATTCCCATGACAAAAGTACTGCAGAAGATGGATGCCGGGTACCAGCTCAAGAAAGGAGACAACAAAACTAACCATCTGACGCTCATAAACGACATCAAGCTGTATGGTAAGAGCATCAAGGAAGTAGATACCATAATCCAGACTGTAAGAATTGTAGCTGGGGACATAAGGATGGAGTTTGCAATAGAAAAATGCGCCTTGGTCAACATACAAAAGGCAAAGACGGAAATAGCATCAAACACATAGCTGAAACAGGATACAAATACCTGGGAATAATAGAAGGAGAGGATATAAAACACCAAGAGATGAAGAATACGATCTTCCTCAAACTTGACTGCAGCTGCTGTTTGATTTCTAAACAAATTTCCTATCGATCCAATATCTTTATAATCTCTCCTATTTTTTATCACTTTGCTAGCGTCCATGTTTCATTCTATCAGAGATCGTTTTGTTACCAATGCATTATATATACTGATCCTTTTGGTCTTAAATTACACCAGTATGTTATTTCTTCACGTGTGGTTTTGAGTGTGTATATATATATATATATATATATATATATATATATATATATATATATATATATATATATATATATATATATATATATATATATATATATATATATATATATATATATATATAATGTATATACAGTATATATGTATATGTATATATATATTATATATAAATATATATATATATATATATATATATATATATATATATATATATATATATATATATATATATATATATATATATATATATATATATATCCCGGTACTGCCAGGGATAAGTCTGAACGACAGCCAATAAACTTTCTCTCTCTCTCTCTCTCTCTCTCTCTCTCTTCTTTCCCTTCCTCCTTCCTAAACCCCCATCTACTATCTCTCTCACTTCCCTTTCCTCTCACTCTCTCTCTCTCTCTCTGACTGACTCTCACTTCCTCTCCCTCTCACTTTCTCTTACTCTCTCCGTCACCTCCCCCTCTCTCTCCAACCCTCCCTGTCTCTTTCCCTCTTTCTTCTCCCTAACACCTCCTCTACTCTCTCTCTCTCTCTCACTTCCTCTCCCTCCCACTCTTTCTTTCTCTCACTCTTTTCCTTTCTTTCCCTCTTTCTTCTCCCCTATATATATATATATATATATATATATATATATATATATATATATATATATATATATATATATATATATATATATATATATATATATATACATATACATATATATGTATATATATGCATTCATATATATGTCTATATATATATATATATATATATATATATATATATATATATGTATACATATGTATATATGTATATATATATGAATGACAACCAATAAACTTTCTCTCCCTCTCTTTCTCTCTCTCTCTCTCTCACTTTTCCCTTTCTCCTCCCTAACCCCCCTTCTACTATCTCTCTCACTTCCTCTCCCTCTCACTCTCTCTCTGACTCTTACTTCCTCGCCCTCTCACTCTTTCTCTTACTCTCTCCCTCCCTCACCCCTCTCTCTCTCTCCAACCCTCCCTGTCTCTTTCCCTCTTTTTCTCCCTAACACCTCCTCTACTCTCTCTCTCTCTCTCTCATTTCCTATCCCTCTCACTTTCTCTCCCCCTCTCACTCTCTCTCACTTCCTCTCCCTCCCACTCTTTCTTTCTCTCATTCTCTCCCTTTTTCTTTCCCTCTTTCTTCTCCCTAGCACCCCCTCTACTCTCTCTCTCTCTCTCTCCAACCCTCCCTGTCTCTTTTCCCTCTTTCTTCTCTCTAACACCCCTTCTACTCTCTCTCTCTCTCACTTCCTCTCCCTCTCACTCTCTCTCTGTCACCACCTTCCCAACCCCCAGCCCCCTTTGGTGCTATTGATGTCTTGCCCCTACAGTAATCTTTTCCAGATAGTGAGTCATATGTATACCGAAATTAGGTATGATAAATTCGTAGTTACTAAGTCTACGGGTATAACCAGGCCCGTTTCACTGGCAGAACCAGCCCCGTTTCAGGGAAACCCTTCCCGCCCCCACCCCCTATGGTGCTAATGATGTCTTACCCGCACAATGTTCTTTTCGAAATAGTAAGTCACATATATACCAAGTTTCGTTGAAATTGCTCAGTGTGTTTCAGAGTTATGCTGGAACATGCATACACCCATTTATATATATATATATATATATATATATATATATATATATATATATATATATATATATATATACTGTATATATATATATGTGTGTGTGTGTGTGTCCATGACATCACTGCACTGTCGCATTCAGGTAATTAGAAGGAAACTCCATAATTACATGAATTGTCTGAACAATCCATATAATTGTGGGATTTTCTTTTATACATGCATACATACATACATACATATACACACACACACACACACACACACATATATATATATATATATATATATATATATATATATATATATATATATCCTTCAAACATCTATCAACCCTTTCCTAGAATATGCAAGGTCAAGTAAATATTCTAATATTATAAGGACGAACCAAACAAGACAGGGGAAGAAGCAAAACCGAGATGACTTCTCCATCAAGAAGTTTCTGAATTTAATATTCATGTCTATAGTCTCGCAGACATTACAGTGATGAAAACCAATTAAAAAATACCGGACAGTTTTAAACGTATGTGAAATTCTCACAGTTCATGGTAATGAAATCAGCTTCGTTAACGACTTAGACAAATCTAATTGGGTCGGCTGGAGGGCGGTCTAAGGCTTCAGATAATTCGAGACTTCTAGAGCAAGGACTTTCAACTGAAGGACCCCTCGGCTACCTTTTAACCCAGGAGGATCCTTACTCACTATTGTCTCTAGACAATGCAAAAGCAAGACCAAGATTTTAACCCCTGGCTAAAGCGGCAGCAGACCTCCAAATTAATAAACAAAGAAGGTCAATATAGATGTTGCTTATGATACCGCATCGATCTACTGATCTCCGGTGTCGGCTAGTGAAAGTTTTACAAGACCAGATACAAGAGATAAGTGACAAATAAGGAGAGTACAGGAAAATAATAACGATGTTTGGGGAAATGATGGGAAAAGGTTAGCAAAAAAGAGGAAAAAACATAATTAAGGATAACTGGTTGAATACGGGAGATTTACCTCATGGAACTTTTTGTAACACTCTCTTCACTGAGATCAAACTGCTTCCTCCAATCCTCCTTAGCTGTTTTTACCTTCAAATTCATTTTATTACTCTCAATATTGAATTTAATTCTTGTGCACATATATATATATATATATATATATATATATATATATATATATATATATATATATATATATATATATATATATATATATATATATATATATATATATATATATATATATATATATATATATATATATATATATATATATATATATATATATATATATATATATATATATATATATATATATATATATATATATATATAATATATATATATATATATATATATATATATATATATATATATATATATATATATATATATATATATATATATATATATATATATTGCTATGGGTGTCCGAGGATACTTACTTGATTCTGGGCGGCAATGGATGAACGCAGGGAGTTCATTATTTTTATTACATGTCTGGCTCAATATCAGGAAAATTTGTAGACAAGGGGAAGTCAGTGGCTTAGGGACTTCTTCATGTGAGGGAAAATTACATAAACTCAGGAGTTCTCTTAATTAATTATATTTACATAACAACACAGATCAGAAAAATTATGAATTACTTGGCAAGCGTTTCCAAAGTTTGAAGAAATCGAAAAGTTAAGAGGGCATTGTGGGTAATAAATACTACGTACGTATCTGGTAAAAAGTGACCAGTAGGTTATGTATGTATGTATATACATATATACAATATATATATATATATATATATATATATATATATATATATATATATATATATATATATATATATATATATATATATATATATATATATATATATATATATATATATATATATATATATATATATATATATATATATATACACACACATTTAGCCACAATGCCCTCTTAACTTTTCGATTTCTTCACACTTTGGAAAAGCTTGCCAATACGAAGCCTAGAAACGAAGATAAATGAAGATATACTGATGCCAAACTGAGAGTAAGACTAATGATTACGACTACTGGTTGAAGGAATCGCGCTTCAAATTATTAAAGAAAATAACTAAACTATCATCATCATCCAGGTGCCATATCCCCAAGAACGTCGGCAATCATGGCTCGCCACTCCTCTATTTCTGGCTCTCTGCAGCAACTGAGCTGCAGGCAGTCTTCCTCCAGTCATTCTCACCCATCCATCCATATATTATTGTCTAGGTCTTCCTCTTGGCCTCCTTCGATTGATTTTATCAGTGAGAGAGAGATGTTCTTGTTCTTGTCTTCTTACTTAGTGACCCACAAACCTCATCTGTCTACCTCTCACTGAAGCCAAAAGTTCTCTCTCAATGCCCACTCTCTCTAATACCTCCTCTTTATTTTTCCTTTCTGTCCATGATATTTTCAGCATCCTTCTCCAAAACCACATTTCTGCAGCCTGTAACCTCTCCTCGTTGTCTGCCTTCCTCAAGGTCCAAGTTTCACAGCCATACAACAATACAGACCAATCAAAACATTTCACAAACCTCCTCTTCAGATTCATAGAATTTTCGAATTGGCGACTAATTTCTTGATCTTTCCAAATGCATCTTTTGCCATGGATATTCTCTTCCTGATCTCTTTTTCGCATTTTCCATCACGTGTGACAGTGCATCCCAAATAATTAAATATATAGGTTTGTTTAATTGTTTCAGCATTATTAATTCTTATATCTGTTCTTGGGGGGATTTCATCTTTGATGATAACCATAACTTCTGTTTTCTTAACATTTATTGACGGACCTCTTCCTCTGCTTGACTGGTATAAAGTACTGATTAAAGCTTGAAGTTTATCATGAGAGTCTGCAACAAGTGCTGTTTCATCAGCATATCTGATATTAATTCCTTCCATAATATATCTCTGAGGTCTCTCATTATCATTTCACTATATAAATTGAAGAGATCAGGTGATAACACGCAATCCTGTCATACACCTCTCTTGATGTGCCGAGTCTCTGATTCATCATTTTCTACTTTCACTGATGCCTCTTGATTCCAATATAAATTCTTTATCAATCTTAGATCTTTCCCATCGATATATATCTGTTCCAATATCCTTATAAGGTCTACATGTCTAACCCGATCAAAAGCCTTTTCATAGTCAACATAACAAACATATAGATCCTTTTTCACTTCTATTGCTCTCTCCATCAACATTCTCAAAATATAAATTGCATTTCTTGTCCCTTCATTTCTCTAAAACCATATTGTTCATTGCCAATCTCTGGGAGTATCTTATTTCTTATTCTATTCAAAACAATCCTTAATATTATTTTTGTGATCCGACTCATGATACTGATAGTCCGGTGTTTACTGCACTCAATTGTTCCAGGTATTTTTGGCATTGTGATCAATGTTGATTTATACATCTGTGTTGCAGGCTCTCCATCTTCATATATTCCTTCCACTATTTCCATTAATATATCAATGACGTATTCTCCCAGAGCTACCAACGTCTCTGCTGCTATTCCATCATCACCTGTTGCTTTATCGCTTTTCATTTGTTTTAAAGATGCCTCTATCTCTGATCTGATTATACTTGGTCCCTCTCCGTTGTCATTGAAGTCCAGATATTTTATTCTATCATCATCAAACAATTCTTCCATATATTCAGTCCATCTTTCCAATATTTCTTTTGACTCCATCACTATGGTTCCATCTGCTTTTCTGATACCAGTACTGATATTTCTGTTCTTTTTAAAAGTAATTTCTTTCACCTTATCATACTTTCTCCGTTCATCCCTCTTATCCAAATCTTCTACCTCCTCACAAATCTCATCCATCCATTTCTCCTTTGCCTTTGTGCTTTCCCTCTTAATAGTTCTATCCAGAGCTCTATAGCTATCTTCATTTTTACCCTTTTGTTGCCTTCTTTCATCCATCATTATCAAGATATCTCCTGTCGTCCATTCTCTCCGAGCTCTCCTTTCTGTTGTTGGTATTATTTCATTACCTTCTCTTATTGCATTTTCCATATTTTGCCACTTTTCCTGAGGATGTTGGAGCACTGGGACTTCCTCCTTAAGCTGGCCATATCTATTTCTTACAATTATATTATATTGTTTCTTTATTTCCTCTGTTTTCAATAATTTCAGTTGCCTCTTTGATTTAGGTGTACTCTTCCTCTGATTTTTCAACTTCACCATCACTGTTGCTACAACTGGTACATGTCACTATTACAATCGGCTCCTGGGTAGGTTTTCACTTGCTTGACAGAGTTCCTAAATCTTTTATTGATGGTTAGAAAGTCTATTTGGTTTCTAACTCTGTCACCAGGGCTTTTCCATGTCCAGAGATGTCTTGGGTGGTGCTTAAACCAGGTGTTTGATATACTCTGTTCTCTCTCTAAGCACCAGTCTACAAATCTGTTTCCTCTCTCATTTCTTCTACCTAATCCAAAGGGTCCAACAATAACTGCTGTTTTTCCTTGTCCCACCTTCGCATTGAGGTCACCAATAACCATAATTACTTCATGCTCTTTGCACTGCTCTCCTGCCTGATTTAACTCTAGATAAAATTGATCGACATCCTCTTCATCATGTTCAGACGTAGGTGCAAATACTTGTATTATGCATATATTGAATGGTGTGGCTTTTATACGCACCAACAAAATCCTGTCAGATACAGCCCAATGGCCTATCAAACATGGTTTCATAGATTTGTCTAATCACACCAACACCTCTCTCAGCACTCTGGCCTCCCGATTACATGAAGGTTCCTCCTGTTGAAGTTGGAGAACATTCCACTCCTGGCCATCTAATTTCACTAAGCCCTAATACGTGTAGCTTCATTCTTTCCATTTCTCTCTCTCTATCTACGTTCATTTTCTTTCCAGCCTGATATAATGTTCTACCATTCCAAGTAGCTATCCTTATTTTTCTTGTTTTCTGTTGTCTTTGGGCTGTTATTACTTTTCTTTCTTTTCTTTTTGGGGCAGTAGCTTGATGACGGTCAAATGTCACCTGCACCACATGACTAGTTTGACCGGGCGACACAACCACATCATCCATTCTGACATAGTTCCCACTAACGCAGTTCATCTGCAATCTTCTTAGTGACGTAGCCATGATTATTCTTGGAGGATATACATGGTGAGGTCTCCAGTTCTCTTCCATGCTATGGTTATAAGCCATAGAACTAGCCTTTACCTAAAAAGGTTGACCATACAAGGCAGTAGGGGATTTAACTTGGGAGTTTTCCTTCTCCTTAGCTCATAACTAAAAAGTTTATCCACAAGGCAGTGGAGTTGTACCCTAGCAATTGGAGGCCTACAGGTACTACACCTCGCCAAAGGGTGACCTGGAGGTAGTTGCAATTCAAGGTAACCTCATTATGTTCTTTAGCAAAAGCTTTGCAACCGGATACAGCTTAGCATCATATCCAGGAGGAAACTAAACTATACCTTAGAATATCAAGAGTTGGAATTGTTCTATATTTTTTTTTACCTACATCTTTAACAGGCAACTCATAATGCCTTTGAATGAAGCATGTCTGTCAGTTTTCCTTTTCCTTTTTTTAATTCTTTATATTGAACAGTTCTGAATTTACTGAATACTCTCTGCGATCTATGTGCAAGCAATCTACATATACTCATAAACTGATGACTGTACAAACAATTAAGATGAATAAATCGTGCTTTGTCTCTACATAAAACTGTATTACTTTATCACTGGAGAGTCTTATGTTACCTTTAAATTGTAAAATCGTTGACGTTGTCTCTTGTAAAGATGTAATTTTTGTTGGAGAACGACTGACTGATTATCATCTAACCAAAACTGTAAATGGAATCTGGAAGGGAAACTGAAATAATTGCTGTCATCCTGCAACATTAAAAAGTAAAAATAATGATTTTCAGCCAACTCCTGGGGATTCTGAGTTGGAACAGAATTAAGTTCCTGAAAGTACAATCCTAGTGCTATTAACCATAAGGATATTTTTCGCGAAATCTGCTTGCTGAAAAACAGAGACAATATTTGTATATAAAAGAAAACAAAAACTGTTTCCATCCTTTAAGCCGAGCTCTAACCATTTTCTTGTGATCTATACACCAGATAGGAATATCATGCCTGCATTATTCTGAGAAACAGCATGATGCATGATTATGAGATACTAAGAAATAGAAATTAACAGTTTATAAAATCTTATTTTAGATGATACGACTTGAAAATCACGTCAGCGACATCTGTGGACTTACGTAAATGTAAGAAAGATTCCACCGGAAACTGCCACAAAACACATGCTTCTTCCTATTGAGTATTCCTCCGGTGTTCGTGGCCCACATACAACTCCCCCCCTAAACCCCAACCACCCTCCCAAACAAGGGAGACTTCCCTTTTATTTGTCAAAGTCTCGGATGTGCTTTCACGCCACTTTTATAAACCCTCAAATGCGCGGTGCTTCCTTGAAAGCGGAAACCCACACGTCATTGTTCGAGGAACCGTTTGGAAGGAAGAAGGTGCGAATCTAGAAAAAAAAATCAAAGTTCATTAGATTCTCTTGCAGGGACTTAATTACGCGCGTTGTTGACGAGCTTGATAAAATAAAGTTGATGTGGGGCCAAAAAGGACGCTTAAATTAGGTGCCATTGAAAACGGGTGGCCGAAGGTGGGAGTCTGCATCGACTTGCGTTTTGCTTTCGCAACGTTTCGTATCGATTGCCGCCGCCACCACAGACTCTGGAGTTTTGCTTTCTTTTTTTTTTTTTTATTATCGGGAAGTCGTTAGTTGGTTGGTTGGTTGTTGGCTGATATAATTCAGTGCAGCTTTTCTCTAAATAGGTGGTGATTGTAACTGAATGAGTTGTGTAATATATTAAGTAAAAGTATTCATTATGATCTTAAATCACCCCTTTGCCTATCTATCTATCTATCATTGTCTATATATATATGAGTATGTATGTATACATATATACATACACACACACATTATATATATATATATATATATATATATATATATATATATATATATATATATATATATATATATATATATATACATGTATGTAGAATCTACTGGTCACTTTTACCAGACACATATGTAATTATAACAGCCACAATGCCCTCTTAACTTGTCGAATTCTTCGTGCTTTTTTGGATACAAAAAAGCCTTAAGACCCAAGAGCAAGAAATTGAAGTCACATTGTTGTTTCCCGCTACTGGACATCTCAACCACTTCAATTTCTTGCTCTTGTATCTTAAGTCTTTGTAGTGACAAGAGTATCCGAAAAAGGGCGAAGAATTTGAGAAGTTAAGAGGGCATTGTATGATTACAATTACATACACATATATGTATGTATATATATAATATATATATATATATATATATATATATATATATATATATATATATATATATATATAGATATGTATATATATATATATATATATATATATATATATATATATATATATATATATATATATATATATATATATATATATATATATATATATATATATATATATATATATATATATATATATATATATATATATATATATATATATAAAATCATCAACACACAATCACGTGTTGAACAGAAATTTATATATATATATATATATATATATATATATATATATATATATATATATATATATATATATATATATGTTACCCTACAAACAGTAAATCCCATTGCTTACCTTTGCTAACAGTCAAGAAGCCATCTATTAGTACTATGACAGTGACCTCATCAAGGTGGCTACTGGCACCGTACATTTGTACATACCCCACGCATTCTCTCTCTCTCTCTCTCTCTGGTCTACAGCAAAACAAGCATTACCAAAAACAATTTATTTGACAATAATCTAACATAACTGGATTGTAAGAAACAAGAGATGAAATAATATGGATTACTAATGTTCACCAAATGATCATATATAGTAAGGACCACCATGTTCAACTAATTATTCTCGCTAAATAATTTCCCCACAATAGGTCAACATGAGTCAAAGTCCAGTATATTCCCCCAATGAGTGCATCTTGACCTCTTCCTCAGCGAAACATCTGAAGAAGTTTGGGAAATCTAAAATGTTTCCTACCTCCAAACAGCAATGTTCAGTCCTAATTGACAGGTCTGTAACCACCAGAGCCTTCACCAAAGGCTTCTGTCAATATTCGGTGTTGATCTTCGAATGACAATTTGTTTGATAACTAATACCTTCACACCCAGGGGCTCTGTCCCCCAAAAAACATACATATGAACGAATTCTCCGGAACCTGGACATTTCCGGCGAACAAGCTCATAAAGTCTTGTTGTCAGGCAGGGATGTTCTCATGTCTCAAGAATATCTGACGCATTCGATATGCATACAGTTTTCCTAATCAGGATGCGCGCCAGACACCAGCTAAGCATTCTCTCAAGGCTCTTCACAATGCATTTAGCCACACTTACTGATCAAAAACCTACTGTGTATTGTAATTCATAAAATATCTGTGACCTATGAGCTTTTCATATATATATAAGCCTAAATATATATATATACATATACATATATATATATATATATATATATATATATATATATATATATATATATATATATATATATATATATATATATATATATATATATATATATATATATAAATATATATATATATATATATATATATATATATATATATACATATACATGTATATATATATTTACATACATTACCAAGCATAGAACCAAATGAAGATAAATGAACATATACTGATGTCTGACAGAGACTCGATCTCGGTCGAGGTATCAGCACTTGTTAGCGATAATTACCTGGCCACGAAGAAAGGTACTTATCGCTACCTCTTGCTGATAACCATGGTACTGAATAGGTGCTTTGCATCTTAATGACCAATTTCACAACGTCACTGAATCTTTCTTGCCTTAAGACATGATATCAGAGAGAGAGAGAGAGAGAGAGAGAGAGAGAGAGAGAGAGAGAGAGAGAGAGAGAGAGAGAGAGACAGACAGACAGACAGAAACAATGGACCCGATTTTATAATGTCACTGAATCTGTCTGACCTTAAAGCATGGGATGAGAGAGAGAGAGAGAGAGAGAGAGAGAGAGAGAGAGAGAGAGAGAGAGAGAGAGAGAGAGAGAGAGACCTTACAGTTCGTTCGGGTTGCCCCAGGTCCCTCAGTGTGAGGCACCTCTGATGTCTACCAGAGAATTGCTAACGCATCTTCCGGTATATTTTGCATCTTCCAGTCTTGGATGGTCTGGGATGCATCTTAGATATTTGTCGAGCTTATTCTTAAACACATCTACGCTCACTCCTGTTATGTTCCTCAGATGAGCTGGTAGCGCATTGAATAGACGCTGCATTATCGATGCTGGTGCGTGGTGGATTAATGTCCTGTGTGCTTTCCTTAGTTTTCCTGGTATAGTTTTTGGCACTATTAATCTACCTCTGCTTGCTCTTTTTGATAGAGAGAGAGAGTCGACTTTGCAATGCCACTGAATCTGACTGACCTCAAGACATGGTATGAGAGAGAGAGAGAGAGAGAGAGAGAGAGAGAGAGAGAGAGAGAGAGAGAGAGAGAGAGAGAGAGAGAGAGAGAGAGCCGACTTTACAATGCAACTGACTCTGACTGACCTCAAGACATGGTATGAGAGAGAGAGAGAGAGAGAGAGAGAGAGAGAGAGAGAGAGAGAGAGAGAGAGAGAGAGAGAGAGAGAGAGAGAGAGAGTACATTTTTTCATCGCAGACTGCAAAGTCTGCATAAAGATAAATAGTACCTGAACACAGGAATCAGCAGGCAACTATGAATCACTAGGAGATATTTCCATTGAATTTAATCTCATTATGAAATGGAAATTACTTTTCCTCAATCCATCATTAGCGTCTCCGAGGTGATGGATCTCAACCTCACAACCTCACACATACTTGGACCACCCCCACCTTCACCACCCTCCAACACTACCTTCCTTCCACACCGCTCTTGGCTTCCTACCCTCGTCTAATATATATATAAAATGGTAAATTTTTGCTGTACAGTCATCAGGAATTTTTATTTTCTTTCTTCCTGTTACGCGTGACATTATGTAAATAAAGTTATTTACCATTCTAGGTCATGATTAACGAAATCGTGATTTATTTTCTTTTTAGATTTCGGCCATAGGCGGTAAGTAAATTACATTTTCATTTATGCAGTTCATATCGCATTAACAAATACAAAATTCACCTTTCATTATTAGTGTGTATATATACAGTATATATATATATATATATATATATATATATATATATATATATATATATATATATATATACATACATATACACACACACACACAATAGCATTTGAAGCACTGGCCACAGAAGCAGCAGACCACCAATTAATCCACTCTGAGAGAGAGAGAGAGAGAGAGAGAGAGAGAGAGAGAGAGAGAGAGAGAGAGAGAGAGAGAGAGAGAGAGAGAGAGAACAAAATTTGCAGGTGCATATGCATGGGGTCATACCGGGTACCACTGTTCCAATGGTTTCACCGCCTCAGATCTCCGCCCCATCAGAAGTGAATGGACGCATTTAATCATCTCAAGTGAGTCTGAGGTGATGGACGCATTGTTAGCAGGTAATACTGGCTAGAAATAGATGTAAACAATAGCCTTCCCCTTAGGGAACTGAACCGCCGACCACAGAAGTAGTCAGGCAGCATTTTATCCAGTAGAGCGCATGAGAAGCAGAGAAAAGAACGCTAATGAATGTTTTCACTTGGTGGAGAGACTTACCTACCTCAAGTCCTCACTTTTTTATGGGATATGGTTGATCAATCGTCCACATCTCTCTCTCTCTCTCTCTCTCTCTCCCCCAGATACAATCTCCAGCAGTCAACTGACCATAGGGTAATTAACTACTTAGGCCTACCGAGAAATAATGAGCTTAAAGGGAAGTTTCAAGATGGTTCCTTCTTCACACGTTATTGGACCTAGAGCGTCTTACGTGAGAGAGAGAGAGAGAGAGAGAGAGAGAGAGAGAGAGAGAGAGAGAGAGAGAGAGAGAGAGAGAGAGAATAATAAGTTGTAAAGAAACAAACAATTGTGGAACTAAGCTAATTTCTGCTAAATTAAACAACAAAAAACAGAATAAAAATTTAACAGAAGTACTTTTAAGGTGTACTTTTCCTTCAACTTGTACTTCGACATAATTGTGTACGCACTGTGGTGCCGTAGATTAACCACATAAATAATAAAGAGGGTTGTTGTTTTATCTATTAATAGATCCGTTTAATCCATTAAATAATTTCTCACTTTTGTATTAACATGGCATTACTGTTTAAAGTTAATAAAATTTCTTTCATGTTACATTAAATGAAAGGATCTCTTTTCTAAAACAGGCTTTCTCACGTTACAGATCACAAAATGAAAGAATTTAATTGGTGGGACTTTATCGATTTGAATAAAAATTTGTAGTGAGCTGACGCACTGATTGCATTAATAACTGTGTTGCAAGTAAACTGCAGCACACTGCAATTTTTCAATCATATTCACGATTAGCGAGTCCAAATTTCCCAATATCCAAATGAACGTGTATCGCATCTTGATTTAATGTAACATCTAAATTAAGAAATGGGTTACGTATCTACAAAAAAGCTCATATTAACTTCTCTCGGATATAAAATAGCATTTTTGTCGTAACGATGAGTAATGTAGAACAATGAATAATGAAATTCAGTGAATAAAACAGCATGCAACTACTGGGGAAAAATACTCGTATGAAAGCAGATTCCTTTGAAATTTGAAGTACATTTTTTGCGACGAATTTATGAATTTTTAGTAACAAAAATGTAAGTGAACACAAGGAACAAACAAGACACAATTGTCCATTAATTAATGGACATAAACAAACATTCCAGTCAGCTGATTGTCACGACACGTAGTAAGCACCAACATGACAAAGTAGGCCCCTCTTCTCATACGTCCGCACATCAACCCATGTGGAATTCGCTTTCACCTTGGCTCAGCCATGAAATGCTTACTGACCCCAAACGCCTGGAAATCTTATCCAGGTTAATTTAGCAGAGTATTTTTACCCAATCCTCGTTCTCATGATTAACACAGACTATCCGGCTGCTTACAGAAATCTTGTAATGAAGGAATTATTATCGCACCAGTTTTCTATATTCAGTCAGGCATTCGATGACAAATGAGTAATAATTCTGAGAAAAATTAACAGTTTGATATTCACTGATTGCCTGCCAACCAACAGGGGAATGAAAAATGGGAACTAATGGAAGTAGGAGCCTTAGGAAACATTTATTTGAATAAACTTTCTCTAGAATCCTAATGCGTTACCGAAACAATTAGTTCTAAAGAAAAACAGTAATACTTATGCAAATATTCCATTCTGTAAAGTATTACTGTATATTTGGAACTTTATAACTGATCTGTTGTTACTGCTACTATGGACACAGATAATATTTTCTTCAGGAAGAATTCCTTATCTAGAAAAACTAAAATCTCTTTTTATAAGAGACACCATTTCAGGAACTCAGTAATTATTCCTCAAATGTAAAATATAAAAAGGGAAAGACAGAAAGGTCTCTTGACCACAGCAAAATCCCACGACAGATTCAAACGTAGATTAATGCGGGGTGCCATGAAAATGATATCTGGTAAGCAATGGATGTGCCTGCAGTCTTAATTAGACTAACGTCAATATTTCATCATTGCTGCCTGTATTGCAATCTCACTTGCTTCAAAAATATTGCAGTCTCACTTGCTTCAAAAATATATGTCCATTTCATGAACCTGTAACTTAACATTTTTAAATCGAGGCTGGCGGGAGAAAGTACTTCCTATGGAAGGACATGTGAAGGTAAAGAGGGTTTTTACTCCTGTGATCTGTAATGTGAGAAAGCTTGTTTTAGAAAAGAGATCCTTTCATTTAATGTTACATGAAAGAAATTTTAATAACTTTAAACAATAATGCCATGGTGATACAAAAAGTGAGAAATTATTTAAAGGATTAAACGGATCTAGTAATAGATAAAACAAAACCAATTTTACTAAATTATTTATGTGGTTAATATACTTCGCCACACTGTGTACACAATTATGTCGAAGTCTATGTTCGTGTTATCTCAGCGTTAGGTAAGCACTGTTCATGAATTAACACCTGTTGTATTCATGAATTAAAACATGTACTGTTATCTGAGTTTGTCGGTTCATTGTATACAATGAATATTGGATTTCACTACATAAAACAATCATTAAGGTGGTTTGTTCATGAATTTATGCACATGAATATTTAATTTTGTTAGGTAACTTTTACCTGTCGACGATCCTTTCAAGATGAATAGTGAAATTTCTCTTTAAAACTTACTGATAGATATTTAACGTAAAATGAGATGTTTACAGACACAGACATCAGAAGAATACTCAGCTAAGAATGTCCAAGCTATAAGCGAGACATCAAAGAAATTAGAGTGAATTAATACGCAAATGTTTCTTGAGCGGATTAAGTCTTCGTGTGCAATGTTCCTTTGATGTCGTCAACTTTTACGGTAGCAGCATTCGGCAAGCTCAATTTGGACTCTTTGATAAATCATACATCGATCATTTTAGTTAACATTCGCAAACAGGAATTCGGTGAATCAAAATGACGGAGGTAAGTCAAGACAGTTTAAACATTATCATTCTAGTAACATGAACGGGATTCCTGCAACAGATTATTTAGAACATAAACACTGTACGTTTTTAATTCCCGCTACTTATCTCTGTTCACATAAATACAACAAAGAAAGCATTACTTATCAAATAAAGGTCGTGAATGAGTTACACTATTAGTCACCTGTGGTTGTTCATCTTCTGAATAATAATAATAATAATAATAATAATAATAATAATAATAATAATAATTATTATTATTATTAGTATTATTATTATACTAAGGCCTCAAAATTAAGTCTAAGTATGTTATATCGTGCTGTTACAAGCCTTAGTATAATAATAATAATAATAATAATAATAATAATAATAATAATAATAATAATAATAATAATAATATTATTATTATTATTATTATTATTATTATTATTATTATTATTATTATTATTATTATACTAAGGCCTCAAAATTAAGTCTAAGTATGTTATATCGTGCTGTTACAAGCCTTTACAAATAATCAGTACGCTCATTCATTATTAAGTTTTTCCAACTTCTTATTCTTTTCCGGAAGTGTGTGGAAAAATGGCTGAGATTTTCTTCTTCTTTTCCTGATGTGAGGTATGTAGCATTGGGGTGTACTTCAAAACATAATTTGTGGCTTCCTAATAAAGTTTTTAAGAAGCTGTGAGAAGGTTAGGTTAATTGTGAGAAGGTTAGGTTAAATGTAAAGTCAAAAAGGAACCTCTTATTACTGTAGAAAAAAATAAAAATGGTAACCGGTGGTAACTGGGCTGTTTAAGTAATACTTTTAAAAGGTAAAAACAAAATTTAAAATGAACCTAAAAAATAGCCTCATTACCTTTGATTACGAAAGACCTAGCAGAGTTTCAGACAAAAGTCAATCAGAAATCCATTTGAGCATGCGATCAAAATTAACAAAAGCGATTTACATTCAAATATCTGAACAACAGCACTCCCTGTTATAACTTGTCCATTGTTGCTGCTGTTGTTCTCAAGGCATCACCAAAGCAATTCTTGCACTAGCTCCAATATATGAATGAGAATCAAAATTCTCATGGAGCTTCCCTGACATTTAGCCGGTTGTTTGTGTGGTCTGACGCACAGAAACAATGGCAGGCTATCTTGGGCAATATCTAGTTGATGTGGTCTATCCTGAAGCTTTGTTTTTCTTTCGTGCGGATTCAGTGAATTGCGAAGTATGTTGACGTATGTAAATTTCAGTGAGTTCTCTCTAAATAGAGACTAAGAGGATTAAGATTACTAACGACTGCTTACGATCGCTTACAAAGAAGGCTTCAGAATATAGACTAAAAATTGCCTAAATTGCATAAACCCAATATGCACGTTATTTCGGCCGTCAATTAACTCGTTGTTGTAAAAGATGGCATTATACAGGAAAATAAAAATTGTGGAAAAGCAGAATTCTCTTACCACAGGCCTTCGTTTTCAATTCTCATACAAATTCGTAGGAAGGTATCGTAAAACCGCAGGCTGTAATGGAACCTCTAAAGTAATTGAAGTGGAAGGGACTATACATATACTGTACTGTATATTTTTTCTTTCTCTGTCTGACTCTTCCACCACCAGGGTTTCTAAATCTTAACTGCAAAGGGTTCGACGCATGCTACCCTTATCAAATTACACAATTAAGATTATGCTACGAAGTACCAAGAAATTTGCTTGAAAAAATATTCGTTACTTATGATTTAATATTTATTATCATAAATTTCTGAGCTTTAAAATATATATATATATATATATATATATATATAATTTATATATATATATACATATATATATATATATATATATATATATATATATATATATATATACATATATATATATATATATATATATATATATATATATATATATATATATATATATATATATATATACATAGTATATATATATACATATATATATATATATATATATATATATATATATATATATATATATATATATATATTACATTTTACCTGGGGAAATGTTTATCATGAGCCAGTTATAGACTACAACTTTGATTACGTTAACTCCCTCAATACTGGTATATTATCTGACTGCTGTTGATTGAGGTAATCATAAAAAACAAGGAAAAACGGGGGAATTTAACTGAGCTGAGGGCTTTCCTCACAAGGTAGTTGTAAGTAAACACGTTAGGGTAAGTTTAAGATTACGTGTATTAACATTAAATGAACTATCATAAGATGAGATGAACCAATCAGGAGGGCAAGGCCTGGAAGGCTAATTATAACTGGGAACACTTGAAGGTATATCCGTCGGCGTGACGATGCTGATACAAGGCACAGTCAAGAGAGATTTCCAGAGCTAGCAAAGCCTCTGTAAACGGAGAGATTTACGAATTAAAAGCCAGTAAGGACACAGTAAAATATGCATAGGACAAGGCGAGCACAGAGAGTGACAAGGAAGCCTTGACCTCACGATTTTATGAAATTATTCAAACACAGGTATTTACGTAACACTGATCTAACAAGGCAAGGTCAGTATGGAAATACTGGCAATTAGAAATGAAATAGGAAGTTTAGTACGAGAATTAAAACAGCGTGACTGAATGGAAGAACCTTTGCAACAGATCACTTTATTCAGCGAGAATAATGGCAGCGGAGGAGGACTAAGGGCTTCACTGGTGAGAATACTAAGGCCCCTCACAAGATAGGATCATGTGGTAGGGGTAGGCTCTCTGAAGGAGAAGGGAATGCAAAGGGCAGATGTGTCTCGCTCAATTCCAGCTATGTCTCTAATTCTTGTTCCTTCTGTGAGGCCCTTACAAGACCTTGGTCAGGGGTTACGAGACCATCCACAGGTAGATGGGGTTGGTGCCCTTTCCCTATGTGCGAGCATCATTTGTCAGTGCCAGGTGTTCTTCACAGGCCACACCTTTCTCTTAATCTGCATCGCTGGCTCTATTCTGCTTCCAGCCATACTTAATCTCCTCACAACCTTGTGTCTGAAAACAAAGGCTCCTCAAAGTCACATGTTCAAAAGAGAAACTGGGAGAGATATACAGAGTGCAGTTAACGAGTTTTGAGGAGGGGCCAATATTCCTTTCGCCCTTTCTTGTCAGGCAGAGCTAAGCAAATGCACTGTTTTTATTTTTCAGCTTTAATTGATCATTTAATGGCCTGGATGCTCGGGAAGATGTAGCAACTTCCCACCCAAGTTGATATCTCGCACCTTCATTCGGGTGTGAATGACTACCAAACCTAGGATTCAGCCGATATATGCTTTATATTACTCTAATTTACTTGTTAACAGCACTCGTGTATAATTGTTAACCTAAATCTCTCTGCGTCAAATGAGATATCCGAAAAACTTACTTGATAAAGAATTCAATATTTTACATTAATTGCAGACTAAAGAAAGGGTTTTAACCTTAAACTACTGTTACTTTAAAAGAGGAACACTTACAACTATAAGAAAGTTACTGTAAATATTTTGGTTTTATTTGCTCACGGAAAAAGACTGGCTAAAGCACGAATTTGGTTCAGTTCGGGGAGCGTTGGCCCGTTCCCGAGAATTTGGTTTTCTTGTGATAAGGAAAAAAATATATTTTCTTTTTAGGGGAGTCCCGATACATGTTAGGTTTGGGAACTCAGGGAGCATCATAACACTCTTAGAATAATAATCCCAACAATAAAATAAAAAAAAAAGAACATAGAGTAAACCTTATACAAAAATTAAAAAATAATGCTTTGAGAGACACTGGGATACTAGCACAGAGGAGGTAAGGTTTACGTACTGATACAAATTGGTGGGTTAGAAACCAGCCATTTTAGAAGTACACTTCTACTTATTTTTATAGGAGTGATAAGTTCATCGCCAAGAGACGGATAAGTTACAAAGTTATATTATTTGTAAGCTATGCTGATAAATGAGCGTATTTTGCCAACGATAATAAGAGCCTTTTCCTCCAACCTAATATAAGTAAAAAATTTAATTCTACCATACATGCGCTGTTTGCTTAAGTTCACGTGCATACAAAATTACATTTCCGTATTTTAGCCTACCCTGCACCTGACAATTCAAGACTTGACACAATTATATATTAAGAGAGTGTAATCTCCGTGTTAGTCTTACCTGAAATTGTCTCATTCCCAAGAGTGTGATTTGTGCCGTTACCAGCCGAGACGTGAATCTGTTTCCCGATTGCCTGAAGAAAACAGCCCCTACCAGGTTGATAAGAATTCTTGCCTAATTGGCTGAAGGGACCGCTTGCACGTGGCTAGTATTCATAATTATGATGAGTTATGCAATTCACTCAATCATTGCTGTTGTGTAAATTCCCAACTTAATTACTTCAGTAAGTATCCAGTTTGCTTGATAATTTCTTCCATGTTGTGATTGTAAATAATAAATTAATATTAAGAAATAGGTTTTTCTTGGTGACCTACCATTTCTTTGTTACTTTTGCATTTCTGTAGTTTATGGGCTTACGAGGGATTTTCTTGTAAGGATAAATCATTACTGTAAGGCCCAGTACACACTAACCCCTCTAAGCCTGTAACAATAAATATATATATATATATATATATATATATATATATATATATATATATATATATATATATATATATATATATATATATATATACATATATACATATATAATTCAACATGACGGTAAGGCTATTCGTCAGTAGTACAAAACCAGAAGGCGTAAAAGAAGACCGCAGAAACATAATTCACTTTATTCTTACTGCGACGTTTCGCCGGTTAAAATGAAAGATAAAATAATGATAAACAATACAGCATAACAAATTATTTTTTGTTGACATGCAAAACACATTGAATAAAGCAAAACAAAGCAAGATACAACACTGAAATAAAAATTACTCTAAAAAACACAAAGTTAATAGTTGAAAAGACACCTTGTCTCAACGGAGTTCAGTTGCTGTATGGAAAATGCACCGAAAGTAAACAACAAGGGAACAGATGAAGAGTGGTTGTTTAAGGTAGGAACTATTTTCTTTATAGCTACAGATTCTAATATTGGAAGGAGCTGTTCATGTGGACTTGATAATATCTTGAAATCCTTATAATTTATATATTATTTTTGCAAAATTTCACAAGATTCCAAATGTTAGATAGTTCAGGGTTGGATAGTTTACACCCTGTACCGAAACTAATGCCCATATGCGCATGACATCTCACCTTAAGCAGGCGGCGCGTGTTGCCAACGTAAGTCTTCCTATTGCATCAGCAGCAAATATAAATGTAGACAACGCCGGATTGCATTAAGGGAGGTAACTCTGTTTATGACGCAACATACTACCTATATATATATATATATATATATATATATATATATATATATATATATATATATATATATATATATATATATATATATATATATATATATATATATATATATATATTGTAATAATTTGCTTAATTTTTTTTTATTCGTGGCCTTTTAAAGTAAATTACTTTCAGTTAATTTTAATTTTATTCTATTTCTGTGCCACAAGAAAAGCTGGTTAAGGTTGTTTTCGCTCCTACCGAAGGTTTTCTATTTTTTAATTGGTACCTCGCCCATGAAAGTTTTGTTTCTCTTTTCATGTAATTGTTTGGCTGAAATGCTTATTTGGTGATTCCCTTTTCGCTGCCTCACGTTTGGTGGGGACTGTTGGCTGAGGATGAAGGCAGTGTGTATTCGGCTCCCTATCTTGGAGGTTTTTGGAGACTTTTTTTCGTCCAGGATTCGCCATTTGAATTTTCGTACAGCTTTGAAGGATTTCCTTCTGTACTTCGGAGGACGTTGCTGTTTTTTTTTTCCTCTGGAGACTGTTGCAGCTACTTTCTGAGGGACATCTCCTTTGCTGCAGTCGGACGCCCTTCCCGTGCGTTCTGGAGGGCACTGCCTGTGCTCCCCTGCATCCAGTATTTAACTTTGCATCCCTGAACTCGCCTGTTGCCTTTGGAAGGACAGCCTGTCTTTCCTCTCGTCCTGTGTGCCTTCGTCCTGCCAACCTCCGGAGTCGTGAAAACGCCTGAAACCTTTTTGATAGCTGCTAAGGATATAAACTGTGCACTTTATATAGACGTTGCTGACGCGTGTCAGTGTGCTGTATCCTCCGGCTGCAGACTCCTCGTGATTTCAGGATCATTTTGGACAAGCCATGTGTGTGGTTCTGCATCTTATATAAATTCATCGTGCATTCACCCAGGGCGTGTGTTAATTAAGATTAATATCAACGGTTATTTTTAGGTGGTTTATTATTATGTATGTAATATTAAGGTTTATTGGTAAAAATTAGGATTAAGGATCTTCCCCCTTTCATTCTCTCATACTAAAGTTTTTCAGGGCTTTCCTAGGAATAGGTTGTTTTCCTTCCTCATCCTACTTACTGTCTCTCGATCTATCGTGTGAAAGAGTTTATTTTGTACACCCTTATTCAGCTCTTTTTGTGGGGTTTCATTTAAGTAATTATCAATATTTTTTTTGTAATAAATAATTAAGTTTTGTTTAGCATTTTTTTCGTTATCCTCTTTGAGTGTTTTTTTTTTGCTCTGTTGGTGATCTTGCCCCTTGACTTTAATTAATCCTTTGTGGCACTGATCGTAAAAATGAAAAAGAGCCTGTTCTTGCCACATCCTAAATATTAAATAATTTTGTGAACATAAGTTCATTACAATATATATATATATATATATATATATATATATATATATATATATATATATATATATATATATATATATATATATATATATATATATATATATATATATGCTCCAGTTACCTTGCGTGCGAGACGAATCATCAGCAGCGGGTTAAACACCCCTGCGAGCACTGCTAGTCACCATTATCTTACACTCTCTCGGACCCCGGATATTAGGGCCCATTAATTTCTGCATCCCTTCCACTCCATCTGTCCCACGCTTCTTGGTGTTCCTCTCATCATATATACATCAAGATATTTCGACGTTACACAGCGTGTTTACATAATATACTTTTCCACTCTCTCTGCATGATCTAGTCACCCCAAAACATTAACGCCTCTTACTTGTATCTGAAGAAGCAAACAATTAATCATTAAAGCTTCAAATTCTTTCACTTTCATTCAATATCCATATTTCATTTCCATGAAGGATCACCTATTCTCCCATCCTATCATAATCTATTATATTTACTCGCAACTGTCTAAATGGATTAACCACTTACTCCCCTCCCCCCAAGTCCTTCCTGGTTCCTGATAAACCCTCATGGCTTCTCTCTTTTTATCTTTACCTTCCACTTTCTACTTTTACAAACACTTTCACACTATTTCACTTCTTTCTGCAGTTTCTTTTCATTATTTCCAATCAGCGCTAGTCTTAAACCAGCTTTCTCACCAGCTACCTCATTCACCAAAGATCCTCAAAATCTCAGCATTGCATACCTAACCAATTCTGTTCTTCCTTGTCATATATACGTCATTCCTTTTACTCTCTAAATCCTCAAGCAGCTGTCTGACAAGATTCACATTTTAAACATATCCACTATATATATATATATATATATATATATATATATATATATATATATATATATATATATATATATATATATATATATATTTTTACAAATATTACTGCTGTTCGCCCTCGTAACTTTTGATTGTAAAAATATCAGCCTGACTGAGACCGGGAAAAGACGTTGTCTATATAGGAGCGTCTTCAGTTCAAACCTTAACGTCCGTTGGAGAACGGGATAGGTAAGTTAGGCCTTCCACCCTATAGGAAAATTTCCCTATCAGCCTTAAGAATAGGTGGTCCTAAGGTCCTTTTTCCTTTCTACCTGTCTCTTGGCGAATGTTTTGAAAACAAGAACGCGGACACCTGGTGTGACTGTTCTGACCCAGCACCGGTCAGGGAACCAGAGAGAAACTAGCCGCCGTCTCGGCAGACGTCTGGAAGGTGGCCCTGTCCCCTTTCTTTGTCTATTATTCTATTAGTGAAGTGAAGAAGCAATTGCGAAGACTCCTCTCGGCGGTGTTGGTGCGCACAACGTTCGTCCTAAGGTAAAGTCGCTTTTTGTTCAAAACTTCGCCCATTCTTTTATCTTTTTTCTGTATTTCGCATTTCTTTTGTTTCCTCCTTCATCCCCCACTTACTGTATATGTGTTTACGAAGTCTAGATTAAGCCTAATTATTATATTGTTAGCTTCAACCCCGTTATTCCAGTAAAATACCTAGGATTTAGGGTAAGCAAAATCGGGTTAAATCTCGATGCTTTTGTATGCCTCGCGTCCGAATGTTTGGAAGAACCGTTGCGTTTAAAATCAAATTCATCTCAAATATTCTTGTTAAGTTAATTACCCTTAACTGGCGACCTTTGGCTAATTAACGACTGTCTTTGAGGTTAACTTTTGGCTTCAAGTGGCAGGTTACGTGTAATCTTGGTTTGCAGGGCCGTAAAATTACGTAAATTGAATAATACATGATCAGCCAAGACCCTCACACGTAACAATATATATATATATATATATATATATATATATATATATATATATATATATATATATATATATATATATATATATATATATATATATATATATACATACATGTATTTATACATATATTATATTATATATATAGTATATGCATGTACATAACGCCTATCATGGTAATAACAATGCGAGATAAAACATAAACAGAGCATACGACCACAAGTAAAGTGGAACAGCGGATTGCAAGTTCTTTAAATAAAGGCAAAAGTTCCTGTACTCTTATGATGCACTCTGCTTGTGGCTATATGCACAGTGTGTGCGTGTGTGCATGCGTGTGTGTGTGTGTGTGTGTGTGTGTGTGTGTGTGTGTATGTATATGTATATATACAGTATATATATGTGTGTGTGATAAATTTCATTCATATACCGTATATATGGTATGTATATGTACACATATGTATGTATATGAATGAAACGTATCACATCATCGTGGTTCATATACAAGCATTAAGCTACAAATGACCTGTAATATCTAATTCGTCCTACCTCGGAAATAATATATTATCACATATGTTACCCGAAGGGGAATTTTTTAGTTGTTAAAGTCGTCGCCTCGTGGGCTCGAACCACGCAAGATAAGAACTCAGAACTACAGTGACGCGCAATAAACCACAAGACCATCAAGGGCCCTTGATGGCCGTGTGGTTTAATGTGCGTAACTGTAGTCCTGAGTTCTTGTCTCCCGTGGTTCGAGCCCACGAGGCGACGAACTTATTACCAACTAAAAAATCCCCCTTCGGATAACATATACGATAATATATTATTTCCGAGGTAGAGCGAATTAGATATTAAAGGACCTTGTAGCTTAATGCATATATATATATATATATATATATATATATATATATATATATATATATATAGAGTATGTATATATTTCGGGTGGCATCTTCAAACATTTATGAACAATACTGGTTTTGGTAGTGCACATAAGAACCATTTATAAAAGGAGTTTGTATATGAAAGGATTTTTTTTATAGAGTTCGTCTTGGGGTGCGTTCCTAGACGAATAAAATTTTTCATGGAATATTTTTCAGCAAGTAATTCTGTTCCACACTGTTTGCAATTTTACTATGTAAAGCGCTTTCAATAAGCGCCGTTGCCGACCAAATTTCGACCCACTAGAAAAACTGAGCGAACATTTTGGCTGCCTATTTGCCTATAATATTTTTTATCTGCATTTTCTTCCTTCTAGCTCAAACTGATTTACTCCTACAGTACACGTTGAAATTGCCTCTTAAAACTTCATAAACTCTTCAGTTTGCTTGCACTTCTTTATTAATTTTTTTTATTTCTTTTTTTTTTTGGTTGGCCTCTGTGCAATTTTGTTCGCTTTCCTGCAACTGTACATCAGAAAATGTTTTGCTTTCACTAAACCTTTCATTTCATTACCAAACTATGCACTGCTTTCATTCCCACTTCCTATCCAGCTAGAGAATCATAATTGCATTCGATAGTCTCCTAAGAAATCCTCTCTACTTCCATGTCCTAAAGCCCTTCCTACTTTATTCTAACTTCTTTTGTATTTTAATCACATGTCTTAATTACATTCATAAACAGTCCGAGACTTTCTTCTCCAGTTATAAATTCTTCAGTGGTATTTTCTGATTCCTACTTCAAAGCATTCCTCATCTAGCCGTGACGTAAGTCAGGCAACCCCTTCATCAACGCTATACTAACACATAGTCTACCATTTTTCTTTACAATTTTCTGGATACTCATCTTTTGCAGGTTCTTATCCCAACACTCAACGTCCTTACACTGCACGTTTCCAAGAAGATTCTACGGTTTCATTACTTAAAACTACTCCTAACGTATCAATCGTGCGATCTATTTGTCTGTCTCTTAGCACAAAATCCTACACCTCAATTATTTTTTCTCCCTCCAACACAGTCAGGTAGAGGGAGAAAGAAAAATACGTTAGGATGAGATATACACAAGTGTAAAGAGATGGTGGAGAATTTTAAGTTTATTAGGGTGGACTCCTAGGGGATATATATGGGGTGTTTGTAGGTATTTTGTGAGACTGAAGAGAAGACGTGAGGGAAATGCTCAGTGATTTGGTGATAAAAAATTATTCTATTAAAGCACTGTAAACGGGTGAAGCGAAAAGAGGGAAATGGAATGTGAGAGGAGGAAGAAGAGAAATCAAATGGAAGATAACAAGGACGAAAAGTTAGGGAAGAATGTATGAGAGAGAGAGAGAGAGAGAGAGAGAGAGAGAGAGAGAGAGAGAGAGAGAGAGAGAGAGAGAGAGAGAGAGTAAATAAACTTATCCACACGCAAACCTTGAGAGTCAGCCAAACACGGATTCAGACCAGCGTTTAAGTCTAATGAAAATGAGAAAAATAAAGCATACGCTCCTGAAATAATTAAAATTTGAAGAGGAGGAAGGTCGTCTGCTCTCCGGATGAGCTTAGCCAAACGAGTTTAAGATGTTCCACTCACACTCTGGTAAACAATCTTCCCTGGGATTTGTTTGTGTTGTCAGGGCAGACGCACTTTGCCTCTTCTCTTGTTTTACTAAATTTTGGGCTGGATTGCTTTTCATTCAGCCTTCCGATCTCTTAATTAAAAAGAAAAGAGTCTCTTCCAGCGTGATGGTGGGTAATTTCATACTATGTTCTAACAATAATAATTTCATCACCAAACCATGCACTTTTATTAGTTAATAACTCTAATAGAAGTGACTGATTCTGTTGTATGACGAAAGGCAACGTTTGCACAAAGTTCAGATATAATTTAAATCGGTTTTGACTTTCATGGCAAATCTACCGTTTCTGAATTTTTAGGCATCTATACGCAGTACTGTTTTCAAATCATCATTCTCTGCGTATCCAGATGAATAGCTAATCTTCTCTTAAATAAATATAAGACTGGTGATATTGGGGAAATTCAAACCCACAGGTCATGGTTAGAAAACATCTCGGAAAGCGGACGTCAGTGTTAAAAGACCACATCAACTACAAGACAATTCTGAGAGAAATTCTCCTTATTCAGCTTTTCCCTTAAACCTATAACTCCCGTAGGGCAGTAGTGCCGTCAGCGCTCCACAAGCGGTGCACTGTAAGCATTACTTAAGATTCTTTGCAGCGTCCCTTCGACCCCTAGCTGCAACCACTTTCATTCCTTTTACTCTACCTCCGTTGATATTCTCATACTTCCATCATACTTTCCAATTTCTCATAACAATGGTTTCATAGTGCAACTGCGAGATTTCCCACCTGTTACACCTTTCAAACCTTTTTCCCTTTCATAGGCCCAAGTGTTTGGGCTGCGGCTTAAATTTTATACTCCATTCTATTTCACAAAACTACAACCCGATTTACGATAGATTTTACTTTTTCCCTTTTTCCACAAATCTAGCATCATCCCTCTTTATTATTTTCTCTCATGTGAAAGAAAGGGAATTGCAACTGAAATGCATCTCTACAAAACAGAACGTCATTCAATTGGAAGAAATAAGAGATAGGACCAACTCCAGAACTCGTGTGTTAAGTTCTACTTATTTATAGGATTATCGGAGACATTTAGGTATTTGATTAGCTTCAGTGAGTCTCATCACTCCCATTTTCCCTCTTATCCGATAATTTGCTTTAACTGATATTCTGTAAACTGGAATACAGAAGTAGAAGTGTGTGGAGAACACTGATCTAACCAAATAGGCCCTATTCTTCAGAGGTACGTTTGCATAAAGCTCGCTTCGTTCGCTAATAGCGCCTGTTTTTCTTTCACTTTAACCTCTTTCATAAAGTAAGATTCATTGGATAATATTGTCTCATGAAATTAGTTTCCTCACTCTCTCTCTCTCTCTCTCTCTCTCTCTCTCTCTCTCTCTCTCTCTCTCTCTCTCTCTCTCTCAAATCAATTTAACCTCTTTCAGAGCACAAGGTTCTTCGGAAAATACTATCTCATGAAATTCGATTTCTCTCTCTCTCTCTCTCTTTCATCAACATAATCAAACCTTAATAGAGAGTGAAAGGTGGAACTATATATTTGAAGATAACAGAGGAATAAAAAAATAAAGAATAATGGGTTAATGCGTCCACTGTAGTCCTGAGTTCTTGTCCTTCGCTGGTTCGAGCCCACGGGACGACGAACTTATTATCAACTAAAAAATTCCCCTTCGGTAACATATATGAAAATATATTATTTCCGAGTAGAGCGAATTGGATATTAAAGGACGTTTGTAGCTTACTGATTGTATATGAATCACGGTGATGTGATAAAAAGTCATAATATGGCTGCGTGCGACATACGCACTACACGGTTAGCATGGCAGAGGTGGGTGGATATCGTCTCTAAATACAAACACCTGAGTTCGACGGGGATTTGTATATGGGAGACGATATCTACTTATACCTCACTTGCTGGCCGCGTGGGTTAATGCGTCCACTGTAGTCCTGAGTTCTTGTCCTTCGCTGGTTCGAGCCCACGGGACGACGAACTTATTATCAACTAAGAAATTCCCCTTCGGTAACATATATGAAAATATATTATTTCAGAGGTAGAGCGAATTGGATATTAAAGGACGTTTGTAGCTTACTGGTATATGAATCACGGTGATGTGATAAAAAGTCATACAAATATGTATATACGAGTACACATATGTATATATATATATATATATATATATATATATATATATATATATATATATATATATATATATATATATATATTATATATACAATGCAGCAAAACTCGTAGTTCTCGTAGCACTACACGTGGGTTTAGCCTTTCAACATTCATTGCTGAGTTAAAAGGTGCTGGTGTATAACTTAACAATACGTTTCTTTAAAGGTCAGCCCGATCCCTGTATTCAATAAGCTTCGAGCAGCTTTGAATTTCACCTTGATATAAATGTTTTTCATTAAGAGAAAACCAAAGAAGCAGACATTTCTAATTCAACGTTTCAACCTTCAAAAAAGAAAAGTTTTATCATAAAATTTACAAAGGCCTTTTGAATGATTGATGGATTTCAGATCCAGTCACATCCGTCCACATACTGCATCTTTGGTGACTGGAAAGTTTAAAGTGACCCAGATTTCTCATTAGTAGGTAAATACATTCTCTGAGAGGCGTAATTTTTATGTCAAAAAACAAACACAAGGCAGTGCCTTTAGTCAGATATTCATTTAATTTAAATTACAATCTGTTAATAAATGGACTTCGAGATCTAGGTTAGAAATGGACAGGGAAACTGATATACAAAGTAAACAGAGCACAAACGCAATATCAAAAAAAGCAAATAAACATGAATGCTTATATAGTACTTATATCAAAACTGCTTGTTTTCGTAAAACATTGTTTGATGTCATCAAAACCGAACGGCTTATGTTACCGGCATAAAACAGCCTTCTAATTGTATTCAAACATGAATAACAAATATCATGAATTAAATACATCACAGGATTTCCAGAATTTAAAGGACAACAAATCCTTTAATACATTCCCTTTTTATTTTTCTTGGTTAAAGTATTGGAACGGTCGAGTTCATGTCGGTTAAATTAAAGGTCATGTTAGAATTCCATGACGGTAGTTCTTCTTCATCTCACAGAATTTGCAGCGTTCCATGGGAGGTAAGAAACACATCTTCGTTTCGTAATGTCTATTTTTTCCAGTACCGACGGTCATCCATACTTGTTTGAATTTCACTTGACAATTGTCTTGTTTGTCATAAAATTATACTGGGGGTGAGATGGTTTCTGAGCAGGTAAACGATTTACTTGTTTAGCTTTCTGGTTTTCTGGTTCTCTTGCTGATTAGGTTCAGTTACTCTGTGTAAAATGTAACCAACGTTTTACACTGAGTTCTCATTCTGAAGAAGAATTCGCTAACATAGAGAGCACAGCTTTGATGAAACATCAAGTTGAAATTATGAATCATGCATTTCAAGTGACCGTGGTCTGTGTAATTATTTCATGTCGTTTTGATTATAGATAGCGAGCGAAAAAACTATAAAGAAGTTTTACAAGGATATTTACGTTCTTCTCAATATCGATTTGGTGAAAGGATTGTCATTAGAAGATCTTGTGTCTCTCAAGTGACACAGACTGCCATATTGGTTAAGAAATTATGTCGAAATTTCAGCTTCCGATTGTCCGTAGATGCCTCGAAATCTTTGTAAGAGTCAATTCGGACGAATGTGAAACCTCCTTTCCTGGTTATAATATCACACTTAAGATTCAGATACGAAGTTTATTGTGAAGTTTCCTTTATCTTTCGTCGCTAAATCATGGTTCCATACGCATAATAATTCAACGTCTATACGGGCAAACCAATAATATAATTACACTATGAATTTCAGCCTTGAACTTTCCCCCCAGTCTGTCCGCCCATCTGAGAGGTATTTTCTAAAATTACATGTGCACAAAAATAGACAGAATGTCTCTAGCACAGTGATTTATTCATTATGCCATTTCGCACCATCTGTTGCCCTCGCCCACCTCTCTCTCTCTCTCTCTCTCTCTCTCTCTCTCTCTCTCTCTCTCTCTCTCTCTCTCTAAATTAGTTAATATCATATTGCATACAGGATTGAAGTATAATTTAGAATAATAATTCTATGTTTATTATGCTATCTCTCTCTCTCTCTCTCTCTCTCTCTCTCTCTCTCTCTCTCTCTCTCTCTCTCTCTCTCTCTCTAAAATAGATCTGTATTCGATCCACGGACGAGGTAGGAATGCTACAGTAGTGTTTCCTTAAAATTCAGCATTTTCGGTTGGTTTATAGAAAGAACACTGTGCATGATGACCAGTCGATTGTTTTGGGTTGCCGCTGGGGTTGGATACATGGAGAAGGAGATATTAAAAATAATAATAATAATAATAATAATAATAATAATAATAATAATAATAATAATAATAATAATTGAGTATTTCTCTGTCAAGAGTGTATTCCATCATATCTTAATTTAAAAATGGACAGGCCTCAACGAGGTAATCTAACAGGGCGAAACTAGTCATTATATACGTAACTAGCTAATGCACCAGTAGGGAAATATGGATGTTTTATTGGCAAAGGGGTGAGAGAGACAAAAAGTAAAGCAACCGACGGAGCAATGTAAGCAACATTGGGATGAGCAATGGATATCACATTCATTCAAATTCGTAATGACCCAGCGTTTTCATTTGCGGTAAAGCCTTTCCCTAATTTTGCTTCGAGATAATTTTACACTGGCACTGCAGGTTCATTCACATATCCAGTCATTTTATAGAAATTCTATTTCAATTTTAATTTGCGGGATAGTGTCATTTATGGATCACAAAAAGCTTCCGAACTTTCCGTCCGTGATATCAACAGATTCCTAGATTAATCTACCTTCATAATGGATTAGTAAATAGCTGTTTCGTCAGATCAATTTTGCTAATCTCATGAATCGTTTATTAATAAAATGCATAGTCACTTTTCTCGAAATAGAACCAATCTGTTTGGTCGGAGCTGGGCCCAAAATTAAAATATTGTACTTATCAGGGAGTATGAAGCTACTTCTTTTAGTTTCTAGAAACAGAAATATGATATGCCTATTTTTTCTTGGAGACAGAAATTAAAAAAAAAAGAAAAAATAATATGAACGTAGATCTAAAAATCGGTAGTCATAAGCATACAAAAGCTTTTAAACAAATTAAAAATACAACGACGAACTTCGTGGATGAAATACATCAAAGAAGTTTCAAAATGAAATTCGCAACAAATCCTTAACTGCGTTTATTCTTGTTCTGGTAAATGTCGTAAAATATTCAAGTGCACATGAGGCAAAATAAAGATTAAGTCTGAATATCACGAAACGAACATTTTTTTTTAGAAAAATTGCCTCTTTGTTCCAATAATTAATTCAAATTTTATTTACGCTAAGATCACACGGTATGTTTTTTGCTTCTCGAACAAAATTTTGGACTCTGACTGAGGTTCTCTAATACAAATATATTATCCAGTTTACTTAAGTTCATGTTTCTTTGAAGTTTTAGGTTTAATAAATCTGTGGAAACAAGTAACAAATGATTTACATTTGGCATCTTTGTTGAGGGCTGAGATAGTATGGGCATGCTGTAAGAATGAGTGAGAAGGAAGGAATAATAAGGAGCCTTAGGCTAAACCTGTTAGGGGTAGAAGGTCAAGATGGAGGCAAAAGTTAAGATGGCATGATAAAGTGAGGGACGATTTGGAGAAGAAGGGTTTAACGGGGGAAGATGCTTTTGATAAGAACAACCGATCCCTTAGCTTATATACAGCTGTGGGGATTTCCTACCATGAACTTTAATAGAGATCCCAATCCTTTGATACTTTCAGTTGGTATATTGTTTATTCATGGATAAACATAAGAAATGAATAGATAATTACATGCACTGTTTGTGTTAATATTGGCCGTAAATGACTTTTCGGAAAAGATTAACTGTTGGGGGTAAAGTTCTTCGCTTCACTTGTGAAATTCGTTGTTATCGTTAAGTGTTCTTCGTCCTTTATTTGTAAGCACAAAAAACGGTTCTTTCTAGTTATAACTAAATTTCCCCATTCGCGCGTCCTATGGTTTCTATATAGCATCCTTTTCCAGAAAAGGACCTGTAAGTTTCTCTGTTCGTTCATATTGTTTTCTGATGAGAAAAAATTAAGTAAGAATAAAAAAAAAATTCCGATCGCAGACAAGAGGTAAAAACTTTCTTAAGAAGAACAAAAAGCAGAGGAAAACAGCTAATGTCGAAATTAGCGGATATGAACGATGCATTTATTAATCTGTAACTGAGGAAACGGGTAGACGGGTAAGGGTAATAGAGTGGGGAAGATGATGCGGTGTGAAAGAAAAGAAAAATAATTACAATCACATTACAAGAGGGTAGTGTTGGCAAAGACACATAAATGCTTTAATGCATGCATTTGAACAAAGCCTTTGGATATGTATAAACAGACTTGTTTACAAACTGAAATGCACAAAGCCTGTAAGGGCGAGGTCAACTTAAGTGGAATATTAGACTGGAAAATTATTATAATGATGGGAAGCGTAAACAATGGTTAATGATATAAGAGGCTTGAAAGCCAAGGGTAGCTTCTGAATTTAGTGTGGATCAAAAAATGAAATGAAATTCAAGAAACGCATACATTTATAGCAATATGAGTTAAGTACATTACAACACATTACTGTAATAAAATCAGATGCAAGAAAAAGAACATCTGAATGTTATTGTTTGTTTGGCGGACCTAGGCTAGTGCTCAAACGGGGATCTGTTATTACTTACAGTCAGTAGGATAACCCATATATTTTATACAATTCCTCCGGTCACAGACTTAAAAACTGGAAGCGCTCCCAAACACTGGATATTAGTTTCCCATTGCATGCAGACTAGAACAATTAACCATAATTTGAGAGAGAGAGAGAGAGAGAGAGAGAGAGAGAGAGAGAGAGAGAGAGAGAGAGAGAGAGAGAGAGAGAGAGAGAGAAATTCAAATATATTAAATAACTGAAAGTAAATGTAAGTAAAAATTAAGTACTAAGGCTAATCATTAAAAAGTTTATCATGAAATTGGTTTACACCACCTAACCAATTGACATAGCATGTTGTATTCTAAAGACAATTTCCTCCGATATACCCCTAAACCCCACTCCACCAAAAGCACAAAATATGATTAAAAATCGTAAAATACCACTGAGTTCAAACTGACAAAAGATCTCAACACGCCTTTTTTTTACGGAAGATTTTGAAAGCCTGGAAGAAGTACCTAAACCTTATGGAGAAAAAACAATCTGCATCGTGCGAGGTATTTTAAAAAGAGTCCAAGAGTCTACCCATTCTCTCCTCTCGTATATCTAATTATCACATTTTTTCTTATAACTGTTCTTTCTCATATCGTCAAATCATTTCATATCGCTTGGGAGATTACTTGTACTCATTATTATCCAACTAACAGTGAAACACGTGTGTGTGCAAAAACAAACAGAAGCAGATATCAACTTTAATTCCTCCTGAAACAGATGATAAGTCGTATACTACAAAGTTATATTCAATGTCTTCAAACTTTGTGAATACCTACCACACGCTGTCGGCCAGCTTTATCTTTGGCAACATGAAGCGTAGGTTTGGGATGCAAACTTTAGTGTCTACTCCTTTTACCGTCTTCCGCTTGCTGAAGCAGTTTCCGAATCTTATGTTCTTTCGTGGGTACCCCTACGAAAAGCAAGACGAATAAAGCTGTATTAAACAGGTTTTTTTATACGTCGAATATTTAACTGACCTGCTAATACGCAGTGACTGTTGATATATTCCTTCAACTTGCTGAGCGTATGCATTCGCATTTATAAATGATTTCAGTATGAGGTTCTAGCCATCACGGGAACTCCTTTGTCGCATCTACATCTAATCAAAGTGGCCCCCCCTCCCCTCTCTCTCTCTCTCTCTCTCTCTCTCTCTCTCTCTCTCTCTCTCTCTCTCTCTCTTGACTTGTCTACTGAGTGGTTGATATACATAAATTAACAACAGGAAAAAGTGAAGAACAATAATACTTTTAGAAAAATCCCTGGGGCATTCATCACTTAATCATGATGCTCAGTTATTACATTCTTTTCAAAGATATATTTTTATTACATTGGGTTCCATTAACATCGCAGGCCAATTTATCTCAACGATTTTATTGCTATATATTTTCATCGACGTATAGTGTGACCTTTCATAATTTCAATTATCCTCTACAAAAGAGAACAAAACATCGATTTTTCTTTTAGTTGTTTTTTAGGTTACTTTACATCTCTTAGTGAAATACGCAAATAACGAGGCATAACAAGAGCCATATTAAATTAGGCAACCATTCTCAGGAATCTGAGCTCGATCAGTTTTCCAGAAACCAAATGATTCGTAAACCACATTAAAGATTAGTTTTTATTGTTTATGAGGCAGGGAGCTTTTTGTGTGTAATTTTCTAAAATGACATGTAGTTTTCCTCTCACTTTAACCAGGTAGTAATCAAACTGAATAGGTAAGCTATAAGGCCACTTTCCAGAGAAAAAAATGCTCTAATACATATTCTTCAATGTAGTTTTTTTTAATCACCACGAAGGACTATGCCATAATTTTTTTATATACTACAACTTGAAATGAATTCAAAATGCACGGCAAAACCTTCAAATGCTCCAGTTCAATGTGCAGCAAATATTCGAATAAATATTTGAATACATTCCACCTTTTTTCCAAGGGGAAAGTAATAAAACATTTCCGTCCACATTAGTCAAATTCAACTTTATTCTGAAATCCACGGCACTTACTTTATTCCGGAGTGGTTGGAACATATACTGGAAGCGAAAAACACTTTTCGAAAAAAAAAAAAAAAAATATCGGCCTGTTTGTGCCAGTCGTGAAACTTCTAATTTTACCTACGTAAAGATCACTCAACAATTTTGTTCTGTTTGACGACAAATTATACTTCGCTGACTTTGTTTGGTGCAAATATTAGACTTTTCTCATTATTTTCTTTTTCTCTCCAGTTTTTGCAATTTTTCGTTCTGTTGTTCGGTGTGCTATAACGAGTGATTTACCTTGAGCGTCCTTCTTGTCGGGACGTGTTTGCTGACGTATTTCAACACGGCTTCAGTGAAAAGTCAAGAAATGAAACTGAGAATTCGACACCTGAAGCAATGAAACACAAGAGCCTGGTTTCAGCAAGACCTATTAATTAGTTTCTTAAAGCTGAGTTTTATCTGACTTCTGTTTTTGTACGCATTTATGTACTACTTTTACTATCCCCTTAGACAAAAAAAAAAAAAAGTTGAATTTTAAATTTTGTAATGATTCTTTTCACACTGCATTTCACTGAATAAGTTTTCATTTGCAGTACCTTTTTAAAAGGAACGGTGCCCTATTTTTTATCAAGACTAAGAAATTCATGCGGATTATTACCGCTATTTAGCTGCAGTGACTACATCTCACGACAGCCTCCGGCAATTTGCTGTAACACTTTGTGATAAAGTAGAAAGGTTTTTTAGAGGATTTTCATACTTCTTCCCGACGGGTAAAACTTTCTACTTTGGATAATTTTCAAAAGAAGATTAGTAATATATATATATATATATATATATATATATATATATATATATATATATATATATATATATATATATATATATATATATATATATGAAGACAAATAGTGCTTTCAAGATGCATTAGAACAACCAATAAAAAAAACTGAAAACATATACATCAGGAAATCGTTGTACTTCAAATCGTACTCTTAAAATTAAATTTTGAAATCATAACTTTTACTCATTTTGAACATCTAACATTCTGTTTTCATTTTTTAGCGTCCCGGGTTTTAAATAATTTATATGATTTACCAGAGTTATATATATATATATTGATAATGATGCAAACAAAGTTCTATCAGCATATAACTGTAATAGCCACAATGCCCTCTTAATGTCTTGAATTCCTCACAGTTTCTGGATACGCTTGTCACTGCAAAGCCTGAGACCCAACTGACAGCTTTCCCTGTCCGCTGTCATTTATTTCATCAACTTGCTGTGGGTAAAATAAAAAGAAAAAGCTAAGGAAATAAGGGGTTTTCGGCCAAAAGAATAAATGGAACTCCTTAGAGAGTGAAACCCTTTGATTGTCATGTTTCTTACATTACCTTTTCAATTTCCTGAAACTGTCATCCTTTTTCTTGTTTCCTTTTACATGGATGGTTGTCATGGTTCTTATTTTACTTTCCATCCTCTTGAAATTATCGTCCTTTTTCTCGTTTCCTTTTACATGGATGATTGACATGGTTCTTATTTTACTTTTTCAACGTCTTGAAATTATCGTCTTTTACCTCGTCTCCTTTTACAAAGAAGATTGACATGGTTCTTATTTTCCTTTTTCATCTTCTTGAAATTAGTGTCTTTTATCCTGTTTCCTTTTACATGGAAGATTGACGTGGTTCTTATTTTAATTTTTCAACTTCTTGAAATTACCATCCTCTTTCTTGTGTCCCGTCCTTTTTCACATGGACGATTCTCATGGTTCTTATTTGACTTTTCATCTTGAAATTATGGTCCTCTTTTTTGTTTCCTTTTCTTCTTCTTCTTCTTCTTCTTCTTTTAATGTTTCCTTTTACATGGATGATTCTCAGTCTTATCATTTCTAGCCCGTACTGTATGAATCCCTTTACTCTTGTAATATTAATAATGAATTCCAAGAGCCTCATGTCATTAGGGCTCGTGATGCATGGGAATAATCCAGCATGAATCTCCCGGAATCCTCTCCATTTCTCCTCATTCCAGATACATCGCATTAATGAAGACCTTTTCAAGGACAACTGTAACGATCGGCTTCTTCCAAGGAATAGTTCATTTACTTCCTACCTTACAAATGGACCGTTTCTCTCTGCCAAAGACCCTCAGTGTTTCTTTCACCCGAAATATTGGAAAAATTCTACGATACACATCTTCTCAAGAACTGAAGAGACATACCTTCGAAGGGATTGTATTTTTAAGTGGATATGTATGTATGTATGTATGTATGTATGTATGTATGTATGTATGTATGTATGTATGTATGTATATATATATAAATATATATATATATATATATATATATATATATATATATATATATATATATAAGTATTAATGTTTACAAAACTACACAACTCATATAAAACGACCATCATGGTCACATTTAGCCATCCTCCCCTTCATAAACCTAGACAGAAATCATCTTATATGTCATTTCAGATTAACTGTTATAGGAGAAATGGGGCAAAATTAGCTCACAAAATTCACAAGATTCAAAATTTTACCTTTATTATTATTGGAAGGCAATATTTACAGAGCCATACAATGCACACTTTAGTGGTGTAAAAGTGCATACTTTACCCCATTTCTTGGAACTTGAAATATTTCAGTCTCTTCGCTCACTGCCCTGATGTGATGAGAGGCAGAAATACTGATAACAACTCGCAGTAACAAGCACTGCTTGGGAATAAATGACAGCCACAGAGAGAAGCTCAAGGTACGAAACAACAGGATCTGTAGTCGAATGAGTTGTCGATCTGAACACTAAGACTTGAAGAATTAAGAAAACCTGAGATTCTGCAAGATTTGATTGTACCATGAGATCCTTTATAAAGTTTGGGCTCAGGAAAGTTTTAAACAACACATTATCCAGCTGGTGAGAGAGTGAAAAATGGAGGAGACGAAAATGATGTATTATAACAAAAATTAGGAATTCCAAGGGATGGATCTGCCTCATGCCGGATTAAAGAAACGGTATGAGGGTAGGAACCTTATCCAAAACGACCTGTGTATGATTACACACACACAAATATATATACACATATATGTATATATACACACATTATACACACATACACACACACATATATATATACATATATATGTAATATACAATATATAATATCTAAATTTTCCAATACATAGACAAATCAAAAGAAAGCTTTTTACTGACGAGATGAAAGGTAAAAGATTTCTTCTTTTATAAAAGATAGTTGAGTACTGGGCACTTCCCCCTTTATGAAGATTTACTCCATCTAAGTACGTCTAGAAATCAGATAAGGCTAATGTCACTAACCAAACAAATCCTTTCGAATTCGAGAAACTACACAAGTTTCGAAGGAGCAAAGGTCATCGATACCTCCGCGATTGTGCAATTGGCACAGGGGGAAAGGAACATGTGGGATGAAACCATTATTGAGGAGACATCAGCCATTATAACAGTAGAGGTCATTGGCGTGGATATACTTAGTTACTGAGATGTCTTCCAAACGAAGAAATTGGACGATCTAAAAAAACTGTGACAGCAATGATGTCATATGGAATAGTCAAATCATAAAATAACAGTTTTGTTACTGGCAATATACTATTCTGTTCAAGTTTATTATAAAATCAGCCTTTGGATTTTACTAGTTGGAGAGCCTAAAAAATAAACAATAAAAAATGACAAATTACTAAGAGAAACTGAGCATACTTATGTTTTGCGAGTAATCCGCAGCCTCTTTGATAATGCTCAAGATGAAAAAAAAAATCACTTTATTCAGGAATTTATTCATATGTAAGGTGATCTTTATTTCCACTCCGTCTATGAGGATGCAGGGGTGAGAGTTCTCCGAAATAAGAAAGGATGGATAATTATCACAAAGTCATTTTAATTTTGCGATCACACAATTATGGGAAGTAGATTTTTTCGTCTATAAGACGGCTCTACTTAGCGTGATTTTTCAAACTTTCTGTGCCCCCGCTTCTCGCTCTGTTACTGCATTCCCTATTTTGGGCGGGTGGGTACCGTCTCAGCTACCACTCTGCTGGCCCCGCGTTCGAATCTCCGACCGGCCAATGAAGAATTGGAGAAATTTATTTCTGGTGATAGAAATTCATTTCTCGCTATAATGTGGTTCGGATTCCATAATAAGCTGTAGGTCCCGTTGCTAGGTAACCAACTGGTTCTTAGCCACGTAAAATAAAATCTAATCCTTCGGGCCAGCCCTAGGAGAGCTGTTAATCAGCTCAGTGGTCTCGTTAAACTAAGGTATGCTTAACTTTTCCCTATTTTCTGTACAACGCTTCCAGTTCCTTTTTACAAGTATTTTTATTCCAGCGCTGCATTTGACTGCCATTTTATTACTCAACAGGAGGTCATTACTTCGTCTAATTTCCTAATGATTTTCGCTCCCTCTTCCCAAATTTGTTTTAATTATTTAGGTAGCCGGAAATGTCAAGCGCTTTTGTTGATTTTGGTGTGAATTTCACTGGTCTTAGATTCAGGTTTGGTTACTGATTTGACATTTTATCTTCATGTTTAATATATTGTCGTAAAAGGAAGGAAATTAACAATCCAAAGACAATGAATCGAACAAATACATCATATGAAGGAACGGGAAGCAAGGTAAATCGATAATAACTGTACAAGAAAAATAAGTTAAAGGAAGGATGATTATGCAAGACAAAGAAAAGAAGAAAATAGAGTCCTTAAATTACGTGATAAACTTCCGAACAACAAAATCACTCCAGTGCCAGAATAAAATGCCCGATCACATAACTCCCTTTTTTTCACTTTTGGAATAGGAAATTTCACCTTCTTTGATATTCCTATCGTTCGGAAAAGAGAGGACGGCTTTCTTCAAGTCAAGGTCAAAAATGATAAATTCCTTCCTTTAATCAGAACTGATCACCAATCCATGCAATCCTTAATTTTGTTTGTTTGTTTGTTCACTTCAAGTTTTGCATGTGTGATAAAAAGTAAGAATTATTATTATTATTATTATTATTATTATTATTATTATTATTATTATTCACAAGATAAACATCTGCTCATATGGAATAAGAATAAGCCTAAAGGGGCCATTAACTTGAAATTTAAGCATCATTTGAAAGAAATTGTAGAAGATAACAGGCAATACAGAAGGAAAAGATCAGTTATTAGAAAATAAAAAAGATAAATTAATAAATTATTAGACATTTTGATAAAACACATCTAAGTAATTAAAATACAAGGTTAACTGTTTGACGGTAGTAATGCATGGCATCTTCCCTTGAACTTTTGAGGTTCCAATTGCACACCCTAAGGTCCAACGGTGAGAGGAATAAAGGACCTCTGGAACTGAAAAGTTCGACAGCGTGTCGCATTTACTGCATATTGGCGTTGCTCTCCAGCAAATCTGGTCGCTCTCGGCAGGAAAAGTGGAACATGGATCAGTTCTGATACCGAAAGTTCTCTGTTACAATCAAACTTATGAAATAATAATAATAATAATAATAATAATAATAATAATAATAATAATAATAATAATAATAATAATAATAATAATAAGGGAAATAAAGTTAAAATAATGGCACATTTATAATGAACCTTTCCGATAGATTCCAAATCACTACCATCGATAAAACTTGAACTGCAAGGACTGAAAGGAGTTTGGTCAGTGGGCCGCGCCCTTAGTTAAGCCTACATACAGCAGCAAGAAGGCAATATCAAGCACACCCAAATTCCGTCACTCACCATAAGGTGCAAGGGTCGCCCCAGTCCTCTATTATTAAGCCTTCCTACGTAACAATACCCTTCCCCCTTCGCCTTATCGTCTATTGATAAGCGACAGATCACATCTATCCTGACAAACCATGGGCGTCAGCGCAATCAGCATCTTGCTGTCCGCTAATGATATAGCACCTGCCCCCTCCCCCCGTCTCTTCAAGAAGGGTGGTGGTGGGAGCGGGGGAGGTTCACATGTTTATAATCAGAGTGAAATGAGCTATAATTTAAGAGTGATTCCGGATATAAATAATAATGACATCTATTGGGAGAATGAGTTAGCGTTTTTACTACTCCATCAAAACTTAAAGATTAATATTTTTTCAATGAAGAAATCCATAGGCTGTTGTTGATTACATCAATACGATTTTTCTTTATCACATATGATTCTACAATGACAAACTGGACGAACTGCTTGTAAATAATAATTTTAGACCATTACTTTTTAAATAGCTATACGGTAGTTTCTATGTTTGTGTATTGTGCCACAGAGGTGACTTTATAAAAAAAAAATATTAATTCTTTTATAACTTTACCCTGAGGAGGTGTGAAAACAAAAAGCGCTTGGACGACTCCTTGTTTTACTCCTTCTTCCAGCTCTACGACTATACAGTACGAAGATATATATATATATATATATATATATATATATATATATATATATATATATATATATATATATATATATATATATATATATATATATATATATATATATATATATATATATATATATATATATATTATATATATATATATATATATATATATATATATATATATATATATATATATATATATTATTTGTAATGTATAGATATATATATATATATATATATATATATATATATATATATATATATATATATATATATATATATATATATATATATATCATTATATCTCACAAGAAGCCATCATAAAAACACTCTGTTTAATCGTTTTATCCTTGACCTGGCATTTGCTTAGCGCAGGTCGAAGGTATGGAAAAGAGGGATTAAGGCACCTCCCTAAAGAAGCTTAGCATCCTTAAGCTACTTTATAACTTTCTCTTTTGGGGCAAAATGATCTATGTGGGATTCTTTGCAGGCACCCCGCCGAGAAGCGGCCAGAAGTTCGGCACACCTGGGTAAGTTGACTCATGGAAGATGACTACTGCATTGTCCAAGGACTGCCACCCCGTACCTCGGCCGATGCCTTAAATAGGGTTAGACGAAGGAGACGCGAGTCAGACACCCAAGGGACCTCATGAAGTCGTGAGGCAGATTGCCATAAGACACACGCGGGACCGCTATACTGGAGGAGTGACTGACGTCCCATCTTTGTCACAGGAACACACACCCTAGTCATATTTTGTCTAGTGAACCACGGACCCACTCTTCGCCATTCTTCACTGGAGATCCCTTCCTCTACATGGTAAAGTGCTTGTTAAAGAGTCCCTATCAGTCACGAACTGCCCTTCAAGTGTTTCTTTTAAGGGCCAATAAATTCTAATTTTCCTTTGCCTCGTGATACCAGTGTTATTCAAATGTCTGTGTATTAAGTGATTGCCTATCTTTGCTCATTTGAGGCCTTGTGGCACCCTCAGTGCAGCCTCGAATTTTTGAGTATTTTCCTATCTCCATTTACTGGCTTGTAATACCTGAACCTCTCATTTCAGAGGGACCAATTTGCAGTGGAATATCCTTGGATTGTGCCTTGTGTAAAACCCCACTAATGGATCCAAGTTCGAGTTCATCAAGTAGAAACATCCCCTCAGGCTCCTGCAAGCCTGAATGCAACATTCTTCCATCTTCTGATATTCTTTTGTGTACAACTACATAATTTTACTTTAACTCTAACGTGTTTACATACACATTCCTTGTGAGTAGAGCCCTAAGCTCATGTGAATATCCCCCTTTTTCTTGTGTTTTATGATTATCTGGACCCACGAAGTTTAGATAACAAGGGTAAAGTAACGGTAAGTGTTGATACCTGGCTCATAGTAACCATTTCTCCAGGTAAAATCATAAAAATGGCGACCTTTGGCCTTAGATGTCGTTATTAGCGGGTTGCATCCCCCCGTTTTTTTGTTTGCAACTTGCCGTATCAGCAATTAGCAAAGCTAGCTGGGTGCGAGACAACGACGAACCTTTGTGTAAAATCCAAGTGCACAAGCCAAGGAATTCCATGTGAGCATGATGTGTTTATTTTAGGATAGGAAATAAAACGTGACTGATCCTAGGAAACAGGGAACGTTAGGGAATGCATGATTCCAATTAGCCAAGAGGAGAGAATTAATAATCAAATCACAAGTCTTGATAGCCTTTGCATGTGGCTTGCATGATTTTATGTTAGGCTAGTTAAAGAAGACTAAGCGTCGCAAAATTTTAAAAGAAAAGGAAATAGTGCGCATATTTCCTCTTTGTATTAATTACACAATTTTGTTGTCGTGAAATAGTTAGGCATGTGTTTCAATCCCCCACGTGGGACCAATCAGTTTGCATTGCTGATACTTAGGAAATTTAACCCCTCTCTCGTGTTAGTTGAGATTAGAATTCAAATAGGAAAAAAGGTAGGAACAAGTTGTTAGGAAAGCGTAAAATTTGGTTACTTTCCATTTAGTTGGCGAATACTCAAGCTCTATGATAAGATTTCCTGTACATCTTATTATTAGCATTTTCCTGTTATACGTTATTCAGTGTTACGTAGGCCACACCAACCAATTTGTTTACAAACCCAGCCAATTTTCCCACACGTCAGTGAACCTGTAGCCTAGACACCAAGTCTAAAAATAACTCGACCTACACACGCCTACACCCTCCCTCCTCAACCCCCTCCCCCACCCCATGCGCATCCTATCCATTCCCACTAAATTTTTTTTTTGTTACTTTGTTTATAATCAGGTTTGTCTCAGTTTTGTTCTCTCATTTATTGTATTTGGGGGTTATCATTATTATCGTCCCAACGCTCACTGAGTCTCGAACCTAACTGTATCGGGACTCCCCTAACCGGGAGGTTTATTCAAGAAATTAAAACCCCAGCCAATTCTCGCAAAAGCCGGCTCAGTTCGTGCGAGGATCCCTAAAACTCTAAATCCTATGAGACAAGCCTAAAACCCAACCAATTCTCGCTACAGCTAGCTCAGGCCGTCCAAGGATCCCCAAAACCCTACATCCTATGAGACGAACCCAAAAACTCCATTCGGGCCAGAGAAAAACAAGAAGAGGCAGAAAGACAAGAAAGGGAGGCAGAAAGAATCGCCAGAGAAAAACAAGAGGAGGCAGAAAGACAAGAAAGAGAAAGGCAGCGGGCCCACGAGCTTCAGATGGCCCAAACTGGCACTTCCAACCGCTCTCCCCCCTCAGGGACAAGCGCCCTCAGCCAGGCCCATGCCTTCATGCCGAAATGGACCGAAGCCAAACCTGAGGTGTGGCTTGACAGGGCAGAGAAAGTCCTGGGCTGCTACACCCTCTCCCCCTCCGAAATCTCCCTACTATTAGCTAAGTTCCTCGGGGGGAAGGCCCTGATCGCCTTCCATGCCCTCCCTGGGGAGGATCAAGGAAATTGGGATCTGTACGCCAAGCCATCACCAAGGCGTAAGAAATCACCCCCGAACGCTGGAGCGGCGTTGGAGAGGGCAAATAAAGGAAGCAGGCCAGACCTGGACCGACTAGGCATACCAATCTGAGCAAGCCCTTGCGAAATAGCTAGAATCCCTGGGAGTCTACTCCGCCGAGGTCATCCTCAAACAATTTGAACTAGAGCATTTCTTGCTCTACACGCCTCCTGCCCTAGCCACTCATATAGGCGAAAAGGCACCCACGACACTGGCTGAGTGCTGTCGCCTCGCCGACACATGGGACACCCATCACGCCCACAACAGCTCCATGGGGCGGAAAATCTATCCCCCTCCTTCCTCGCCGGCGCCCCTCTGCCGAAGAATGGGCAATCACAGAAACCTGTTGTGTGCGGGTTCTGTAAGAAAGTCGGGCATCCCACCAAGCAGTGTCGACACAAGCAAACAGCACCTTCTAAACCCTCTCCCGGAAACCCATCAACTAAATTAACTCGTCTGCGCCCTCCACAGGGGCAGGATGAAAAGATTTTAGCCAAAGCTATTGCACAGCGTGCAAGGTGTATGGCCACTCTCCCTCATGGGCAAAATGGCCTAAAAATAATAAATCAAATACTCCTGTCGTCGCCTTGGCCATCACGAATTCCGAGTCCTTGGGCCCTCCCGCCGAAGGTCCCTTATATGTAGCCCCTCCCTGGGGCAGCTACCCCGCGCGCTGAGTCAAAGCATTTGATGATTCTGGCGCGCATATCTCTTTCATACGAAGGGACAGAGTTCCCTATGGAGCTATCATCAACAGACGAAAACTTGTCACAATCCAGGGAATAAATCAGTTTAAAATGATACTCCCTACAGTTCAATTGAGAGTCACAAGACCTCATCAATCTAAAATTTGCAATCTTGCAGTAGCAAGCTATATTCCCAGAGGCTATAACGTCCTCCTGGAACAGGACTTTCAGTCCCTACCTAAGTCACGACAATCCAGGGGTCCATATTCCCCAACTCATTCCTCAGGCATGAGTAATCCTCCACCGCCTTTCCCCAAGTCAATACTGGCGCCCCCTGGGTACCATAAGGACGTGCAGTTCCTACCAGTGCCACCTGAGTACGTTATACAGTGGCCCCCTCGATCGATTCCCGATCCCGTTCCAGTGCCCGGCCCTGCCTCAGTGCCAGTGCCAGGGCCCCAATCAGATCTCCCTCCAGGAGATGCTAAATCCCATTCCAAATCCCTGCCAGTGCCACTTGCATGCACTGAGCAATGCCAAGCTCCATCCGTCCTGACCGACGAGCACACGAATCCACTGATAGTGCCTGACCCTGCCTTAGTGCCAGCACCAGAGCACGCCCCCGATCTCCATTCAAGGGATCCCACTCAGGACCCCCTCTCTTCTCCCGGCCTGGCCCTGCTACCAGCGTCGGTAAGAGAGATGGTTCCTCCCAACCACAGCGGAAGCTCACCCAAAGGTGCAGCCTTGCAACCCGTGCCTGAGCTGGTCATTGCCTGCGAGCCTCTCACCCACCCACCCCACCCAACCGCCTCCTCTCTGTCTCAGTCCATCGCAGACACAATTGCGAGTCAGGATTCTGCCATCCCTCACTTGGCCAATGAACTCCAAGAGCTGCGACGGATCATGTTAGAACTAGCAAAGAAGGTCCCTGTGTCAGCTGTCAAGGAAGCTGACGCAGGTGGCACTCACGCACTGGTTCCGGGCTTGGGTCCCCCTGATTCCCCGGCCGAGAACAACCATCGACGTAGGAGAGGTCCATGGAGGAAATACCATGGGCGTGGATAATTCTAGGTAGCTTAAAGAGAGCCTCCGAGCTCTCCTGGCACATGTGCCAACTTGGCACAGTGCCACCCTTTCATCCTCCGAAGATCTTGGCACTTCTATCCAGAAAGAGGATGTCAAGGTGCTCTACTATTCTTTTCATTCCCTTTTGTAACACTCTTCCTTATCCTTTCCTATAACATTTCCTTTCTCCCTGTGATTACTACTTACTTTTGTTTTACACATGGGAACACCCAACACGCCCATGCAAGCTCATGCCTTGCCTAGGCCCCCCATTTTACTTAATCACCTCTGCAAATGCAGAGTGCCATTGATAATTAGGCCACCTGCATAAGTCTTATGACTCCCCTTCATTGCCTACCACAGCAGGAGGCATTTAAATACGATATGCATTACCATCTGTTATTACTATTACAAGTGCAAAAATGGCACAGTGCCATGGGCGTAGATGCTGGCAACTGATCCTTCCAGAGGGGTCGCGCTCTCTGGTTCCTTTGCGGCCCTCTTGGGCTAAGAAATGGTCCTAGCTGTCTTCCACAGGTTATGGAGTATTATTCTGGCATACGTAATAATTACCTTTATTCTACCATTATTGGCTACTTTGAATATGTCATTTATTCTCTTTTGATTTTTGTAATAATCTCAAGTCTTAGACTCACGCCCTTGGGTTTATAGTGCCACCTTTTGTAGTACAAGGATCATGGCCCGCGATCCAGAAAGCGGTGTCACGGCCCCTTGACTGTCTATTTCTTTTCCTTCTTATAATAACTGGAACTTCCTTCCTCCCCGCCCGCCCCCCCCCCCCTTCGTTTACTTTGTTCATTCGTACATTAAATGAATATCATTAAAATTTCGCCCCGGTTAACAGAAAACCAAAGCGTAAAAATGGCATCATAAAAAGCCAGTAAAACGATAAAAATGGCGAAATACAAATCGTGAAAAATGGCAACCCTATAGTACATGAACCCCCGCCTAAAAATGGCGATGTTCTTTTAAAACCCCTTGGAAAAACAATTAAATCTTATGTCAGCTGTCATTAGCTACAGAAATTATCAAGTCAGTTGTCATTAGCAAAAGAAATTATTAAGTCAGTTGTCATTAGCTAAAGAAATTATCATAAAGTCAAAATTGGTAAGTGTTACTCCCCCGTAATTAGAACCTTCCTAGGCACTCATTGTCATGCTCATAAGGGTGCCGTTGGCTTCAGTGCCAAGCCCAGCACTGTGCCGCCGATCTGCATAAAAACATGGTGACATCTAACATCTAACACGAACCATGTACCATGCATCGCAACGCCTCCTCAAGGCAAACTAACTGCATGCCTCTATTCACTGTTTAACATTAAGCGCATGTGTATTTTAAGACTTGTGTTAGTATTTTACGGTAACCTCTTATATCCTTAGCTGCCCATGCCTCATAGTTTTCAGTAACTTATATTTTGTCGAGTTTAGCTCTTGTGATTATCAAATTCCAGGCAGTTGAAGTATCATTCTAATTAGGCTATTTAGTGACTTACAAATACCTTCACGTAATGGAAATTGCCTTGTTTGTAAGCCACAATGCACTCTGCGAGTAACCTAAATTGTTCAGTTCATTCCTCAGTGAGATATCATATACTTTGTGCGCCGCAGAGACTTAAATGAACAAACTATAATTAAAGATCATTACAGGGAAATATTTAGAGTAACGTAAAGCATTTTTCTGCTGACTTCTTGTTGTTAATTGACATTCGCACCCGATTGAAGGTGCGACAGGACATCTTGCGCGGGGAGCTATTGTATCTCGCAAGAAGCCACTATAAAAACACTCTGTTTTATTGTTTTATCCTTGACCTGGCATTTGCTTAACGCGGGTCGAAGGTATGGAAAAGATGGATTAAGGGACCTCCCTAAAGAAGCTTAGCATCCTTAAGCTACTTTACAACTTTCTCTTTTGGGGCAAAGTGATCTGTGTGGGATTCTTTGCAGGCACCCCACCGAGAAGCGGCCAGATGTTCGGCACACCTGGACGAGTTGACTCATGTAAGATGACTACTGCACTGTCAAGGGACCGCCACCCCGTCCCTCGGCCGATGCCTTAAATAGGGACAGACGAAGGAGACACGACTCCCACCAAAATCACTTTCATGCATCATAATAAAGTTTTCATCTAACCTACCCATCTCACGGACTCATCAACATAGAGTTACGGGCTGCTCTAGGAACAAGAACCCGTGCTGGCACCAGGCCAGCTAAATCTAAAACAACAACAACAGGAGACACAAGTCAGACACTCGAGGGACGTCATGAAGTCGTGAGGCCATTTACTGGCTTGTAATACCTGAACCACTCATTTCAGAGGGACCAAAATGTTCAGTGGAATACCCTTGGATTGTGCCCTGTGTAAAACCCCACTAATGGATTCCAAGTTCGAGTTCATCAAGTAGAAACATCACCTCAGGCCCCTGCAAACCTGAATGCAACATTCTTTCATCTTCTGATATTCTTTTGTGTAAATATACGTATTTTTACTTACATACACATTTACTGACATACACATTCCTTGTGAGTAGAGCCCTAGGCTCATATGAAAATCCCCCTTTTCTTGTGTTTTATGATTATCTGGACCCACGAAGTTTAGATAACAAGGCTAAAGTAATGGTAAGTGTTGATCCTGGTAAAATCATATATATATATAATATACATATAATATATATATATATATATATATATATATATATATATATATATATATATATATATATATATATATATATATATAAAGGCTCTGTTTTTTTTCCGTCACACTACCAACACTACCAGGTATGGAAAGGCATGGAAAGGAAGATGTACCTTAGCTTGTAATTATGCGAAATGAAAGAATAATTTCCAACAGGCCTGGAGTAAGGATCTATACGGAGAAGTTTGACAATCAACGCTTTCTATCAAACTTTTCTGAACAAGCCAGATGGTGCCCAAACCAAAGGGTGAAGATTCCTTGAAGTATGAAATTAAGCAAGCAAATGTCTCACCCATACAGCACAGCAGATTTCGAAAAGATCCCACTATCTGGAAGCTGTGCTGATGATTTGGGAAAATATATTATTCAAAGGAATATGGTAAGAACAGAAACTAACAATTGAGACGATGGTTTGGAAAGCCTGTTACCTTTGCGATATAAAAATGAGACCAAGTCGGTAAAATGAGATACGAAAAGGTATATGCGTGAAGAAAACACGGAAAAAGCAATTTAGACGGATTACTTTTTCCTTAAAGAGTAAAAACAACAGGCCTCACGATTAAGAAAAAAAACAATTTAAAACCTAAAATCACTTAAATATAATGTTGAAAGAATATAATTATAATTTTTGGATGACAATAGGGAATTAAGAGAAGGTTTATGTTAACTGAAAACAATTTACGCAACTGAAATGTGGAGCAGTATTTAGTTTCAGGGGTTGTAACAGAGGAGAAGGTATTGTAAGACTGAATGTTCATTGTTCCTTAACCTGTGAACCAAGGAACCAGACTAGTCAAGAAGAAATGAAGCATTTTTATAGAAGACGGAATATAATTCTATTATCAAATTATGTTCTATAAGATATACTTTTATATCTAATGGCTGGATTATGAGTAAATATAACCCATGGGAGAAATCTTATTACTAACCACTCTTCGGTGTCACAAAACACTCTTTTGGAGAGGTACTGATGGGAAGCAAGCTTGGTAGTCAGAAAAACTATAAGAAAATGAAGAGATTCTGTTTGAGTTTCTGAAGCGGTTACAAATTTATGGGGAAAAAAATCATTGACAGGTGGCGAATAGTTGTGATAATCAGAAGAATGTGTTTTGAATATTCGATAATTATCTAATTGCTTTTGTCAGATAAGGAAAAAGCCTGACCGCCAAACATGCCGTTGATTGCAGTGTATCCTGAAGTATTTTATAAAAAAGAATATTATTACTCCATGGTATCCGAAAGCGAACCTTCGTGGTGAATTTAAGTCACGCCCTTGTTTGATATTTCTGTGCGTAATTTTTAAACTGGCGTCGAGAAGAGTAGAAAAGATTACTTTGCAGTGAATGCAGCTTTTGGTCTAACGAGGGTTCATAATTCACATTTTGTTTCTTAGCTTTTGACATAATCCATTACCACCCGTAGCTACATCTAATTCCTTGAGCAATAATAATCATGACGTTTCATTTCCTTGAGCAATTAATATACCGTACTGTGTACTGGATAACATGATAAACACGTGTTACTTGTAAATAACTGCGTTATATGCGTGCGTTTCCTGCGTATGTTCACGTACGACACACATTTTCATACGAGAGAGAGAGAGAGAGAGAGCCTCCTCTTTTTCCTTGGAAGAAGAGAGAGAGAGAGAGAGAGAGAGAGAGAGAGAGAGAGAGAGAGAGAGAGAGAGAGAGAGAGAGAGAGAGAGAGAGAAGGTTCCCTTTTTCTTGGAGAGAGAGAGAGAGAGAGAGAGAGAGAGAGAGAGAGAGAGAGAGAGAGAGAGAAAGTTCCCCTTTTTTCTTGGAGAGAGAGAGAGAGAGAGAGAGAGAGAGAGAGAGAGAGAGAGAGAGAGAGACAGACAGACAGACAGAGAGTCCTCTTCCCTTTTTCTTGAGATAAGTTACCTCTAGCAGAGTGTTGGTTGTCATGACTGCTTTAAGGGAAAAGGATAATTTCAACGACATCTGATCACGACGTGCCCTGCTTATTAATGGGGACTCTGACGTGATGCATTCTCATCCCAGGTGTTTTAACAGGAGTGAGGGCTTTGTATATAAAGGGGCTCTCCTTTCCCCTTCCAATAAATTTCTTGTAATTGGAAACATGCTCTCGAATAACAAAAGCAGCATAGCATTAGGATGTAAAAATATTAAGCAATGACATAGAGGGATATATTATCACTGTATTGAATGAGAACAAGATGACCTATATATAAGTGTGTCAGCGGACAGATTATACTCTTTCTTCGTTTCAGTTTCGTCAACGTCATACTGCAATATTCAACTTTCACTCTAATGTTTAATGTCCTCATAATTTACGGATTTTCTTTGAATCTGAAAAGCAATTAACTTTATATCAAAAGTGATTCCTCTGCTTCTACTTTCTCCAGTCATCATCACTACCATCATCATTATCCTATGAGTCATAATCTTCATTATACATCTCTGCGTTGTCACAATCAACATTTTTATTACTTAAGTGTCTTATCATAACCATCATTCATCCTCTGAGATCATATATCCAGGGCCGACGTCATCATCAGCTCACTCCATTACGTCACCAAAAATATCATTTTAACCAAAATTCTTCCGTTCTTATCATTTCTTTCTGCGAAAACAGGCAATAACGGAAAGAAAAAGGATAAATTGCGGGGGTGGGGGGGTTAGGGGTACGCAGAATGAAGGAGTGGAGAAAGAGAAAGAAGGTGGAATCTTCTGACGAGGAATTCCGTCATAGCCATATTGATCAATAGCAACTGAGATGAGTATTTCATAACCTAAGCTATTTCTGCCCTTCGTTCTTAGAGCCGAGAATAGACCCCTGGACGAAATGTCAGATATATTCGTCGCCTGACATCTGCATGTGACGCAGGGCTTCGAGAAGACGCGAAGAATGAGTTACAAAAGGTAACCCAAGAAATAAGTCAGTTCACAAGCCAAGAGCCAGTTAATACTAGTGTAGAATTGATTACCAATACTTTCTCGTTTCTTTTTTTTTTATTTCTTTCGTACTTCGATTTCTATTTGTTTGGAAAGTCTCTTTCGAAAGAGAGTGAAAGTAACATTTTGTAAGTTAGTTTTCTAATTTACATAGCAAAAGTGGAGGCAGATGTGATGTCTGCATCCATCCTCCGAGCATAGAATTTGTATGAATGATTGAGCTCGTGAATATACGTAAACTCGTGCATAAGCACGCCTTATACACTTCGAATCGAGAAGAGACACTTCTCGAAACATCTAAAGCATTATAACAACCTTTCAATACGAATTACGTGCTAACGAAAAAGCACACAAGAAAAAATGGAAAACGTTGGGCTTACCTTCAACCTCTGATCCCTGAGAATTTCCTATAACATCTAAGGTCCTTCCAGAGATCAAAAGAACCGTATTAATTAGTAAGGAATGTCAACCCGATAAACCAATTCCATTCCAATTTGGAAAAAAGAAAAGGGAGAAGGGACTCCCTCCCCTCTTCGTCTATCAAGCAATTTCGATCCTCAAAGAAGGCATCGACCTCTTCCTCCTTCACCTCTCCAATTTTTCACTTTTGGGCAAGTTCTTCGAATCTTCAATACACTAACAAAGAAAACAATCATTTTTTGTTGTCTCAGTACTGCTTCAGAGAACATGTCACGTTGTACTTCAGAGGAATTCAGTGCATAAAGACTACCGATATTCTTCGAGGAAACTTTTTTTTTCTGGTCAACTTACTCGATATGTATACGGAGAACGCTAATATTGTTTCTTCTCTGCAAGGCTTCGTGAAAGAAATTATTATCTGTATTAACTACCGTGCCAATGTCTTTAAGTTTCTCGCTGGGTGAGCGGCTTCCGTTCTCAACTACCACTCTGTTGGTCGTGAGTTCGAATCTCCGAGCGGCCAGTGAAGAACAAGAGGAATTTGTTTCTGGTGATAGAAATTCATTTCTCGCTATAATGTGGTTCGAATTCCACAATAAGCTGTAGGTCCCGTTGCTAGGTAACCAACTGGTTCTTAGCCACTTAGCCACGTAAAAATAAATCTAATCCTTCGGGCCAGCCCTAGGAGAGCTGTTAATCAGCTCAGTGGTCTGGTTAAACTAAGATATACTTACTTACATGTAAATTTAGCAGACGGCGCAAAAACTGATTCATAGTAATGAAATAGAATTTTGATACATGTTATTCAGAGCGTACGGAAGCATTACTATAAATTATAAGGTAACATTTGACATGTAGTTACAAATTACATGTGATAAGGATTTACACATCACACTTACCAGCGTACAGTATTATGATAAACACAGCAGTGGTACACAAGTTAGGTGTTTAAATGTATGTATATATGTAGGTATGTATATATGTATGTACGTAAAAGTACATCTATGGTATACATTGTCCCGCATAAAAAGAAGCATCCAATTATACGATGACGTAATGTGAATTCATTAACCCTACAAATACCCTCTGGAGCCACTTGCGTTTTAATTACGAATTTCGCATTCACTGTCGACCAGCATAGCTCATTCACCTATCAGTATGTAAAAGAGCTTATTAAAGCTGAATGGTAATATTAATTATCACAGATTTTATCACAGTCAATACTTACATCAATATTTATATCTATGGCGTGGAAGACTAGATGATACAAGATGAAATATAATTACGGCATTACAATGCACTCTTTCTGCGGTTGAATGAATGGCGAGAATAGCGTTAAAAACACCACAGGCAGGTGAATATAAAACGTAAAAGACTGGTAATTAGTGATTTTCTTCAGTTTAGTTCTTGAAACTTGTTGACTACCAAGAGGAGGGTATTGGGTACTTAAGAACTCATGTTCGTTAAATACTTACAGTATATTCATAAGCCGTAAGTTTCTAAAATGTCAAATAACACCTGAAATCCTCTATAATATTCAACTGAGCGACTTCCACAAGTAATGCTACCGTTAAATCACTGCCAATGACCACTGATAAATAAAGAGAGAGAGAGAGAGAGAGAGAGAGAGAGAGAGAGAGAGAGAGAGAGAGAGAGAGAGAGAGAGAGAGAGAGAGAAACACAAATACACTAAATACGTTGACGTGTGCATATGTGCTGAATTTAGTAATTTAGCATGTGTACAAGCTGTTTACTATAGGGTTGTGCAAGCACCACCAAATCAATTTATGTTGTTCAATAAAAAGAACTTTACTAAGGCCTTTTTAAAATGCTAAATGCGAGACTACGATGCACTCAGCAACTTTTGTATTATATGTTTTTTTATTTCTGTTGTTCTTCTTATGTTGATCCGTCGCAACATTCAATAAACTTTCTATGACCTCTCTCTCTCTCTCTCTCTCTCTCTCTCTCTCTCTCTCTCTCTCAGACCAGTGTACAAAATCAGTCTTACATTCAACGCCTTCAATTATGATTTATGTAACGAAAATGGCTACTTAGAAATATGCACTATACGACCTACAATAACCGCCCTATAGCGACGTAATCCCAAGTAACTCCTCTTTTAAGCAAAAATAAGCAAGTTTATCAGATTACCTTTCTCCTCCAATTAAATCACAGCTTTCCTTAATTTCATTTCGAGAGTAGGCACCGTCTTTCCACTTGATTGTCTCTTCCACAATCATATCTGAGTCCCATTCAACTCTCATTTTCTGTAGTATAAATATTTGCTTACACGGTTCTACTTATATCATCGTTCCACGGAAATCAGGCATCAACTTTACTCATTGTACAGACAGATGTGGATCATGGTCTTATTGAAAGTCTTTAATTATATCAGGAATTAAGGAGATTTAAGAAACTGCAAGCGCGGAGGAACACGGCTGACTCCGAGTCATAAACGCAGTCTTCGCTAACACTTTCATGAGAGTGACGTTATCGATTTGGCGTTACTGAGTAACCATAAAAATTGTTCCTCAATCTTTGCGCACACACACACAACCATATAACCCAAATATACATATATATATATATATATATATATATATATATATATATATATATATATATATATATATATATATATATATATATAACACACCACTGCAAAGTGTTAGTGGCTTTGAAAAACAAAGCACTGCATTCCAAGACAAAAGGATTGTTTTCGAAAGGTTGTGAACCCCTTAGTTTACAGAAATTTCCTCAGATAACAGATGACCTTCTTCCATGGAGTTCTTATGGCAATCGCTCTTATACTCATGAAACATGCCTGGGAATAAAATAAAAGTATTTTCACTTAACACAAATTTCATAACAGCCAAAAGCATGGAGTTTACACCCCATGCCTCTCTCCATACAAAGTGACAAAAGACTTTCATTTTCCTTTCTCGACATACCAAAGTGAAAGCATGATTCCCAGTGGCCTCAGAAGAAAGTGTCATCAATCATTAAAGTTGGCATTTCCTCTCACCAAAGGCTCCACAACCCTTCACTCTGTGCTCTTCTTACTAAAGATGCACTGAACCTACATACCAAACGACAGGTTCTTCAAAGGGCAACAACAGACTTGCTGTGACATGAACTGCTACCGTGGTAACAGACCTAAGTAAAGAAACTCATCTGATAGACGCCCACACACTGGCACTCCTTTAGACAACAGTACCCCGGTGGTATCAATTACTACAACTGTGATGTCAGTTAAAATTGCCTTAATGATCATGATATTTCTGATCTGTCTATAACAATGCTGAAAAATGGTTCCTTCTTAGGAGATTCGTCCACGATTCACCAGTTAATGCGTGAGTGTGGCACTGATGATTGAGTTTCTTTTTTTTCTGGCACTGTCTCCCGCTGAAGTAAGTGTATAGGTATATATATATATACAAATATATGTATGTACATATATGTATAAATATATATACACATAAAGTGTGTGTGCGTGTGAGTGTATGTGCATTTTCATAAATTATATGTACACGTGCCTGTACGTTTTCATGCCAATACTTTCAGTTAAATTCGAGGAGTCCTTTCTTACACGATAAGTCGGCTGTTCAGCTAGTGGATAATTCAAAATACTCCTCCTAACCAGATTTCATATAACACTGGCAGGTAGATATAAAACGTCAAAGTGTGAAATACTCAATATATACCCTTTATGAAATACCGTGGATAAAATCGTACGTTGCAGAGTTAATTCCAGATACGAAGTATAGAGAGATCATACCGAGCGATACCTCAGAGGAGAAAATGTTATCCAGTTATGAATCAATCTCTTTCAGATTTCCCCACTTTCACATGTGACAGCATCCAGCAGCCGGTAGAACTCGCAGGGGAATTTCTGTCGATTTCTGAACTGAACATCTCAAATATTACTCCGCCTGGCCTAGTACGGCTTCCATCGTTTTACATCATTTCATTTCCTCCTCCCACAAGGTATTTCTTTCATCATACCTAAATCGTGTTTTATTTCAACACATTTTACATAATGTTTCGTCATTATAAATACTTAATCTAATAATCGTATCATTAATATTCTCTTTGTCGTACAATGAAGTCATTCATGTATGACTTCAAAGTAATTCTGGATAAGTAAGGCTATATCAAAGCTCACATTAAACGTTTCCTGCATATGCTTAAAAATAATGGTTCTTTAATTAGACTAAAGAATGGTACGCCACTCGGACTCGTATATTTCAAACATAATTTTGTCATAAAAAAAAAACCGTGATCCTGTAGTGTCTATGAGACTACGCGTTCTGATAGGGGAATATACGCACATCCTGCAAATCCCTAATAAGAGTGAAACGAGAATAATACGACAAAACGAGAAATGAATATAAAATATGTTACTCCTTAATGTGGCCTGTTTTTCCTGTCGCTATAGTGCACCGTTATTCTATTATAATGTGAAACAATCAGGCTAGCACTCAGTCGCTTTTCTCAATTTCCTGTTAGTGAAAGTACAATACACTCTCAGCTTTTCTTGGAATTGGAATATAAAATTTAGACGAAGGGGCAAGCGTTGGGAACTATGAAGTCATTCAGCGCTGAAAGGGATATTAAGGGTCAGTAGGTGTGAAAGGCGTACCAGGAGGAAAAGCTCAAAGCAGCTGCACTATGAAACAATTGTTAGGAGAGGGTTGAGGAAAGTAAGATGGAAGAAAGATAATATGAACTGAGGTACAGTAAAAGGAATGAAAGGGGTTGCAGCTACGGGCCCAAGGGACGCCGCAAATAATCTCAAGTAATGAATGCCTACAGTGCACCGCGTGAGGTGCACTATCGGCCTTACAGATCCTCTCTTCACATTTCCTTAAGCGTCACATGGCGTTTGCACTATGGCTGCCTCAGACATTTTTAGGCTGTGGTCTACGACAGTAGACATGGGACCAGTGAGACGAATAGATACCGACAGACCAACAGACAGTCGCATTTTACATTTCTGTGATAATCTATTTTATCTCTCTCCAGCACTCTACTTCTCCCGCATAGCAGACATATATACATGCATTAAGCCTTAATTTCCATGAATAATACGTAGACTCTAGCTACTGCAGGCTCAGTGCTATGTCCTCGTCTCTCTCTCTCTCTCTCTCTCTCTCTCTCTCTCTCTCTCTCTCTCTCTCTCTCTCTCAATATATATATATGTATGTATGTATATACACTGTGTATATATATACTTGCATACATACACATATATATATACATACATACGTATATAAATATATAATATATATGTATATATATATATATACTGTTGACTTAAATCTAATCATATTCTTTTTACACGTACGAAATTCATAGTAATTTTTTCATGGAAGATCAATGGCTCTGAGACAGTAAGGTCATAAAGGCGAGGGAGAAGTAATTAAATCACTACCTACGAAAGTTAAGCGTAGTATAATTAACCAGCGGTCTCAATTTTAGAGAGAGAGAGAGAGAGAGAGAGAGAGAGAGAGAGAGAGAGAGAGAGAGAGAGAGAGAGAGATCTGGTTATTCACTCTCAATCTAAAGTCGCATATTTCAAGGTCACCGGGTATGTAGGAAACCGACAAGTACACAAACGCAACCTGAAGACAGCAACTACATAATCAGAAGAGTATACGAGATCTTTGAAGACGCGGCGACAAAGGCCGCGGGGTCCCATATCATTTGTAATGAGATCAGGTCAAAGGGAAAGGTTACTCTGATAATATATGCAAGGCTTTGTCACATCAGATTAACGTTCAGCTTTGTTTCATTCGCGAACGGCCACGAAATTAGATTTCGTAGGACGTCCCCTGCTGCGATATCGACACGGTATCCACTGACACAAATACTATGAATATGGACAGAAATTACATTAATGCTGGTAATTAACATTGAGGGCAGCTTTTATGTATGGGGGTTGCATTCGAATCTTTTGGTGTATCCTCTGTTCGCCAGTCTGTCTACTCCTCAGTACATAGCTGCATTATATAACGTACCTCTACATTATGGCTGTTCATGTTAGCGACCCCTGTTTTTAACGTTTCTGCTAGTGTTAGTGGAATGACTCTTTTTGAATAAATATTCGTTACACAAACACGCACACAATATGTATACTGTACTGTATGTACGTGTGTGTACGTGTATATATATATATATATATATATATATATATATATATATATATATATACATACATATATATATTATATGTGTGTGTGTTACAAATGTATACTTACAATATAAAAGTAGCTGTTTCAGCTATAATTACTTCATTACTTTACCGTTAATATTTTCCACATCTTAGAATATGGTATTAATCCTAAGGACGTTATAAATGGATGTAAATCTAGGCAATCATTTAATTTTGATTTCATTGAAAATCCACACAGCTGTCATGAACATGCACAAATTCTGATTAAATGAATGAAGAGGATAATGAATGAAACATAATTGATATTCTTACGGGTTGGTGCACTCTCTATCTCTCTCCAAGTACTGAAAGTTGTACAGTAAAAGGTGGTATGAACTAAATTAAAGTAAGCAGATTATTTCTGTCATACCGCAGAAAACGTCGGTGTTAGGTAGTCCGCTAGCAGTTGTCAAAGGCCTTTAAGATTTTCTGTTCAAGGCACTGTTGAATCGTAGCTCCATTTCATTTTTGCTCTTCACAGAAGAATGTCGCTTTTGTCAACTCTGATCAGCCCCTAGTGATATACGATGCCCGTACACTGAGGAATGTCATTTCTGGGAAACGGGATATACTCAGTTACCACCAAGCGAACCATATTAGCTGCATGCAGGCTCCCTGTCGACAATTTTCCGCTTCAAATCTTTTTTAGCACAGCAATGCTGATGCTCTTATAAAATGATAGAAACGTGATCAAGGTAGCTACATTCGAGGGAATCATAATTCCTTCTGGACATGTAATTCATTTGCAGACAACAATGGTGATCTGCTCTTCATCTGTACTGGGAGGGATGGGGTTTAAGTAACTTAAAATCCTACGGGACCTTTTTCCTATTAAGCCTCTGTATCAAACCCAAAAGGGATAGGTTCGAATCGTGGCAAGGGTGGGTGCACTTGTCGTATTTAATTCTATTTGGGTATAAGTTATTTTTAAGGTATAGTGAATTCGATAACAAAAGGGGTATTTGTGGGTTGATGCTTGAGAGCATAAAAATATAGTGTGTTTATAAGGGATAATCTACCATATATATATATATATATATATATATATATATATATATATATATATATATATATATATATATATATATAGTATATGTATGTATATGGCGCTACCTTCAACTCAATACTGGGTTCCATTATCAAACATGTGCTGATACGTTGTTATTGATTATATTTCACTTATTCATTACTGGTTCAATTTACATTTTGGTAAATCCTTTCGAAATTTTAACTGATCCTACTTTCATTAGTGCATGTTCCCAAGAAAAACTGATAATACAACAAATCGCCATGCATACCGAATGAATATTTATGTGGCGTTTTGAAAACGTGTTAAATGACATTTATTGTTCACAACTGGTTTAAATTACTCTCTGCAGACTCATGCTCTGCAGACATAAATATCCATTCGTAGTTTACCTCGCTTTCCTCTCCATTTTCTGACAGATATTGGCTTCCTGAATTTGAAGATAATTATTTTCTGCTTCTCGGAAAGAGAGCATTTGATCTGTGATGACATATTACCTCGAATTCCATATGTTCTGAAAATGGATAACTGCGAGCATTAAAACATTTACTTATTCAGGAAGCTATCATCATTAGCTAATATATACAAAAATATATATTAGCTTTAATGTAATTATATATACATATATATATATTTATATATATAAATGCATATAAATATAAACATAATTAAATATATATATATATATATATATATATATATATATATATATATATATATATATATATATATATATATATATATATATATATATATATATATATATATATATATATATATATATATATATATATATATATATATCGCTGTACTCACAATGAAAACGAAGGAGAAACCTGGGAGCAATGAAGGAAACACAATTCTTAATTTGTCCCGACAGTTTCGCCTTCCATGAGGCCTCTTCTGGGGAACTTTATCGACTGTTCAGTTTTAAAAAAAATATATACCGGAAATATGTTTACATTTGACTTCAAGACTTGCATAAAATATAAACAAGTAAAAATGATAACGAGTGATTACAGCTGCTACAGGATAACATAAAATATAAATTGTCTATTACATAGTTCGCCCAACAGAAAAGGTTAACAGTCTAATAAGGTTAAATAGATCTATTTAACCTCATTAGAGTGAAAACCTATGTCAATTTATTATATAATTTATACTGATTTTTCATAATATGTAGAAAGAGCGGGTCTGTCTTGAATAAACCGATACTGCTATTAAAGTTTTTGTTTTCACTGTATTGAATAGATGCTGTTCTATTAGCATTTTTGCTTTAGATCACTGAATCGGATTAAAACATGCTCTATCATAGTTACTATTGGCACTGTTTCTCTGATCAGTATCGATATTGTACTTATGCAGTGCTATCCGTTTTTCAACAGTTTTTGCTGACTGTCCAATATAACATTTATTGCACCCACAAGGAATTTTGTACACTACACTGTTGTCGTATATAAGGCTGTTTCTTATTAAAGTTCTGCCAGTGGTATGGTTATTTAGTTATTTTAGTTATATATGATCGAAGGCTGACCTGTATGGCAAACACAGTATATTGCTATTAAAATTCCTCGTTACACTATTTGTGTGTGTGTTTGTATATAGTGTATATACATATATATATATATAAATATATATATATATATATATATATATATATATATATATATATATATATATATATATATATATATAATTTATATATTAAACGTTTTAAATAAGAACAAAACTTCATCGATATAAAACAAGTAAAAAATGCGCCGAAGTTTCTTCGGCGCAAAATAGAGTTTTCTGTACAGCGTATAATGCTGTATGAAACTTTCAGCCACTGCCCATAAAACTCTTAGCCTTGGGCCATAAAACTCAGCCACGATCTGGTGGTGGCTTGTGTTGTTGGTACCTGTAGAAGTGCCAGAAGTACGATTATGGCTAACTTTAACTTTGTAAATAAAAATAAAAATTACTGAGGCTAGAGGGCTGCATTTTAGTATGTTTGATGAATGGAGGGTGGATGATCAGTAGTTTTTAAGATCTGAGGGCAGACAGAAAAAGTGCGGACGGACAGACAAAGCCGTCACACTAGTTTTCTTTTACAGAAAACTAAAAAAGCCGAATAAGTAAACAACGAATGTTTTAACCGCATTGTTGTAAAATGTTTATTATTACTTATTACTAGTTGCAGAGGACGGCTTCTTTCTACAGCTGCCATGTAATCCCGCGAATTTCCATATCACTGACGTTATCAAGTTTCCAAACACCATCTTGTTTAAACAGCGCGAAGGAGTTTGTTTAGGAAGATTTGCTCCACAGGTCCATCCAAAGCATTGGATCAACAAGGATCGACTTTCTTCTGGGAACTCGGCCCAAGGCGAGGATTGGCCCTGGATTTCTATAAATATTTCGTGATTAGAGGGATCGTTCACCAGGTCCTGTCAGAATACTCTGGTGACGTCAGTAACTCTTCTGGATGCCGTCACTCAGCACTGAAAGAATGGCTGGGTGACTGAGAGGTTTCCAGAGGTTGGCGTTACCAAAACTTCGGTATCCTACGACGGGAATGCATTTGGAAAAAAAATAAAAAAATAAAATTTTTTTTTTCAAAACTTTTTGTCCTTTACAAATACTTCAGCCCCTTACAGCCACAAAATTGTAATGAACTGACTATATTGCGCCCTGAACCTTTTGCCTCTTTCGACTGTAATTAAAATTAAACAGCAAACACCTTACTCGGGACTAAACCCCCTTGGTTGCGGTGGGCAATGTTCCAACATTAAATGGACGGTCAACGATCGCCAGCCTCTACTGGAAGAACTATTAGAAGGCACAGAGATCGTGCATAGAGAAGCCCGGTTCCACAGATTGCAAATAGCAGAAGCCAAAAGTATAAATCCAACTACCTTCATCCTCCCTTCTTAAAGGAAACCACAAGACATCTGTGAGAATCCGAAGGGAGAAACAAGCGACAAAGCACTCCCAATGCGATAGAAAATACCGACAATGGAAAAAACCGTAACTATTGCCCACTGACGGAAATCACGCCCTTTGCTGCACGCCGTGGCATAGGGTGTGTCATATGGAGAACCAGAAATGGCCTTGCTGCCACAGAAACTATGAGCGAGAGAGTGGGATCCGGCGAACAATAAATTGACTACTTCTGTGACGTCATATTTTATATTTTAGGATTAACTGTTAAGTCCGCCTAAAAACTGTTCATGTCCTGAAGACGCCGCCGATAGGGGATAGGGGAGGAAACAGTCCGTCGACTATAGTAAGTAAATAGAAACAAACATGGATAATTTTTCCTTATTCTTAAGAAGCGTGCCTCATGAGACAACGAAGTACAGACTGAGCAAAGTCTTAGTACAAAGATAGTCTCTGCAGATAATGCCATTGACTTCAACAGAAGTATTTATATATTCATTGATACACATGCACATACACACATACACACACACACACACACACACACACACACACATATATATATATATATATATATATATATATATATATATATATATATATATATATATATATATATATATATATATACTGTATATACGAATATCACAGGAAAATGACAGGCAGAAGTTCAGTACCAAGTGTTTTAACGTGTTGTTTATTCAAGCATCGTCGGGGTGTAAATGAGACACAGTTGAAAAGAAGGTTACAAGGTAAACAAAAGGAACAAGAATACCAGATGGTTAATTGTCAAAGGGTAATAAAAAAAAGATAATCCAGGGTAATCCGGGATCACACACGTCACAAACTAAAACCATATACTTAACCATAACAGATACGGAATCTTACCCATTCAAAATCCAGAAACGTGTATAAAATTGAATACTAACTTTGTTGCTTATATTTATCAATAACTTTTTTAATCATGAGGGCATCAAGTTTAAACAAACCAAGACTTAATTTAGAACACTTCCATTAGTTGACTTTATAAAAAAAGATTCAATGATATTCCTTCTAACTGTGTCGTTGCACGGGACTAAAAATCTTGCTTTACTCCAGTTAACAGGATGACTAAATCATTCATATGTACGAATAATGCATTCGATATTTGGCCAGTTATCGCAGAATATTGGTGTTGTTTGATTCGTTGTGAAAGCCAGTTATCGCAGAATATTGGTGTTGTTTGATTCGTTGTGCAGCCAGATATATCTTGGGAATTTTTTATTGCTAAACTCTTAACTTTAAAATTAATGAAAACAACATTTATGTTGAAAAGATTTAAAATTCTAAGAATTTTTAAAAACCTTCCATCATGCGGCAATTTGAGAATATTATGCTTACTAAATTCAAGTTTCTTATTAGTAAAATAAAATGTATTCCTGGTTCTTTCCCATGCTACATCTGAAAAAGTCCTTGGGTATTCAAGTTTCAAAGCAATACCATCAATAGTTTTAATCTCAGGTCAATGAACTGCAGGCTACAAATGTGCAAAGACCTTAAGAACTTCCCAGAAAAGACTGAGAATTTAACATTTTGATGATGACTGGAATAATAATGAACAAAAGAGGCAATTTTTTCTATTATACTAATTTCCTTGACTTTACTTCTGCGTGTGTGCGTGTGCCCATTCATCAATTCCCTAACCCCAAAAACCGGTTTAAGCAGGGTGGTCACCAAACACAACACCCTCTCCCAGGACCTCAGCTCTCTCATAGAAAAACGATAATACCCCTCCCCTTCACTGTTCTTCATTGGAGGAGGTAGAGCTCTCGGGTAGCACGCCAACCGGCCAATGAAGAATTAGAGGAATTTACTTCTGGTGATAGAAATTCATTTCTCGTCATAATGTGGTTCGGATTCCACAATAAGCTGTAGGTCCCATTGCTAGGTAACCAGTTGGTTCTTAGCCACGTAAAATAAATCTAATCCTTCAGGCCAGCCCTAGGAGAACTGTTAATCAGCTCAGTGGTCTGGTTAAACTAAGGTATACTTTTTTTTTTCCTCCTTTTCCATCCCTCTTCCCACTCCCCACCCAATTCCCCTTCCCCTCCCCCCTTCCCCTTCCCCTCCCCCCTCTCCCATTCCCATGAAAACGAAGGGGGAACATATTAAGGGTGGAACATGAAGGGGGGAACTTATTAAGGGTGGAACATGAAGGGGGAACTTATTAAGGGTGGACCATGAACGGGGAAACTTAAGGGTGGAACATGAAGGTGGAACATATTAAGGGTGGAACATTTAGGGGGGAAACATATTAAGGGTGGAACATATGGGGGGAACATATTAAGGGTGGAACATGTAGGGGGAACATATTAAGGGTGGAACATGAATGGGAACTTATTAAGAGTGCAACATTAATGGGGAACTTATTAAGGGTGGAACATAAAGGGGAACTTATCAAGGGTGGAACATGAATGGGGAATTTATTAAGAGTGGAACATGAAGGAGAACTTAAGGGTGGAACATGAATGGGGAATTTATCAAGGGTGGAACATGAAGGGAGAACTTAAGGGTGGAACATGAAGGGAGAACTTAAGGGTAGAACATGAATGGGGAACTTACTAAGGGTGGAACATGAAGGGAGAACTTAAGGGTGGAACATAAAGGGGAATTTATCAAGGGTGGAACATGAAGGGAGAAGTTAAGGGTGGAACATGAAGGGAGAACTTAAGGGTGGAACATGAAGGGGGAACTTATTATGTGTGGAACAAAAAGAGAGAACTTAAGGGTGAAACATAAAGGGGAACTTATTAAGGGTGGAACATAAAGGGGGACTTATCAAGGGTTGAACATAAAGGGGGACTTATCAAGGGTGAAACATAAAGGAGAACTTATTAAGGGTGGAACATGAAGTGGGAACTTATTGGGGGGGAGCTTATTAAGTGTGGAACAAAGAGAACTTAATGGTGAAACATAAAGGGTAACTTATCAAGGGTGGAACATAAAGGGGAACTTATCAAGGGTGGAACATAAAGAGAGACTTATCAAGGGTGGAACATGAAGGGGGATCATATTAAGGGTGGAACATGAAGGGGGAACTTATTAAGTGTGGAACAAAAAGAGAGAACTTAAGGGTAAAACATAAAGGGGACCTTATTAAGTGTGGAACCTGTAGGGGGAACTTATCAATTGTGGAACTTGAAGGGGGAACTTATTAAGTGTGGAACATGAAGGGGGAACTTATTAAGTGTGGAGCATGAAGGGGAACTTATTAGGTGTGGAGCAAAAAGAGAGAACTTATGGGTGAAACATAAAGGGGAACTTATTAAGTGTGGAACATGAAGGGGGAACCTATTAAGTGAGGAACATGAAGGGGGAACTTATTAAGTGTGGAACTTGAAGGGGAAACTTATTAAGTGTGGAACAAAAAGAGAGAATTTGAGGGTGAAACATAAAGGCGAACTTACTAAGTGTGGAACTTGAAGGGGATCTTAATAAGTGTGGAACAAAAAGAGAGAACTCAAGGGTGAAACATAAAGGGGAACTCATTAAGGGTGGAACTTGAAGGGGAACTTATTAAGTGTGGAACAAAAAGAGTGTTAGTTGATTTTCAGAAGACTGGAAAGGTGACATTTCTATCATGTCTATGGACAGTTACTTCAAGAAAATTGAAATTACAATTTCTTTCTTCCTTTACGGTAAATTTTATAGAAGGGACTGAATTATTTAGCTTAATCAGAAATTCCTGGAGATTTTCGTGAACTGGCCAGATACATAGAATACCATCCACGTACCGAAACCATATAACTTTTGGGGCAAAATTCTTGGTAAGAATTTTGTCTCAAAAAATACCATGTAAATATTGCTAAGGACAGGAGATAAGGGAACTTTTGTACAAAAAATTTCCCATTAAAACAAAATTTACTATCTCTAATACATAACCTTATAGGATTAGTGAGGTTTGCTAGAGTTAAAGGAATATCATAACTTTCTAATTCTTACTCCAAAAATTCAAATAAATCATCTACAGGCACTTTTGTAAATATAGAGACGACATCAAAAATAACCATAGTAAAATCAAAATTCAAATTTAAATATCCAGTTTGTTTATAAAGTTGACATTATTTTTTACGCTCCTGTTAGAAATATTTCCTACCAAGGGTGTAAGAATTTTTACAAGCCATTTAAATAAATTATACGAA